>NC_136729.1:22562500-23005000 GCF_936440315.1 Barbus barbus | reverse complement strand
TTAGTTAAAAAATTCAAGGTATCATGAATTAATCTGTGGTAATACAGAATTTATTAATCTTGTTTAATGTTGCTGTCTGCTAATACATTTTTAACATTTGAAGTTGTATTTTCAAGTTTTTTATTATTTTATATATTTATTTAGCTTTTCTCCTCTGGTTTAGCCTAATTCAGCTTTCTGATAAACCTGGCATTGTGTACCATGACTGTGTATATTAACACATGTATTATGAATGAACACTGCCAACAAATGATCAATGAACAACAGTATATTTATTAAATAACCAAGATGAATAAATGCTTTAAAATGTTTTTAGTTTGTGATATCTAATGCATTAATGGTAACCCTTTAGATTAAGGAACACATTCGCTATTAACTGAGCTTTCACTCAAACTCCTAATTTCCTGCTTGTTAGTTGTTAGTAAGATAGTGGGGTTATATGGAATATGGTCATGCAGAATAAGGCATTAATATTTGTCTAATAAGTGCTAATAAACAACTCATATGCATGCTAATAACCTGCTAGATAAAAGTGAGAACTGATACTTCAAATAAAGTGTTATTGCATTAACTGATTTTAACAATATAACGTATGTTTAATCATGTTTTTGTTTTTGTTTTTTTATTCAGAGCCGACAGCTTGCAAACAAAAGTGCTCAAGGACCACACAACAACCCCAACAAGATCCAGCAAAACAGCAAGTCCCAAAAACTCAACATCAAGAAGAGGAAACCTCAGCGTGAGGTAGCGCATGAGAACTTTTGTAGATAGGGGGAGCTGTTCTTGAAGACTCACGCCTGCTCTTAATGTCTCTTACCACAGAAGGGTGCTGCTGGTATCATTTATCTCTCCTCTCCCACTGTTTAAGGGATGCGCTTGACTTTGTAGCTGGAAAAAAAAAAAAAAAAGAATAATTAAAGTGGGGCGTAGGCCATGGGATTGAAATCATGTGGGAGAGTTTAGGCCTGATCTCCACTGGCTTCTGCTCACTGCCCATATGGGAGCTGCTCTGCTCTACTGGAGATGTGCAGGACCAGAGAATGTAGGAGAGAGAATTCAACTTGAGCAATACCTGGAGCCCTGGACTTTTGCCTCACTGAGGACAACTGAAAAAAAAGGACTCTAATTACAAAAAAGGTTATATTGAAAGTGCAAAGATTTTTAAATGTCTAAAAAAATTTAAAATGTAATTAGTACAAGAGAAATTATGCATGTTTTTTTTTTTCTTTTTTTTTTTTTTTGAAGAGTGGTTCTTTTTTGTCATGTACGCAGATTATACAAATATTTGTACGAGAGGAAAAAAATGATACAAAAAGAAAAAGAAAAAACACAAAATACCCCCCAAAAATGATCCAACATGGAAATGGTTTCATAATACTTTTATAGTATTGTTCAATTTTTGCCATGCTATAGATGTACACACATTAACCAGAAAACAGCTCTTCACAGCTATGTACGGGTTTGGGTTCAATTGCCAACACTTATCATCAGCCTCTTCTGCTGTTCTTGTAATGATGTGTTTGGACAGTGTGAGAGAGGTGTTAGTAGTTGACTGCACATCTGAAAGCACACACAACTGAATGAATGTGTGTGTGTTGAGTGTATGTGTGAGCAGTCTTGACAGCAAGAGGAGTAAAGTGTGTAGATCTGGAAATTTGCAGAACACTACAGCTGTGGTTTTCAGTCTGCTTCTCGGAATGATCTGCCCATCACAAAATAAATTGTATTTGTTAATGTATTTATTTTTATCAAAGACAGTGGATTTCTATATGCTGACCTCAGAGGCCAGACATGTTTTGTATTCTGTCTTATGGCTGAGTGGCAAAACATGATTGTTGCTTGTCGTGTAGTGTGCTGTATTTTTTATTTTTTTCTGAATTTCAAATACCCTTTTTCTGATAACAATTGAGTGACAAAGTTTATTTCTGAAAGTACATTTTAACAGAGATATAAGAAAATGGTTTAAACATTTTAATTTGTGGCTGGTCTACTTAAAAAGAGATGAATTATTTAGTAATGATTTTTATTTTTTGTTTATTTTATAATTTTTTTTCTTCTCCATTCCACTAGATCTTGATGTATTGAAAGAATGCCTGTTCTCTAAATTAATACTATTGCAATTCTTCAGATAAACAGTAGGTGGTGGTGTAACATAAGGTTATTTCATACACTGTAATTCCCCTGTGACTTTTTGTTTCAAGATTTGCCTAATAGTTTTCACAGATCTCTGTAAGTTTAAGAGATGATGGCTTTTGATGAGGTAATATTAGTTGCTCCACCTGTGTTGAGTGTATATGAAGCTAAAATGGAGTATTGAAGCCAGTAGTATGTCTTAAAACCAGATGGATGCCACTGAAATAGAGTTGAGAGAAATGCAGAGATAGAACAATTGGAGGATCATTAGTGCCACAGCCAGACAGGTTTACTTCACATGTATCCTTGATCATCCATGCAATAAAAATTACAGCACAAATATCAAACAATCAAGCTACATTTACTAATCTATAACATCTCTGTTCAACACCTCTTTTCTTTGTTTGTTTTGAAAAGTTGCTTTAAATTTTGTACTTTCCTAATGTTAAGTGTACTAAACGTTTGGACAATTTTTGATATTGTTTAATGTCTTGGTATAGGGCATTTAACTTTAACGCCAGTGACTGAGCCAAGCAAATGAATGATGTTCTATAGTCAAGCTGGTGCAGCAGAACGAAACTTAATGAAAACCAGAATTAAACCTTACATTATTTCCTCTCTCCAAGACCCAGTGATACTTTGTGAAAGACTAAATGTATGAATTTCAACAATAATACTTTATATTTAATTTGCTATAGGGTAGTAAATTTACTTAACGCACAAACTTATTTACAATCAAAAATACTGTTACCTTGCAGAAATATTTAGTTGCATTCTGCACACTGCAGAACACCTGATGTGTCATTTTGCAAGTGCACCAGGCTTAACATGACACTGAAAGAGCTACTAATCTTAAATCTGTTAAAATCCCACCTGTGACTTTACTCTCTAACTGTGGGAGACGCATCACGCAGAAGAACTGAGCTAATTATGCTTATCATTTGTCCAGGTGGGACTCTGCTCTAGACAAACTCAGACATTTACCTGATCCTCATCTCTATTGTCTTTGGCATGCCAATATAATGCTTTGCTTTTTATATGATCTGCGATTTATTTGTATATATATGAAGATTATATGGCAGTGATTTGGGAATAATTATTGCTGCTTGGGCAGTCATATCACACTTTCCAAAATCAGTCAATGAAATAATCCAAAAAAGAAAAATATAAGGCAGAGTTACTGTTTAATTAAACATTTTTGTATATTTCCTACTTGTAGTGCCTGTCTGTGAAGTGTAGGCTATTGCAGCTGCTTCACAGATGTGCACAAAGCACAGAACTGCATCTTCACAATGTTTCTATTGACTTTCTCAATAGTCACGTCTATGTTAAAAAGTGGTAATCCCAAAACTAAGCAAATATTGAATATGCATAAACTATGTATTTTATTATTTTTATATAATATTTCATGGTTGATCTTTATTTTGAAAAAAAAAAGTTTTAAGTCATTGTTTTGAGGCTGTGTCACTCATATTATTAGCTCTTATAGGCTATTAAGACATCAATGTTTTGTATATTTTTGTGTAAATGACAAGGGAATAAAGCTCAATTTTGGACTCAATCATAAGGAAGATCTGTATTCTAAAATAATAAAATGCACTTTAAAATCAGCAGTGGAGCTGTGTTATATGTACAATTTCCATGCATTTTTCCATGCAGACGCCTTCCAATGCTTTTAACGCGGAAAAAAAAAAAAATAAATAATTTACATTCATTAACAAAAATGGACACTTACATTGTGTGGACACAAATCTATTTTCAAAATAGAACTTTGTTACAGAATGCATTGAAGGCACGCGCTGATTCCCACACAGCGCATCCCATCAGTGTTTTTGCTGCACGCGGGGAGGCGCGCGCATAGCAGAAGTGATCCGCTAGGTAGTTTCCGTTGTGATCGAGTCTCTGCGAGAGAAACAGTTAGTCAAGATTTTACACAGTCAAACACGGAACTGAGGGCCAAAATCAAATGTGTTTTACCGCTGTGGGTTTCGGCAGAAAAGAACAATTTAGCAGCCAGGTGAGTGAAGTTTCTCACTTCAGCGGAATGGATTTAATACCTGTAGAGTTCAGTTACCTGGAAACTGAGCGAACAGAGATGTTCTTTGTTTTTCGTTTGATTTTCTAATATACAGTAAGTTATGCAAGTACATTTTCGTTTTTTCCTGTTGTCTGGGTTCATCCGTCGTGTCTGTTGCGCATCAGTTGTGCTCAGAGAGAAAGAGTAAACATTCCTGACTGAAAATCTGTATCATTCTTGTATTATTGATACACGAGGTCCGGTCTTATAGAAAGAGTTGAAAATATACTGGAAAAGACATCAAATGTTTTTGTCTCGTTTTGTTTGAAGAATCAAAAATAGCTTAAAACATCTTCGTTAGCCTTGTTCTGCGAATCTGGGGATACATGTATGGTAAAGTTACTGTCATTTGGGTCCAAAATGTTTGGTGGTGTACAGTTAGCCTGATAATCATTTATTTCGAATACACTCAGTACAACTGACGCAGCAAGCTTCAGACGATGTGGAAGTTACTGGGTTTCTTCTTGATATAAATGGTCTCTGTACAGGAAATGAATATGTCAGAGTTTATGAATCTAAGTGCACTGGAGGCTTATCATCTGCAGTGTAGTCTGAGCAAACAAAACCACTGGGTTTACCATCTGAAAGTGAACAGAGGAGAGGGACAGGGTAAAACAGGTGCCCTCAAGGCAATCAATTTAGCTTGTATGGATTAACCAGAAAGTAGAGTAGAATTCAGTGGAGCATTTTACTAGTATTTCTAGAATGATGTAGAGACTGCAGAGTTGAGTGAGACCTGTAGAAGCTTATTGGATTGCAACGACTGGATTTGTGATTTTTGCTTTTGGGTAAACGATATCAGACGTTGTCTCTTTACCATTGCTGCTGTGCCTTTCACATGGTAATGTTAAATGCAAAGTTGCCCTCTCTTTCAAGAAATGCCTGCTAGTTACAAAGGTTTGACTGATGCCTGATGGACAATGGGGTGCTTTGTTTTGTAATGTTGTGAGTGATTTTAAGAGTATAGGAGGAAGCAGGTTCCCCCTTGGTCATTGAAGATATGGAAATATCAGGGAATTCAAAAATTAGTTTTGCCTGGAAAAAAATATGGAATAATGAGTTTAAATATTTGTGGTCATGATCTGTTCTTAAATATAGAAAGTGAATCCTCTATGTGCGTGGATATATTATTTATTTATTTAGTTAATTATTTATTTTTGGAGACTTTTGTACAATTGTTGAGATCCACTCCAGGCCAGCAATCTTAAAGACTTGTTTAAAAAAAAAACATAGGCATGAATGACTTGAAAAGTCGTGGTCATAAAGGGTTGGAGCCCTTAAAAAAGCAGTGACTGAAGAAGAAACCTCACATAGAGAAGTTCTATGTGAGTTCATCTCTAATCGAATGTTGTTGCAAATAAGTGTAAAAATTCAGTATAACTTCTGAGATTCATGTGCAGATTCTTCATTTCTGTGTGCCGTAAATAAAAACTTCTTGTGCACAACGCCTTTATAATTAGTCCTTTCAGTAGTTTCCAATTTGCCATTTTTACAGTTATTATTAAATTGTTAAAATGACTGTAGTACAGAGTCTGGCTTGGCTGCCATAGTCAACACTGTACAGATGAACTCTACCACGCATAAAAGTTGATGGTCGATGAAAGCGTTTAGGCAACAGGAAGTGATTCTGAAAGTTTGCTGTGACAAAAATCTTTGATCTTTGGTTTTGTGAACAGTCGGCTACTAGAACAGAACATTAATGTTGTCAATCGCTTACTAGTATTTAAAAAAATATATATATTTTTTTTTACATTGGAACAAGTCAAAATTGTTTATGTCTTTGGTTCTTTTGGTTGTTAATCCCTACTGACAAAATTAAAGTAATTTTTTTTAAACTAAAATTGCAAAGTCGCAATTGTTTCATACTATGTAATGTTCTGTTAGCACTTCTAATGTCTTTTGAATGGAGTTTTTGAGCTTCTTGACAGCAGCCTCATTTTTGCAAGAAATATGCTAGGAAGTGCTAAATTAGTGAAGTGAAGTGACATACGGCCAAGTATGGTGACCCTATACTCGGAATTCGTGCTCTGCATTTAACCCATTCAACGTGCACACACACAGCAGCGAACACACACACACCGTGAACACACACCCGGAGCAGTGGGCAGCCATTTATGCTGCGGCGCCCGGGGAGCAGTTGGGGGTTCGGTGCCTTGCTCAAGGGCACCTCAGTCGTGGTATTGAGGGTGGAGAGAGCGCTGTACATTCACTCCCCCCACCTACAATCCCTGCCGGCCCGAGACTCGAACCCACTACCTTTGGATTACGAGTCCGACTCTCTAACCATTAGGCCACGACTTCAGCTGCTTAATGGCACCTTGTATGGACTAACGGAACATAATTGTCCTGCTGGATTGCAGACTGGAGTGTGCTATCATTTTGAGAGTGAGTGATCTATAAAAATCTTTGAGAGTGAGATATATAGCCCTTGAGCAAGGCACCGAACCCCCAACTGCTCCCCGGGCGCCGCAGCATAAATGGCTGCTCACTGCTCCGGGTGTGTGTTCACGGTGTGTGTGTGTTCACTGCTGTGTGTGTGCACGTTGAATGGGTTAAATGCAGAGCACGAATTCCAAGTATGGGTCACCATACTTGGCAGTATGTCACTTCACTTCATATAGGTTTCAGTTTGACATGAGATGTCTGATGCAGGACACTTTCATAAGCTGTCACTTCTGAGAAATGCCCATTATGAGCCTTAAAATGTTCATCTGTCTTAATCTCTTTTTACCTCTTATGTAGCACAATATGAGTTTACATATATTTTTCTACAATGCAATGTTTTAGTATGATTTATTTGTGGGATTTTGTTGCTTGTGTTTTCGTTAGTATAAGATCTAAAACAAGATCTAAGATCTATGAATTTCCTCAAAAACTGCAGTGCTACCCGAGCTTCTGGTATAGTATTTTCTAATAGCAATCTGCAGTAGTAAACTCTTTTTGTCATATTTTTAAAAATCTGTTGATTACAACTAATTTTATGATTAAATAATACAGTATACAGTAAACTATACATTTTTAACAATATAAACATAACATTTTAGTATATTACATATCTGAAGCTTTAAATACCTTTACCTCTTAATTTTATTTTTACTTTCTTCTCTCTTACTTTAAAAGACACACACAATCACTCTCCAAGACAATGGAAACCTGCTAGATTACTTATCTTTAATTTGAGAAGCACGTGGACCCCCTCTGACCTTTGATGTGTTCTCCACCCGTCTCTCTCGCTAATGCTAGAGATCTATAAATGGTAGAGAGGTTAAACGTTCAAGTGTGTGTGTGTCTAGGATGTTCTTCTCTGATGTCCCCTGAGCATTTTCCACCCCTGCTCTGAGTATAGCACACTCCCTTCCTCCCGTGGAGATTTTCTGGAGTTGACCATCCATGTATCCACACAGGCGATGTCTCTTTCACTGAATGGAATGCAGTGTTTTATAAGGGAGTGACTTCCTTAACTTACTTTGGGTTCTTTTCTTTTGCATATGCTAAAATGTCTGCAAATTTTTATCTAAATTGGTACAAAATAAATAATTAAATAAAAAATAATAATAAATAATTAATGAATTATTCAATTTTTGGCTTAAAGGTTTACTATTAAGGGAATTCTGCAGTTTTCTTTTCATAACGTGTTCTATGAGGTTATGGCAGGGCCATATGGCAAAATAAATAAATAAATAATAATAATTGATTTCCAGAACATTTGACCAATTCAGGTTAATAAACTAGTCAACTTAAAAACAGGATTTAAATAACATTCTCTTTATTAAAAACTTGCAAAACAACCTGGTTAAATAAAGTTCCATTCCAAAATATAAAAGGCAAGGCAAGGCAAGTTTATTTATATAGCACATTTCATACACAGTGGTAATTCAAAGTGCTTTACATAAAAGAAAGTGAAATAGACATTAAAAATCAATAAAAACATGGAAATAAAAATAATAAAAACAAGGAATTTTAAAATGATATAGAAATTGATTTAAAATGAATTTAAAGAAAATGATTATACATAAAATTCATTGCAGTCAGTTCGGACATATAGCACAGTGCTCATTCAACAAATGCACAGTTAAACAGATGAGTCTTGAGTCTTGATTTAAATGTGGTTAATGTTTTAGCACATCTGATCTCTTCTGAAAGCTGGTTCCAACTGCAGGCCGCATAATAGCTAAAAGCAGACTCCCCTTGTTTTGTGTGAACCCTTGGTATTTCTAACTGACTCGATCCTAATGATCTGAGTGGTCTGTTCGGTTTATATTCAGTGAGCATATCAGCAATATATTTAGGTCCCGGGCCATTGAGTGACTTATAAACGAGTAAAAGTACTTTAAAATCAATCCTAAATGTAACTGGAAGCCAGTGTAAGGACTTGAGGACTGGTGTGATATGCTCAGATTTTCTGGTTCTAGTCAGAATCCTGGCAGCAGCGTTCTGGATGAGCTGCAGTTGTCTAATGGTCTTCTTGGGAAGGCCGGTGAGGAGACCATTACAGTAATCCACCCTGCTGGTGATAAAGGCATGAACAAGTCTTGACTGGAAACAAAACATCTAATTCTTGCAATATTTTTGAGATGATAGTATGCTGATTTAGTTATTGCTTTGACATGACTACTGAAACTAAGGTCTGTCTCCAGAATCACCCCAAGATTTCTGACTTGATTTTTAGTTGTTTGACCCCTAGAGTCAAGGTATGCATTCACCTTGAGAACTTTGTCTTTGTTTCCAAATGCAATGACTTCAGTTTTCTCCTTGTTTAACTGAAGAAAGTTCTGGCACATCCAACTGTTAATTTCATCAATGCATTGGCAGAGGGTGTCTGTCAATGGGGCTGTAGTCATTTGGAGATGTATATAAAAACAAATGTATATAAAGTCAAATGTAAACATGCGTGACAGACATGTTGTTGCACTTGCATTTTGCATCTTTTGCAGCGTCTCGTGCATGAAACAACATTCTAAAAACGCAGAGCTCAAGTTAAAGAACAACTTGCATCTTATAACCTTTTTGAAGTTTTTCTTTCCCGTTCCACTTTCTGCATCTCATGTTTTTCAAATGCAAAAAATGCATTCTGTGTGAATAGCCTCTTAGCGATATGTTCTTTGTTACAATCTTAGAGTGCGTTCACACTTTAGCAGTTAATCAGGTGCACCGTCATGCGGTTAAATCATTTCCTTGGTGTATTGACAATGTGTCTAATTGTAACATTTGCAAATATTTGATTTAAAAATTTATATAATTATGACAAAACTTTCAAATTAATCAATAAAAATGGAAATAAAAATCACTCAGCCCTACTTGAGGTTCAGTGCGTGATAGACCTACTCCTACTATGAAGATGTTTTGTACATTATGAGTTGATGACCACTGAATCCCTTCATCTCATCCCTTTAGCCAATTATACAAAATCAATCCATCCAGTAATGTAATCACCTAACCAATAACAGACAGAGTGGTGCCAAGCTGCTCTTTATAGGCTTTAGTGAGATATTTGATATGGCAGTTCATTATTGTGCTTTGGTTTTGAGTGCTGTGGTTTGCTGTGCTGTCTGACTGACAGGCTGATCCATCTGCAGCAATCCAACCTTACCACACATATGACAAACACAGAGAATTTAGAGTGGGAGAGGGAGCGATCAGTTAATTGAGGTATAGTGACAGCATCACAGACATCTGTTGTATTAAATCTTAAGCAAACAGTTCATGTAGTGTGATTATAGCTACCACGAAAGGTTACTGACTGTCACTCAGTAGGTCAAACCTGCTCCCCCTCAGTGCAGTCTGTTGCTGTTCTGGCTTTGTGGGCAGTGAAGTATGTGCCGTATGATCTATTTTAGATTTGGTCTATTTGAGTTGCTTTACAGCTCTTGTGTTAAAACAAGATCTCACACTTGTGTGCTCAAAATGTGAGGAGGAGTTGTAGAGTTAGCAGCCATGTCTTGAAAAGGCGTTCATCTTAGCAGGAGTCAAATTCTAAACACTTCAGTCAGTGTCATCAGATGATCGATAGGGTCTCCTGTGGGTGTGTTGCCCCTAGAATCGTTCTCCAAATTTGGCTAACCTCCTTGTGGACACATATTCAAAGATGAAATATATAGGCCAATCATATTTTGTATGTATCAAAACTATAAAATTAATTCTTAAAAACTATTAGTTGTTATACAATAGTATTTTAATTGTATTTCTTTGTATTTTTAAAACATTTTATTTATAATTTACAAAAATGCATACTTTTAGGGTTTGTTTTAGATTAGGTTTAGTCTGTAGTAATTATAATTGGCATTATTTACAGTAGAAGTCTATGGTATGTCCCTGTCTTGATAGACTACCATTCAAAAGTCTGTGGTCGGTAAGATATTTTAAATGCTTTTGAACGTCTCTTGCTCACCAAATCTGCATTTATTTGATTTAAAAATGTAAGGTAATATAGTGAAATATTTATTTTTTTACAATTCATAACTGTTTACTATTTAAATATATTTTAAAATGCAGTTTTTTCCTGTGATGGCAAAGCCAAATTTTCTGTAGCCATTACTACAGTCTTCAGGGTCACATGATCCTTTAGAAATCATTCTAATATGCTGATGTAGTGCTCACGAAACATTTATTATTATCAGTCACAGTGTTAAAAATAGTTGTGCTGCTTAATATTTAAATGTGGAAACCAAGATACTTTTTTCAAGATTCTTTGATGATTCTTTGAGATCAAAAGAACAGCATTTATTTGAAATAGATTTTTTTGCAACAATGTATGTCTTTACTCTCACTATTGATAAATTTGATGCATCCTTGCTGAATAAAAGTATTATTTATTTTTATTTGTTTTTAAAGAAAATCTTACTGATCCTAAACATTTGAATGGTAGTGTATGTGTGTGTTGTTTTGATGTCTTCTGTGCATTTTAGGATAACCTTCAGAAATGTTTGACGAAGAAAGAGGACTGGATTCCAATAAGACTGGACAGGAGAGGAAGGGTTGGATCATGTCCTAATCTCCCATTTGTTAATCTGCACTCCAAACAAGTGTGCTGTGCTATTTACCAAAACAGATGTGCCATTGTGGAATTCATGTTTTGGTATACCTTCTCTAGAAGAGAGTATTCAAAATGTGTTGCTTACTACTCTATTTTCTCTAATGTAATGGCCACGTGCAGTTTTTTTCCTAGAAGCCTGAAAATCTCTGTAGCAGTTTACCACGTAAAAGGTCTATGGCATTTATGTAATATTGTCCTCTTGAAAATCCACATCTGAGGTCATGATACACTTTAATATGAAGCCGAATACTTCAAAGAGTTCATCAGGTTTTGAGATCATTCAAGGTCATGTCAGATCTTTGTCCTGTGAGAGATGAAGAGGTGATTTCATTTGCCACGTCTTACCATCTGATCCTCTCATATAAAGCACACTTGAGCTGATAGAAAAAAGCATTTCTGTTGTCTTTGTTATGGTGTCTTTCCTGTAATCCCTCTCTTATTCTCTTATTTCCTCCCTTCCTCTTTACCCTCATCTACTGGACCGCACCGGTCTGTTTAATTGATGCATATCCTCTGCCCATTCCCTCCCGCAAACCCCCAAAAACCCTCTTTTTCTCCCACAGGCACAAAGGCTTGCATATAAACAAACAGTAGATGATAATGTCAAAAATATTATGATTATAGTATAAAGTGGAGGAGTGGTATCAGTGTGTCACATGCATTCTAAACATTCTTTTGCGGTGTGTGTTTGCTCGTAGCACTGATGTAGTGTTTTGTCTAGCCTTGTCCTCTCATTTTTTTCACTGTCTCTCGTTCACATGCGCTCTCATTCTGAGACGCAGAGGTGTGGACGTTATCCCTGTGCAGTGTGGACTGTGTGGAAGTTCGCCCACTCTTGACCCTTTTGACACTCTTGTCTCTTTGTCCTAAAAGTGGATGTGACACTTGAAGCTCTTTCTGAAGATCATTTGCCGTTGAAAGGTATTTCAGGTGCTTATGTGAAGCGTTGTATGGGGTGTGTCGCCGCGGTGGTGTTTTTATCGTTTCCGTTTTTCTAACGCCCGCATTGAACACCAATTGTTTTTGTGTTGTTTTGCATTTGTTATTATGCATGTTATATTGGGGTTGGCAGATTTGGGTGTATTTGTAACAGTGAGTATTTGTGGATAGGTTTTGATATGGGATTCTCTTTCCTGAATGGTGTGGCTTATGAAGAAACATTGAAAAACCTATCCTGTTGTCCACAATGCATTGTTTCACGTTTTTATTAAAGTAAGGAGATTTTTGTTCACTCAAAAATGAAAATAGTTTAATTTATTCACTTCTTGTTTTGGACCCCATTGATTTGCATTGTCTCAATAAAATGGTTAAAATGTTCTTCAAATATTGTCTCTTGTGTTCCACAGAAGACAGAAAATTAGATACTTTTGGGAATGACATGAGGTTGCGTAATTAATTAAATGTATGCTAAATGGCTCCCACAAATGGTTTAGTGCCATATTTACTGTTTGACAGAAATGAAAATGAGGCTGTAAGGGATAGAAGCATGGTGCATTTAATCAATAGATTGTTCTGTTGTTTAACAACATACCGATAGTTGGGCCGACAAAACGTCTTTCCAAAACTTTCAATTGACAAAAACCCCATAAAACAATTTTGAAAATGATGCGATCTAGTACCTTTACACAGTACGCACCATTGTAAAGTCTCCATCATAGCCTTGTTTTAATCCACTTGAAACTCAGTATAGTGTCTGCCATGTCTAAGGCCCATTTTTCGATTTTGTGTGAATAATCCATTTAAACCATCCTTTTTCAGGTTTGCTGTGTTTACTCTTGTTGATTTTTTTTCTTTTTAGAAGAAGGTTTCTTGAACAGTGGGGAGCCTATTTATGTTTGAATGCACTTGAAGGCCAGAAGAAGTGATAGTTTGTGCTCTGTAGGAGTCCAGGTGCCGCGCGGTCTTTTGTCACATGACATGTTTGAGACACTTATCTTTGTACTGTGACAAGTTAATTGCAGAGCTCAAGAAAACAACAGTCCTTCTCCATTGAAATCTCTCAGGAAAGGTTGTTGTTCGAAGCGATGCACCTCACTGCTCTGCTGCCTGTACTGCACTGCCTTCAGCCCTGTAGTTAGGGAAATGAATCGCGGTTGCTAAGGAAATGGGTTGGTGTGTGGTTAGATTGAGTAGACATCTAAGGTTGTCCTTGATGAGAGTTTCTCAGCTCTCTTCTCATTCTGTCTTCTGCATTTGCACGTGATGTGTATGTCATCGACTTATTATTCTAGTGCCCACTCACTCCAAGCGCCTTTATCAGCACAACAATACAAAAATCAGCTCTATGTTGACGCCACGTCTTTCCCATCATCACCTAGCATGCATGTGTGTGGCTAAAGGTTAACACGTTGAAGTGTATTTCTTTGCGAAAGCATGTGATCTGAATACGACTAGTGAGTTTTTTGTAACGTGAGCTTGGAGATGATGTCACTTCTCTGCGGTTTTACAGCAATTGTCATTAAAGGTTCTTTGCCCTTAAGAGAAGAAATTGTCTTTTTAATTTGTGATCTTACTGGTACAATGTATTGGTGCATTTATCTGTGTGTGTGGGAGCTAGAGAGTGACCAGAAAAAGGGTGTTAAAGGAGGTGATTAATGTACAAGATTGCTATTTCCACTTAGCTAATAATCAACCTTTCGGCTTTCCTCTCTCTCTCACACACACACACATCACTGGCTAAACCAATACAGAATGTTAGTGAATAAACTACTTATTTCAGGTTGTAATCTGACTTTTGTGTGGGTTCCAGTATCTATCCACCACAGAAAAAGGGAGTGAATCACGATATCGTGCCGGGGAAACACACAGACATACATACATTTCTGCTTGAATGTTCCTGCATAGCTCCACACAAATGCACACACCTGCAAAAACACCATTGATTCTGCGCGTACACATGTACATTTAGTTAAAACAGCGTAATGCAACACCGGGGGCACCAGTCCCTGACATAACGGCTGCTTTCATTGACTGGAAGAGAAAAAGGAGAGAATGAAAACGGTTGATGCATGGAGTAAGACAGAGAATGAGCTTCATTCTGAACAGACTTGAGTTCATGCTAAAACAGAATATCCTGTCATTTCTTTCTACTGAACAGTATTAAGTAGGGAAAAGTCACAATGGTAAACTAATAGGTTAGCTAACCAACAGCCAGGATGCATTTAATTGATAAAATGACAGTAAAGACATTTCTAATGAAGGTTTATATTTCAAACAAATGCTGTTCTTTTGTAATTTTCATTCATCCTGAAAAATATGTATCATGGTTTCCAAAAATACATATTACGCAGCACAACTATTTTCAGCCACTACAACATGGATGTCTTTGGCATTGTGTTATGCCTGTTTTTAAAAGTGTTTTAAGTTAAAAAAGAGTCCAACTTTTAAAAATGAGTCTTGAGACCCCTGAATTTGACTTTAATAGAAAGAATGTAGTTTAAACCAACTAAATTATATTAATCGACTAGTCATTCAGGCAACCCACTGAGGAGTTGATTTTGAAAAAAAATATTTTTGCACATGCCTAATATTAGAAATCCTGTTAACAAAGAAAAACATTAGGCTCAGACCTTGAGAAACGGGATACTTAGGAGGCAGAAATGAAAATCAATGCACATGCAGAAAGACAGACAGTGAGATGAGTCAGCCATTTAGTCCTGATGGTGGCTCCTAATAAAAGAGAAAGACCAGATCGCCGGTAGTTACATCACATATAATTACACGCACAGTAATCAGATATTGGAGATGTGGAATGGTTGGGTGCCTTGACTCTAACCTCAGATGGATGATAATAATGCCCTCCTGTGCAACACTTACCTGAACTACACATCACATCGCCCCAGCTAATGATATTCTGCAGAGAATGTGAATGTTTATTTGTAATTTACTAGTATGACCTGATTGGGTGTGCAGATACTTTCAGCAGCCTGTCATAATGGTGCCTTTCAAGTGTACTTTGGAAACATGTTCCTCCAGGCATTCGTTGTGCGTTCATTACTACAACATGTCAGGCATTCAGAGTCAGAGACATAACATAGTCTAAACAAAACAACAGAATTATATTCTGAACAGTAAAACAACTACAGCTAAATTCAGAATGATATATATATATATATATATATATATATATATATATATATATATATATATATAATATATATTTCTTTCACTTATTTATAAATGGTATCACAACTAAATGTAAAGCAAACCATGAACTTGAGAGATCAACGCCATTTGCTACAGACTTGCTTTCCGCTCTGTGATCTCTATATAGATTAGATGATATGATATTAACTAGGTATAACAGTGTTTCCGCCATGTTTCACATTGACACAGCCCTTCCAATGTCACAAATTGGTATTATTAAAATGCTATTTGATTTGTGTAAATAAAAAAATGAAATGCTAAAAATCTATTGTTTTAAATGCTACAAGTAAATTTAGGCATTACAACATTAAGTGAAATGAAGTGTGGCGACCACTTGGAATTTGTGCTCTGCATTTAACCCATCCAAGTGCACACACACAGTAGTAAACACACCTGGAGCAGTGGGCAGCCATATTGCTGCAGTGCCCGGGAAGCCTTGCTCAAGGGTCTCACCTCAGTATTGAAGGTGGAAGAGAGCGCTGGTTATTCACTCCCCCCACCTACAATCCCATTAACATCCCACTAACAGCTTTGTACCCTTTTTCTGAAAGTGTAAATGTAGAAATAGGGCAAATGAGCTGCACAATTAAATAATCTATAATATTTACCTATATATTTTAAAAGAGGATGCACGCTGTGAGGCACATGATTAATCTGCCTAAGAGCAGATTGGTGTGAATCCTACAGCGGAATGGACAGATTTGCTTTACGAAGCTGTTCACGGTGGAGCCAAATGAGGTCATTATAATCGTTACAGTCTGTTTCCCTTTTATGTTCAATTTCATATGTTTCTATTGTTATAGTGTTTATGGCTGCTGTACTGTCTGTATTGCAAAACTAATTTAACTCGTGGGATGAAATGTGATGCTGTGAACAGATTGGCAACACTTAATGTGAGAGTTATAACACTCCATCCTGATAAGGCAATATGCTCAAATCGACTACGTGCCACCTACTGCAAAACCAAACATTTTACTCATCCTCGTGTGCTTCCAGGAAATGTAGTCTGGCATATTAATCATTGAAAATTAGAGTTTTATTGAGACTAGCTGTTTATTGAGGCTGTACCACTGGACATGGATTAGGTAGAAATGCAAGTCTAAAACAAGCTGGGACTAATTTGCTTTTCTATGCACTAAGGCAAAATGTCTGTTTAGAAGAAATAGATCCTTAAAAATAGAGGCTTAATGCTAAGTGTTACAATGAGCTGTCTTATGTGCAAACGTTAATAGCCCCAAATTACCCATGACATTAATATGCAATGAAAGTCAGTGGATTCTGACTTCCTTTCTATGGACAAAGGAGAAAAATCTTGAGAATCTTCTTGGGTAAAATTGAAATCAGTGGGATCTATCTTTTTCCATATTGCTTTTTTTGAACTTTGCCAATATTGTGGCGTCTTCATCATATTATAGTTGAAAGGAAGGGTGCAGTAATTTTAAAACACATACTCAAACACACAAACATACTCCACCCACAGCAATACTACCAGGATTCCTTTGTAGCTTAACCTTGCTCTCACACAGCAGGGTTGCTATTGTTTGCGTTTCCAAAGGATAACAGTGATGTCTCTTTATGAGCGTGATGCTGGAATATGTTTCCTTCAAAGAGACTGTTTCTGTCTGCAGGGAGCCATTAACAACACCTTATCTGTGAGAAAGAGAGAAAATGCAGAGACAGATGAGTTTATCTCTTGATAAAAATGAGTCTACATTCTGTAAAGTCACCATAAAATTATGTAGGCCCCACTGCTCATCATGTGGTTCATGTGACACACTTTTGTTATTGTGTAAACAGTAATAAAGGAACCTGCAGTACAGTGTTACTTTCCAGAATATGCACTACATATTTCACAGAGAGTTTATGTTTTTATAATGTTTATGTGACAGGCCAGTGCATTTATGTGAGTTAGGACTGTCATAAGCTGAATATTGCTTGGCATTTGCGATGTTATAGACAAACACAGTCTGCTGAAACAAATAACACATAAACAATGGTACATTTTCATGTCTTTATTGAACACACTGTGTAAACATTCACATTTCAGGGTGGAAAAGTGTGTGAACGTTTGAATTTAATAACTAGCTGACCATCTGGTTATATAACCCACACCAGACTAGGGTTGGGAATCGAAAATCGATAAATCGTTAAAGATCGCAAATATGATTCAAACACCAACGTGATTCTGTTCCTAAATTACAATGACTCATCTGCTTCATTCCTCAACCTTTGACGTGTGCGATCACAATGTTGTGATCGCTGGTTCGTCCGTACAGTGTACGATCACACCAGTGTGATTTGAACATTTAAACCTGCATTTGCGCCGCTGCTGACCTAAAGAGGGCAGCTGTCATGTATATGAATGAAACAGCTTCACAGTCTTTTCAACCACACAGTATCATTATTTCTGTGTTACAAACATTCATATCACAGAAGCACTGTTACAAAAGTTTATAGTTCAGATATAAATTCTGATATGTACGGTAGCGATTAAAATAGAGTAAATCTCCTTTTGAAAGTAATCTGACACTTCAAATGAAGATTTATCGATTACATTGTTATGCCAGTAGGTGGCGAAAAGGGTCTGTTAAAATGTATTTGTCATTGAAACATACAAGAGATTCGTTCAAGGACTCTGATTCATCCAGTAATGAACCAAGTACAGGTGCATCTCAGAAAATTAGAATATGGTGAAAAAGTTCATTTTTCTTGTAACTTATTTCAAAAAGTTAAACTTTCATATATTTTAGATTCATGTAAAGTACAACACTTCAAAAGTTGTTTTTGTTTGTTTTAATTTTGATGATTAGAGCTTACAGCTAATGAAAGTCAAAATCCAGTATCTCAAAATATTAGAATATTTACATTTGAGTTTCAATAAATGACCATCCCTACAATATAAATTCTGGGTATCTCTTGTTCTTTGAAACCACAATAATGGGGAAGACTGCTGACTTGACAGTGATCCAGAAGACGAACATTGACGCCCTCCACAAAGAGTGTAAGTCACAGAGGGTCATTACTGAAAGGTGTGGCTGTTCACAGAGTGCTGTATCAAAGCATATTAAATGCAAAGTTGACTAGAAGGAAGAAATTTGGTAAGAAAAGGTGCACAAGCAACAGGGATGACCGCAAGCTTGAGAATACTGTCAAGCAAAGCCGATTCAAACACTTGGGAGAGCTTCACAAGGAGTGGACTGAAGCTGGAGTCAGTGCATCAAGAGTCACCAGCTCAGACGTCTTCAGGAAAAGGGCTACCAAGCCACTTCTGAAACAGAAACAACATCAGAAGCATCTAACCTGGGCTAAGGAGAAAAAGGACTGTTGCTCAGTGGTCCAAAGTCCTATTTTCAGATAAAAGTAAATTTTGCATTTCATTTGGAAATCAAGGTCCCAGAGTCTGGAGGAAGAGTGGAGAGGCACAGAATCCATGTTGCTTGAAGTCCAGTGTGAAGTTTCCGAAGTCAGTGATGATTTGGGGTGCCGTGACGTCTGCTGGTGTTGGTCCATTGTGTTTTATCAAGTCCAAAGTCAATGCAGCCGTCTACCAGGAGATTTTGGAGCACTTTATGCTTCCATCTGCTGACAAGCTTTATGGAGATGCTGATTTCCTTTTCCAGCTGGACTTTAGCACCTGTCCACACTGCCAAAACCACTTCCAAGTGCTTTGCTGACCATGATATCACTGTGCTTGATTGGCCAGCCAACATGCCTGACCTGAACCCCATATAGAATCTAAAGGATATTTTCAAGAGAAAGATGAGAAACAGTTGATCCAACAATGCAGACGAGCTGAAGGTTCAATAGTGCCTCAGCAGAGCCACAGGCTGATCGCTTCCATGCCATTCCTCGCTGATGCTGGAGTTTGGCCCCAACCAAGTATTGAGTGCATAAATGAACATACTTTAAAGAACTTGAACTTTTCTGTTTTGCAAGTCCTTTTTTTGATTGATCTTAGGAAATATTCTAATATTTTGAGATACTGATTTTTGACTTTCATGAGCTGTAAGCTGTAATCATCAAAATTAAAACAAAAAAACTTTTGAAATGTTTTACTTTACATGTGATGAATCTAAATGAATGAAATTAATATCTTCATTACAGATTCATACACACATCTGCACTTTGTTGTTTCTAATGAGAGAATTCGCCAGAAAGAGGTATTCAGTCAGCGAGTGAGTGAAGAAATCATTTCAGCGATGACTCATCTGAAAGCCTCTGATTGGTCATTGCATTCATAAGCTCAACAGAATCGTGTGTGATTGGTTATAATGCAGCGCTGTGCAAACGCGAATGTCTCTGGCTCAGCGCCAGCCAGTGAACGCAGATTTGAATTTAGCAGCTGATGATATGAAGCACTGAACGATTTAATCACGCCGGTATAAAAAAACAAAAACAATATTAGATCAAGAATAAAAAAAAAAAAATCAGATTGTGATTCCCTGAATCAAAATCAGTTGGATTGTGAGGTGCCTAAAGATTTTCATCCCTAGTCTCATGTCTAGGACAGCTTGGATCATGCAATGTTCATGCAGCAGCTCACTTTTTGTTGTCCATTATGTTTCAGATATGTTTAAAACATCAAAATATATCAATGTTTACAGTATTCTCTTATCCTAAATCTCATTTGAAAATATATCGATGTACCTTACAATTTTGATACCATTCAGCCCTTCATTTTAGCAGAAGACTGGACTTATGTACTGTAAGATGATGATTTTCAACAATAGATTAAGACAGAATTAATTTACAGTGCCCAAGTCGGGCATTGCCTTTGACAGACTCCACTTCCTGCGTACACTGCAAACAGCAGCGCTGATTAGCCAAACCACCCTCGGATAGCATCTGACTTAATCTAATCAGCCCCCAGTCTTGTCATCCTAGTCTTCCTCATCAGTGCTAATTCAATATCCCTAAAATGGGGGATTTATTGACTTTGAGGGGTAGTAGTACCTGTCACACAAAGACACAATTGAAATTGAAAGGATTCGCCTTTCTCAATATAACACTCAATACTTTTATTATTAAATGCGATATTCTAATTGTCCTCATTTTAGTCACTTGTTTGCCAATGTGACTGATAGACTGACCTACATTTATATTGTTGTTCTTGGCAGATATTTACTTACAAAATATATTAAATAATTACTTTAGCAGGTAGTAAAAGATAAAGGTCAATAGTTTCACAGCTATGACAATAGCTGACAGATTGCAATTGTAAACATGAAATCCTGAGGGAGGTGTCTGGCTGCTAAACCAGTTATCATGTGTAAACATGGCAGATAATAATCTATGAGGGTATAGCCTAAATAATATGCTGCAAACATTAGACACAGTAGACACACTGTATGATTTCTCACAACAAAACTAGACTGTTCAGATTGTACTAGTGCTGTGTCGGCAGCCTTGTTGATTACTATAATTAGAGTGATCTAGTAATCTATGATTGCTCTTCTGTTTATACACATGTATAAAATTCAGCTTTGGCTTCACATGAGTAAATTACATTTTGAAAATATTTTTAATTAGAAAACAGATATTTTTTAATAGGACACGTTCATGACACATCACTCCAGTTATTCAAAGTGAACATTTCTTTTATCTAACTGACATTATATTTTCCAGAATCAATGGAAATCAAATGGAAATTTAAACAGGGACCTTGTCTTGCTTGCTTGCTTATTTTATGCTGATGATGTCATTAGTGCACACACTCTGGCAGAAGATTATCACGTCTTTGGTCTCTGCATTACCATGAACTTATGATGAATGAATAAAATCATATCACAATCATATTACAGCCCTAATGATTAGCCTATAATTCAGCATTTTTAAAAATTCAATGGATTGTGCAGCTCTATGTGATGGAATGGACAACAAAAGGGAGATTTAAAGTGTAACTAGTTCAGAAAACAAGTGTAAATAGTTCATTTTCTTATAGTTTTTTTGCTGGATTAAAGCAGAGAATTGGGCTTTTATGTGTTGAAAGGCCACTATCCTGGGTTTGACCAATGACTACCAGCTCTCACATCACATGCAGCTCTTGAAAATTCACATTTAGATTTTTGAGATTTGGACACACATGCACTTCCATCATCTCTTTTCCTCATCACATGTTTTTCCACAGAAGTGCAGATGAAAGATGAGTGAGAGAAGGGCACTTCATGTGTTATGATGTTTGTAATAAAGTGGGAAATAATAATAAAGAATAATAAAGTGGGAAATAATATCAATTGAAATATTTTTGCTAACTGTAAATAACAAAAAAAATAGAGGGATTAAAGGGATAGTTTACCTAAAGTGACAATTCCGTCAACGTTTACTCACCCTCATATCGTTCCTAACAGTCCTACGACTGAAAGTCATTGGGGTCTAATAACATTTGAGCCCATTGACTTCTATTATATGGACAAAAAAAAACATTACTCCAAAATATATTTTTGTGGATAATATTACAGAAAAGAAGAATGTCATTGGAACGACATGAGGAGGGAGTATGATGATGAGTGAGAGAACGCAGAATTATGATGATTATGTTGATTTTTGTACACTTTAGGCTAATGCCACATTTGAGTAACAATATAAGCATTGCATTTATGAGTATTGTTATTCATTTTAATCTATGTATGACATAATGGACCTGTACATAATGTATATTATTCATCATGGGTTAGGGATGTGAATATTATTGCTTCCTTGAAAAATAAATTCCTCTATTATTAATAGTGTGGAGCATTAGTGATGTCTGGCAGTCCCTGGTCTGTGCTGCAGTCTGATGTGCTGTTCATGTGCAGCTGCATAAAGTTTGACCCTGAGGAGGCGGCCTGATTATAGCGCTGTGCTTGTGTCATGTTAAGCGTCAGATCATTGTGTAGGTTCAGAGCTTGACCACTCTTCTGCCGCACACTTCCAGGAACTACAGCAGCAGCCAGGAGGATTTGACCCTCCCTGTTTCCGCATGGAGAGACTATTCACTCTCATTCTTTCTTTGTCTCCCAGCCTTTTCTCTTTCTTTCTTTCTGTTATTGCCCTGTTGGATTGTTCCTTTGCCATGGTAACTGTAGTTTGGGAATATAAAGACTGTTTGTTGGCTTGGGTGCATTTGTCTGGGAGAGTGAGAGAGTGACGTGGTGCTGCCATTCAGTCTTTAATGACCCTCAACAAAGAGAAAATAACGCAGCATCCCAGTTCTCTATCACTCACCCTCTCTTTCTCTCTCTCTCTGCCTCTCTCTCTCTCTACTGTTTTCTTTGCTTCTATTCAGGGGCACATCAGTGGAGCTTTGGAGCTTATTTCTCTCTGTGTTGTTTGCAGTCCATCACTATCTCTGTTCCTTTCTGTCTTTCACCTTAAACCGTGTCCTTTAGCATTAAGCTTTTGTAATAGTATTAGAGGATATTTCTAATACTTATCTAGTAATCCAATAAATTTACAGGAAATTAAAACACTGACAAAAATGTTATTATAATATTTGCTTTTGAGTTCGAGTCATGTTGTCAGCAATGCGTCAGCATAGCCAGGTTTAGCATCACTTGAATGCTCTGGATGGTTACTCATAGGTGTGTTTCATGGTGTGTGTGTGCATTCAGATATGAAGCTGTTGATTACACTTCCATGATCATCTGGTTGCGCTCCTCAAACATTAATAACCTGCATTGAGAAATCATGACCTTTGGAAGCAGCTTATTTACAGAGACTCTTCTGCTCTTTTCCTCTGTGGACCGCTTCCTCCACCCGAGAATGTGGTTGTACTTTGGCAGATTGTTTTCTGGCGCATTTAGATCAGGAATAGGTCATGATGGTGATAATGACGATGAACTGATTAACTAGTTAAAAAGGAGGTCAACTAGTATATTTAAATTTTAAGATTTAGTCTTTTATAGTATGTTCACCAAGGCTGCATTTATTTGATCAAAAACACATTAAATGGGTCATGAACTGAGAAACCAAAATTCCCTTGATCTTTTGACATATAAGAGGTAATTGTACTTTAAAAACAAACTTTAAGTTTCAGAATTGAAAACTTTCTTGTTAGTCTAAAAACAGCTTATAGGCTATTAACATCGCCTCCGCAGAGGAAGATCAACGCCTGCTTCTACATCGCTGCCTGTTTAGCCCCACCCACTGATTCTCGCATGTATTGTTTACGAGTAGGGATGCACCAAATGTTCAGCAACCGAAATTGTTAAGCGAAATAAGCAAAAAGACAGAATAAATTTTATCCAACAATGATGTGGCATGATCAAGCAGGGCCGTGCACTAATGCAGCAAACATGTCTGCAATGTGGAGGCATTTAAAACTGTCAGAGAAAGATGAAAAAAATCATTACAAGCACCAACAGCGAGTGAATGCTTAGTGCTGCATCTGCATCACATGTCTCCTATGAGAAGTGGAAGGGGTGGCTGTTGCTGGTTAACTGTATGATTGAAATCGCGAAATGGTCTTAAACAATTAAATTAAAAACTGCAGAACTTTGTTTTCTAATACACACATGAACTGCATGTATTTATACAGTGCTGCGCGAGCTCACAGCTCCAAGGTTCAAAGTCCAAAGCGCGGGGAAAACTACTCGTCAGTTGCTCAGTAACATTTTTATGAATTTTTACAAGGCATGGATGTGACAATGTGATACGTGCAACAAACATCTTCCCAAGATCTTAATGAGAATCATTTATTAATCTGCTGTTGTGAACAACAATAACAACAAAAGCACTGAGGTCTTCCTGGAGTTTCCGCCAAAATAAAAGCTCCATCAACATTCATAAATGTTAGCACTGAAATTGTTGTTCTATACAATAAAATAAAATAAAATAAAAAAAAGACAATAATAATTACAACAGCTATATTAATACATTTATTATAACATTCACACATAGTGTGCAAATCTGTAATATTTTTTATATATTTTTATATGTTTAAAGGGGTCATCGGATGCAAAATTCTCTTTACAAGTTGTTTGAACATAAATGTGTGTTGGAAGTGTGTGTATACATCCATCCTATAATGATAAAAATCCACCCAGTGGGTTCTTTTTAAATCCCTGTTTTAATATCCCCTTTCTCAAATCAGGCTGTTCTGAGATTCCTGTTAGAATGACGTAGTTCTGTACAGTTATGGGTTAATGTTGTTGATAAAATTTTTATTTAATTTTTAATTTAAATTTTTTTTTTTGTTAACTGTTTATTATGTTTTATTTTGTGGAACGGTAGTACAAAAAAAGCAGCTGTACAAATTTAAAACCCATCCCACCCCACCCCTTGGTAGACTCAAAAAATAAATAAATAAATAAAATAAATAATAAATTAATATTAATAGATAAACAAATAACAATAAAATAATTTTTACAAAGATTTTAGAAAAGAAGACACTAAAAGCATTAAAAACATTAAAAGCTGAATGCCATGAATTTACAGTTTTCATGTTAGATCCGTATATACAAGAAGTAGAGAGTTAAATTTTTATTTAATTTTTACTTTTTATTCATTTTAAATTTTTTGGCATTGTATTGTATTACTGTGAAGCACCTTGGTCAGCATTAATGTTGTTTGAAGGTGCTATATAAATATAAATGACCTTGAGGATTTTCAGGATTCTTTGATGAATAGAAAGTTCAAAATAACAGCATTCTTTTTAAATAGAAAACTTTTGCAACACTGTAGGCCAAATGTTTTTACTGTAACTTTTACTTAATTTAATGCATTCTTGCTGAATAGAAGTATTAATTTCTTAAAAAATCTAACAGACCCCAACTTTTTAAACTGTTCTCCTATCCTGTTCAGTCTGCATGTTTGCAGTGTGACTACATCAATCACAGTAAGACCATTGACCACTCTCTGCACCGAGATCTCTATGTGTCCAGCAGGGCAAAGTTCACATACTCTGTGTCCAGTGTTCACTCACGTTTTTCTTTGGAGAGCTCTGCTCGTCTCAGTGTGAGTTGTAGCTGAGGTTTGGCTGAAGGTGCCATGGACAGCAGCCATCGGCATTAGGCTCTGTAATGAAGAGAGGACTGAATCCACACAAATGTTGAACTCTACCCAAAAGCCTTTTTACAGACACAGAGAGCCTCCAGTCCAGGAATGACTGAACAGAGCAGTCTTTATAGAGGTCTAAGGACTTGACCTGAATATATGCTCTCTAAATTTGCATGATTCAACAGGTTTTGAATCAAACCGAGTTAGTTTCTAAATGAAAAGTTCCTGATTTTAGTTTCTTGGCTCTTCAGTGGGTATATAGAGGTGTTGTATTAGTATAATCATTGAAGCACATCTAATAAATAACTCTCTATTTTTTTGTGACAGGAATTTTTGGACTGTGGAAGAATCATAATTACATTTCATTCCCTCTCATCCAACATACACACGCCGTGGTATCCTGAAGCCCTCTCCAACAGGACTGGGAGACACCAGAGTGAGGACGAAAAGTGCTGAAAGAGCGAATACAGAACGAAGAAGGATCGTAAAGGACATGCACAGAATGGTGCTCTGGAGGGGAGAGCAGAAGTGTTCTGCACTGGAATGACCTCCCACACACTCTCACGTGGTTTCTATGGGGATTTCAGCATAGCCGCACTTTGCTGGATGGGAGGTGGTGTATTTCTGTGCCATCTGATCGCTCTGCTCTGATTGGCCAGTATTATTCAGTCGCCGCACTGCCGTTGGTCAGAATGCCAGCAAAAGGGAAGTACTTGCTGAACGAGCAGCAGTTGAAACAGGAAGCACTGTACAGGAAATTTTCTGGCATTAGCCAATACCAGCCCTTCGTTCTGTTGCTGGGACTGAGCATGCTTACCTGTGCCACACTGCTAGTGCTCCTCTTCAGTCTGAAGCTGGTGAGATGCCACACTCATGCAAATGCACTGCATGCTTACACATACCCACAATCCAAAATCAGCCCAAGGTCAAACGCCCACCCACGCAAGTGTGCACTGTTGAACAAGTCATTTAAAATTAGGGAAGACAATAATTGCCACAGCAAAATCAATATTGAACATGTACTGGATCAGTTTTGTCCTTGCTGATCAGATGGTTTCTGATGATTGAAGCAGCCTCTCTTACGTAATCCTGCAGTGACTGAGGTGCTGATCCTCTGTAGTTGCGTAATCTGAAGTCTGACGATCACAATGCTGATGTGAACTGGCATTATCCGTGTCAGGAAATTGAGTGTTTTAATTGTAATAATTGGCAGTTTATGCCAGGTCCATCAGAATGAATATGTAGCACATTGTATAATAATCTCGCTCTCTCTGTCACATTTTCACATAAATTCACACATAAACTTTCTCTGGAGTCAGCTGGATGTGAAGAGGGGCTGTGAACACTCCTTCCGTACTGCTGTTGTTCATCTCTTTAGCAGATAAGCACTATACCATCTGTGCAAACTTCTGTAACCTCCTCTCTCAACACCAACCGGCCGTGGGAGGAACAGAATTACAGTCAGTGTGGCTCTCTGTGTGTGGGCATGTGTGTGTGTGTGTGTGTGTGTGTGTGTTGTTTTACTATTTATTTGTACTTTCACAAAGCCCATAGGGTAATGGGAGTATGTAGGTGTGTGTGTGTGTGTGTGTTGTGTGTTCTTGTGGACTGAGGGATGTATTTCTGAGTGTTTGAGAGTTAAGTCAGTGATGTAGCTCAGTGGTAATTCCGAGTGGTTGACTTAACATGAGTGGAGGACTCACTGTGGTGAATGTGTATATTGGTGCGTGGGTGAGTGTTGGGGTCGACCTAGTGCTGTGATTTGCCAACATAAGTAGGGACTTGTAGACTGATAGTGTCATTTAATCCTTTTGCTTTGTTTTGTTTATTAACTCTGACTTTATATAGATAATCTATGACTAGTGTAGAGATTATACTACTGTTCAAACATTTGAGGTTAGTAAGATATATGCAAAATTTAATGTTTTTGAAAGTCTCTCTTGTTCACCAAAGCTTCATTTTTTATTGATCAAAATATAGTAATATTTTGAAACTTTATTAAAATAAAATAACCATTTTCTCTTTTTAAATATTTTAAGTTATATTTAAAAGCTGCAATGTCAATAACATTTATTGATATATTCGTTCCTGTATGAATCAGTGTTTTAGAACTAATCTGCATATGAAAATGATTCAATGACTTACTCATAAGTCACTTGTTTCATTCCTTAATGAATTGTTTGAATGCATCTGCAAAGATGATAAAAAAAGAATATATATATATATATATATATATATATATATATATATATTCTTTTTTTATATATATATATATATATACAAAACAAAAAAGCTCACTCAGATGGTGTCTAGTTTTAAACTAGTGCTAGCTTTGTGACAGATGGAATCAAGTGATCTCTGGAGCTTTTTAAGGATTTTTAGCTTCTGTTTTTTTATGTTTGTGCTTTTCTGCCTTAATAGAAGGAATAGTGTGGGAAGAAATATTCCCTTAATGGCTCCATGACAACTAATGTGCAAAACTAATGCAAGACTGCTGACATAAACATGTAGACGCACACACATTCAGAGTTTTTCTAGAGAGAGCATTAACAAATTTATTTTGAACAGATTTTTGTATTTTTTTCTAAGCTTAGAGCTTCACTCTAGCACATACACCCATTTCCACACACACACATACACACTGTTTTTTCCAAACCCCTTGAATGAGCTGGCTTATATGTGATATTCATGTTTGCCCCTTACACCTTGCTCTCTCCATGTGTGTGTGTTTCAGGATGCAAAGGTCCATGGCATATTTGTGGGAGTTGTGGGAGGAGCGTTGTGTTTGTTCCTGGCTGTGTTTATATTAGTGTGTACAGAGACCCTCTCTCAGAGATGGAGAACTTTACTCGGCCTCACTGTGTGGGCCACACACCTCACAATGGGATTCACCTTTATTTTCAGCACAGAATCCGGAATACCAATACAACCATGGGACCAGGTAACACACACTAGCTATAATATTTTATTTAGATTTCATATGACAGGGTAGTTTTTCCTAAAGGAGCATTCTTATGTGTTTTCTGTCATGCATTGAAACATGCAATATTGGCAGTAATTGATAATTTAATACTAGTCAGTCTTAAATAAATGTTAATGTTGCATTCTTCATCTCATTCTCTCCAGGTGCCCTTCTTCCTCTTCATCATCATTACAGTCTACACAATGCTGCCATTCCAGATGGGCTATGCTGTGACCCTGAGTATCATCTCCATTCTGTCTCACCTCATTGTTCTTTCGGTGTACCTCACAGTGGGTGTGCCCCTCCCCAACACCACCAATCACTACATCACCAATCAGGTAAAAGAAAATCTGGTTTCTGATTGGTTGAAAGGAAAGCAGGTTTTCAGCTTCAGCAAACCTATATGTAAAGAAGCTGAAAAGGATGTAACACCTCAATGTTAATATGTTAAAAGTCAGTTTCCCTCTGCCCCTCTCTCTCTAGTTGCTGTCAAATGCTGTGGTGTTTGTTTGTGGAATTATGGTTGGTGCCTTTCATAAGGTTCTGATGGAGAAAGCTCTCAAGCAGACATTTCAGGATACTCTTCGCTGCCTTGGCATTCGCATGAAACTGGAGATTGAGAAGAGACAGCAGGTGCTCATACAACTTCATTCCAACAAATCACAGACACATAAAACAAAGCAAACATATAGGAAAAAACAAATGCAAATAATCCTCTGTGTAAAAATACATGCTCAAATAGCATGTAGCACTAGAAAGTTTAATCTTTGTTCAGTGTCTGCGCTATTTCTCTCCAGATGTTCTGACCGATTTCTTTGTACTTGTTTACTAGAGTTGCTTGTTAATGTGTTTTTATTGCTGTCATGTCTAGTAATTGTTTGTTTTTCCATCTCATGTTTATTTTTCAAGTGTGAAACAGTGTCCCGGCCCGTGTTGTCACCTTTTGGACAAAATAATTAGTGCAAAAATATTAAAGGCGCATATTTGAGCTGTGCATACAGAGTACACATGGTTAGAAAAAGGGCTGCACGCATAAAGTATGTACATACTTTGCACTAATTGAAATTTGCACCATGTTTGTTATGATTAACCTAGCGTACACTTTTAAACATTAGTATACTGTAGTCTTAAGTCCATATATCTCTGCAGTCTTACAGACTTTTCTTTTATATGTTTTTAATTGATTGGACTGACAAACACCTTAGCAACACTCTAACAGCCACATAGCTTTCAAACAAATCTCTCTTCAAATAAAAGACTGACACCCATCATACTTTGAATTTCTCTTCAGTCTGCTCTGGTATTCAAACTACATTGGTCTTAAACAACCTTCACTCTAAAATAACTTTGAATATCGGCTTAGAAATTTTCTCTTGAAATTTTGGATTTTTTTCTTTTTAACGATTTTATATAATAGTTCTTTTATCTTCAAATCTGACTGCTGGTGGTTATATTAGACATTGAAAAGTGAATCTAAGAGGTTTCTACTGAAACATGCTAAACTTTTTGTGTCATTTTTCAACCTCTTTTTGTTTCTCGGTTTGTTTTGAATTTTGTTGAGGAAGTGAAATCATGTAGAGAGATAAGTGAAAAAGAGAATAGAGTTTAATGACTGGCTGTTAACTTCCCTGATGGTATATGTTCAGTAGTGTATCTCTGAAACAGTGTGCTAATGGTGAACCTTAGAGACAAACATTTTTACACACAGGGCAATAGTGTCCTCACAAGACACAGTAAAGGCAATGCTTTCTTCTGAATGATACCGTATAATCTCTTAGTTTCCCATTACCCTCTCATAGCCCAGTTCTCTTAGCCTGTTGACACTTAAGCTGTTACATGCAAACAGTAGTTAGACTGAGAAAGAATAAGACACTAGGACACTGTAAATTAAATTACATTTACAGAACTGGATACATGATATCACGGCTATTATCCTCCTTAAATATGTGTGTGTGTGTGTTTGTTTGTTGTGCTGTAGGAAAACCTTTTACAGTCAGTGCTTCCTGTGTACATCTCCATGAAGATGAAGTTGGCCATAATGGAGCGCTGCAAGTGTAAAGATAGAGAGGAACAGCAGCGTATGGTCCGTGATAACAACTTCCACAGTCTTTATGTGAAGAGACACGAGAACGTCAGGTAACACGTCTTGTGCAAACACACATATACACCGTCATACATATCCGGAGCTGTTTGTGTGTTTTTCTGTGTTTTCCATGCTCTAATTTAAATCCTCATTAATCAAGTCCTGATAGTGAATGGATGGTCAGTCTGTTAGTCCTGACTCTCAGAGTGCTCATCATGAGGCCTCTCATTTAATTAATTTTATTTCCCATCAACCCCAAGAGTGGCAATGGGGGATGGTATGCATCTATTAATATTCTATGTCCCATACTCACAATACTCGGTTCTCAGGCAGCTGTTTATATTTAGATAGATGGCTTGTTTGCCTCCCTTTACAGCTGCTCAGATAGAACACTGATTCACTTACCCGTATGTGTGAGCAAACAATAGAGAGCTAGCTGTTCACCTGTCGAAATTCATGGGATCTGCTCTCTTTGAGAACTCGTTCATTAGGAGTGTGATGACATGGATTGTGTGTGCGTGTGTGTCTGGTCCTGTAGTCAGCACTGAGAACAGCTGGGTCTTAAAGGTTAACCTCCATGAGCCGTGTTTATGAAGTTTTCATTCTTTCTTGGGCATTCAGACAGCTGACACTGAGCTGCTGCTGTTCTCTTTATTAAGAAGGACTCAGCAAAGTCACATCAACTCCTAAATGTCTCCTCTTCCTATTTGACCTTACCTGAGATTCAAACTAGCAAGCATGCTTTTCCCCTTTGTTTCACTTCTAAAATTACCTACAAAAACACATACCAGTGTCTCTTTTTGTCTGCTTTCTGCTAGCATCCTATATGCTGACATCGTGGGTTTCACACGTCTGGCCAGTGACTGTTCTCCTAAGGAGCTTGTGATTATGCTGAATGAACTTTTTGGGAAATTTGACCAGATTGCAAAAGTAAGTATAATTGAATAGAATGAATGTGTATAATACAATATACACTGGCATTCAAAAGTTTGGGATCAGTTAGTTTTTTAAAGAAGTTTCTTATGCTCATCAAGGTGGCATTTATTTGATTAGAAATACAGAAAAGACATATACGTTATATGTTACATATATGTTAAATTGATGAAAAGTGATCAAAAATATTAAGCAGCTCAACTGTTTCCAACACTGATAATAAATCAGCATATTAGAATGATTTCTGAAGGATCATGTGACACTTAAGACTGGAGTAATGGCTGATGAAAATTCAGCTTTGCATCACAGAAATAAATTGCGTTTAAAGTGTATTAAAATAGAAAATCATTGTTAAATTGTAAAAATATTTCACAATATTACTGTGAATATTGTTTTTTTTCCTATTTTGCAGCCTTGATTAGCAGAAGAAACTTCTTTAAAAACATAAAAAATCCTACTGATGAACAAATTTAACCCTAATATTCCAGATGTTTGCTTTAAATGCCAAAAATATAAGGGAATGTTCTTTCACTGTGTTTGGACATGTGATGTTATTCAGACATTCTGGCAAAAAGTGATGACATTAATATCTTCAATTATTTTAAAACCACTTCCAATGACTCCTGAAATGTGTGTGCTAGGTCTAATTCCTGTTGGTATATCAGTATCAAGACATTAAATGAAAATGATAGATATCTGTTTAGTTCTCGCAAGACGGTCAATTGCATTTTACTGGAAGAAAATAGAAGGTCCATCAATTGGTCATTGGTTAAAAGATATATCACACTGTATTGTTTTGGAAAAACTTACATACAGTATTAAGGGTAAACTGAAAGATTACTATAAAATATGGGACCTCTTTATACAATTCCTTGAAAACAACGAAATGGTAATACTAGGAATGCTAGATTCCTCTCAATCCAGTGATTGATGCAAATGTGATGTGCTTTATTTGATGTGGTAATATTTATCTGTCTTAGCCCATGTGTTGCAGAACTTATTCTCCCTTTTGTTTCATTCTTTTTATATTTTATTTTATTTAGCCCTGTGTAATGGAACATGTGGATGCTGAGGGTGGGATGATAGTTAAAAATTGTCTCCATTGAAGATTTTTCTGTTATCTTGTATACTTTCTCAATAAAGACATGTTTAATAAAAAATCCTACTGATCCCAAACTTTTGAACATCGGTGTAATTATGCCCTTATGCTCAACATTTATTTGATGAAAATAAAGCAAAAATAGTAGTATTGTGAAATAATATTACAATTTAAAATAACTGTTTTCTGTTTTAATATGTTTTAAGTGAAGTGAAGTGAAGTGACATACAGCCAAGTATGGTGACCCATACTCGGAATTCGTGCTCTGCATTTAACCCATCCAACGTGCACACACACAGCAGTGAACACACACAGCAACGTAATTTAAAACGTAATTTATTCCTGTGATGGCAAAGCTGAATTTTAAGCAGCCATTACTTCAGTCTTCAGTGTCTTCGATGATCCTTCAGAAATCATTCTAATATACTGATTTGGTGCTCAAGAAACATTTCTGATTTTTATCAATGATGAAAACAGTTGTGCTGCTTAATATGTTTGTGGAAACTGTTGTACGTTATTTTCATGATTCCTTGATGAACAGATCGACTAAAATAACAGCATTTATTTGAAATCTTTTGTAACATTAGAATAGTCTTCACACAAACTTTCTACACACTAATGTAATACATCCTTGCTGAATAAAAGTATTTCTTTTAAAAAACCGACTCCAAACTTTTGAATGGCACTGTGTGTGATTGAATGATTATTATATAATATAATTAAATTTGTTATAATTCAATCTTATCATCGGTCAGTTCGGTTCTCAAACAAAAATGTCATTGATTTAGTAAATTAGATACATGTGCTCTGAATTTTACATATTAGTTATCTTTTGAAGATGACTAGCGTGTGTGTGTTCCCCTGTAGGAGAATGAGTGCATGAGGATAAAAATTCTTGGTGACTGTTACTACTGTGTGTCTGGCCTCCCCGTTTCCTTGCCAAATCATGCCAAAAACTGTGTTAAAATGGGCCTGGACATGTGCGAAGCCATCAAGTAAGTCTATATATGTTTATAAAACATGTAAATCATTATTAGCACAGCATTTCTCCTTATAGTGTTTTTTCCTAGCACTGGCCAAGATATGTGGCAGATGACAGGCTGAATATGTTTCTAATCATCACTTGCAGGCAGGTGCGTGAGGCAACAGGTGTGGATATAAACATGCGAGTAGGCGTGCACTCTGGAAACGTCCTCTGTGGTGTGATTGGCCTACGGAAATGGCAGTTTGATGTGTGGTCACATGATGTCACCTTAGCCAATCATATGGAGTCAGGTGGATTACCAGGGTATGAACAATAAAATTACTTCGCAAACAAGAACTGTTTAAGTTTCATACAGAACACTGTTTGTATGAAAAGATGCTACATTTGTGTTTTCTCCATTAGACGAGTTCATATCACAGAGCCGACTCTGAAACACTTGAACAAAGCGTATGAGGTGGAGGAGGGGAATGGTCACCTGAGAGACCCCTACCTTAAAGAGCTTAACATCAAGACGTACCTGGTTATAGACCCGCGGGTAGAAACATTAAATCATACATTAACAATGTGTGCCTGCCACATACAGTATATATGTCACTTTATGTGAATCTGATCATATTGATGTGTTGTTTATGTTTGTGTGTTTAGTCAAAAGACTCGTCACTGATGGCTCCCAATGTCACCAAGCCTCGTGTGAGTGATGGTTTGAAGATGCGAGCATCTGTGCGTATGACACGCTTCCTAGAGTCGTGGGGGGCTGTCAAACCTTTTGCCCATCTGCAGAGCCGAGAGGAATTCAACACAGATGCTATGGTCAATGGAAAGGGTCGCTGCAAGGTCAGAGGCACACACGTTAAAGGAATAAATGCTCAAAAATGACAAATGACCTCATGGCAGATAAATGACAGACAGCCCAAATAGTCAATAAAATTGCTGTGCTAAAAAGCCTCGTTATCTGCCGTTTTATCCGTCAAATTTATTGTGCCGTCTCACATGCAAAGCTCCTTTTTTTGGGGTAATTAGGCAAATGATAGTAAAAAGGGTTTCCGAAACCATACAGTAATTGCGAAAAATGCGTATCAGATTTTGTGGTAGACCGTGTGAACAACTAAACTGTTGTTAAAATTTAAATTTTTAATAATCGTCCAAAACCAAAATGTTTACAAATTTTTATATATATATATATATATTTTTTTTTTTTTATTGTGACCATGACCATCAAGCTTCTTTAAAGGACCAAAAGCATGAAAGCAGTCCATTTGGTTTGTTTGCTATATTCTAAGTTTTATGAAACCATAAAATCTCTTTTGTGTAATGGATTGAACAGTTTGAAATCATGCCAGTTTTATTCAGTCTATTTGTTCTGTTCTTCACACAAATCTGTCAAATGTTATCAGAACACATAATTATTTGGACTATTCATATGCCTCTTTTGATCTCATCAAGAAAACGATCTTTGTATGCAGAACATGTTTTGATGATGAAAGCAACAATGCTCATGTTTGTCTCTGTCTTTAGGACATCCCTCTTAGATCAGTACAGACCAAAATTACTGAAAGGTGAGTTGTATTTATATCGTCAATCAGTCTGTTTTGTGTGCGTCTCAATGGGAAAAAAAACACAAGGTGTATGGCCTCTGGTTTTGTCTTGCTGACTGAAGCAGCAATGCTGAAGTTGTCTTTCTCACTGTTGCTCTCTGACAGCTTTGATGAATCTCTTGAGGAGCCCTTCTCTTTACCTGCTCCTCCCTTGAGCACATATAAGTGAGTGGAGCCATACTGGCTCAGCCAGCTCTCTGGGGCCCATAGTTTCCACACTAACACTGCAAACGCTTAGCGAGTCACTGCTAACTGGTCATACGGTTAGCATGACCATAGCTGCACTCCTGCAGTACACCTGTGGTGTGTTTCCAGATTACAGTGTAATTTTGGCTTAGACAAGCGTATGTGTTTCTGCCTGCAAAGAGAGAGAGAGAAAGGAAACTGCATTTTCCTTCCTGAGCCATGTTGAGGCATATTGCAAGGGGACTCTCGCAATCTCTCTCGGGGTTTAAACTAACACACAGCATCCTGCCTGCCACGGTCCAAAAACACACACACATTCTCAATTCTCAACTTAGAATGTTTCTCTCTTGTGGTCTATTTAGATCCCTTAACTAAACAACGCATTAACTACAAAATTAGTCAAGTCATTTATAACTACAAACTTCACACATACGTATTCACCAAAGCTTCCCCTGTACTGGCTGCAGTCAAATATAACTCAATAACAGCATGACAACAGCTATGAACATCTTTCCTATCCCACAGTGCTCATATATAGATGTGTTACTTCATGGGTACAAAGTGTGTTTCTGTCTCTATGATCTGTGTCTGCTGTCTCTATAGGAATAAATCACAGAAGACTAAGTTTGAGGAAGAACTTCATGACAAGATGACCACCACCATCAATGATTTGAGCTCCAGCAAGTTAGTCTTAACAAGCATGCTAAATCATTTTGGATGGAATTAAGTCCAGCTTGGTTAAAGTTGCATGTTTAGTATGCATGAAAATGAATGAAGAGAGTTTTTGTGTGTGTCTGTGTGTGTACAGGCAGTGGGTGAAGTCTGACGAGATCTCTGGTCTCACACTGTGGTTTACTAAAAGAGAACTGGAAAAGCAGGTATGTATTTTACTGTGGGCTTAACTTGAATGTCTAATTTTTTTTTTTGGACTGCAGGATTTTTGTTGTTTCATACACTGTGTGTTGTCCACATGTTAAAAAATGAAGAAATAAATAGATATTCAAGTATGTGTATGTGATTCTCTCAGTACAGGACTATAGAGATGCCAAGTTTTAAATACTACATTGGTTGTGCCACCTTCATCTTTTTATGCATCTTCATCATCCAGATGCTTGTTTCCAATCAGTAAGTGTCATGAATAAAAGCTAAACACCATAGGCAGACTTGATTTAACACTGAACGTGTCTTCATATGTTACAGCCATTTGCCCTGAGAGTGTGTGACTCTTTCTTTCTTTCTCTAACAGACATAAAAAGCTGGGGCTGGCGTTTGCGGTGTTGGCGTGTGTTCTGCTTTTGACTCTGTGCATCTGTTTTGCAGGTCATATACAGGTTAGACCACCACTGCCTTCCTTTGCCTTAGCACAGACATTCAGTTGGTCTAATGGGTTCTGGGGTATTTTTGTGTGCCTAGCACAATAAAGATCCCACCCCCCTGTGGTTTTATAGATGCTTGAGCATGTAGCGCCTCTGTGTTGCTGTGTACAGTGCCGTAATGTGGAGAATGTCATATGCATTCTTGGCACTGCATTTGATACTTTTTTTATACTGGAATGTGAAATAACTAAAAACAGATTGACATTTGTTGCATTGTCACAAACATAAATACATATACATACTGTGACATGCACACAGTGTTCCTCCCAGTGTCTTGTCAGCCCCATTCAAATACACTGTTGCTTTTTCCAACACATTCTGGCTTCCATAACCTTGAGCTTTTGCTCAGGGCAAATCCAGCTCTGTCTTTTTTTAACAGCTGTTTTCCCATCCTTTTCTTTTTCTATTTTTCAGAGGATGTTTCCAGAGAAGTTAAAATCATGTACGTGGCTATCGGCTCTTTCAGAAGCAGTGGTTAAGAGACCTTTTCTGCGCCTCCCATTGGCAACCGTGGCCACCGCAGTCATAGTCATCATTGCCATGTTCAACTTTGTAATGCTTTTTTTAATGCTTAGACAATATTGTTGGTATATGTTTTTGTGGAAGCACTACAAAAGTAGGTTGGCCTCATAACATCTTTGCTTATCAAACTTTCTTTCACTCCACAGTATTTCAAATACCCGGAGAATTTATGCCACACTCTGCCACAAAATAATAACTCGTCTGATCCATCTATTGAATATGACCTTCTATTTTTGCCTGTGAGTAGCAAGCACATACATTACACACACGTGCTTAATTGGATAGCTACATGGAGACATACATCTGTTATTTTTATATATAGATAATTCTGAATACTATAAAGCCACATCATAACCCTGACAAATTATTTGCATTATTTATTACATTATTTACTGTATTTATTTATCACCCTTATAAATGAGGATGTGTCATATCCCTGATTTGAGATTGTGAGAGTATTACAACTGTCTTGTTGGGAAAAAAAAACTGTACAAAAATGACTCATTTGGCTTCCGTATGATTTTGTCTTTCCAGTATTCTGTATATAATTGTATATTGGCATTGATTGCCTGTGGCGTGTTTTTGAGGGTGAGTTTGGAGCTGAAGGTGGCCTTCCTCTTCATCATCTCTACCATTTCCTACATCATCATCTTCTACTCTCAGGAAAATATCTTCAAAAGCTACAGCTGCCTGCTGAACAAGACCAACAGCTGGTACACTCTCATAAATACACATGCAGTTGATTGTCATAAAATTTGTATTATTGCATATTTAATTATAAATGTCTACCCCCCCCCATTTATATTGTCTTTGCCATCATATAACACTTGCTTAAAGTTAATCTATTAACGTTTGAATAACACTCTTAAAGGTAATCTTTAGAAAATTTCTAAATATCCATTTTTCATATTGGGCTTTTAAAACAATTTATTTTTAGTATGTTATTTTACATTTATTTTATTGGCCCTAACATGGAAATAATGATCAGTATTAGCCAGAATTGTAATATTGGTGCATCTCTAGTATAATAATGCCCAGCGTTTGTCTGTTGTAGTGTGGAGAACAGTTTGATGTCGTGCAAACTAGAACTTATGAAGGAACCTCAACTCATGAGCTGCATTTACATCACACTCTTCCTCTTTACCATGCTGCTCATATTCCGCCAGGTACACACCACATACCACACACATACAGTGCCATACTGTCAGGGAAGAGAATTATGCCAATCCTTGCTCTGTCCTCTCTCTCTTCCTCTCAGAATGAGTACTGCTGTCGTCAGGACTTCCTGTTGAAGAACAAGAACCTGGCCGATAAGGAAGAAGTTGAGCTGTGCGAAAACCTGAATCGTCTCCTTTTGGAGAATGTTCTCCCTGCACACGTGGCCGCTCTCTTCGTGGGCGAGAACAAAAAGAATGAGGTGGGGCTGCTGTCCACTATCTCTTTACTAAACCGGAAATACAAGGTAGGAACCGGCTTCAAATGGGTGGGATGAGCCCGTACATCACGTGTATATCACGTCTCATGTCACAACCTCATGCCTCCCATACAAGACCAGACATATACCAGTGATTCCCAACCAGGGGTACCTAAGCCGGTTCCAGAGGGTACTTGTAAAGATTTAGATTTTTGCTTTGTTGAATATTTAAAACAGAAAAAAAAAATTATTTTTTAAAATGACTAACTTTGAATAATTTCATGGTTTTGCAGATCTTTTTTATAATGTGTGTAAGATTAATGTTTGTAAGAGTCTTACAGTTTGGGCTGTGGCAGTGCATTAGACAAAAAAGGTTGGGAAACACTGCCATATACCACACAAGATAAAATCATGCAATACCATTCCGATATCATACTGTGAGATCACAATGTACACTATACAGAGAATACCAGACATCCCACACTGTAGTTTATAGTAACCCTCAACCATTTTCTACCACAGTCCATACTGAACCATACCATAATAAAGAAAGTTTCAGAACATTAGGTTAGAAAATAAGCCTGAAGTAATTATCGTGATTTTATGAGTTTTTATTTACAAAGATTTTTGTACCTCCCTGATCTGCATTTTTCAAGAAATGTTAGTATAGTATTACAATTATCTAGAAGTGCAATGGTTTTGTCTTATTTCCTTTTTCTCACTCTCTAGAAATAATTTTGTTAATTTACATTTACATTATATTTCGTTATTTAGCAGACACTTTTATCCAAAGCAACTTACAAAGGAGAACAATGGAAGCAATCAAAATCAACAAAAGAGCAATGATATGCAAGTGCTATAACAAGTCTCAGTTAGCCTTATGCAGTACAAGGCTTTTTTTATTATATAATAAAAAGAAAACAGACAGAATACAAAAAGAATTGAGCAAGAAAGTGGTAGAGGCCCTTTTTTGCTTTTGTTAATTGTATAATAAATAAAAAGAATATAAATAGATATAATACAAAAAGAATAGAGAAGCTAGTGTTAGGTTTATTTATTTATTTATTTTTTAAGAAAACAAGCAGTCAGTAAATGAATAGTGCAAGTCTAAGAGGGGCAAGTTTTTTTTTTTTTTTTTAAGAATAGAATTAGAATAGAGAGTGCTAGATTTAGAGGGTCAAGTAAAGATGGAAGAGATGTGTTTTTAGCCGTTTCTTGAAGATGAGTTGGGCAGGTCATTCCACCAGGAGGGAATATTTAATTTAAAAGTCTGTGAAAGTGATTTTGTGCCTCTTTGGGATGAACAATAAAGCGACGTTCACTTGCAGAACATAAGCTTCTAGAGGCACATACTGTTAGTCTGAAGTAATGAATTTAGGTAAAGGGGTGCAGAGCTCAAACAATCACACACAGAATTTTCCCCATTGCGCTCTAACGCTAATTTGCCCTGTTTAGTAAATCTGGCCCTAAAAAGTAAGACAGAAGCTGTGTGTCGAACATACAACATATAAAGGGGTCATCGGATGCAAAATTCACTTTTCAAGTTGAAATAAATGTAAGTTCAAGTTCACATAAATGTGTGTTGGAAGTGTGTGTATACATCTATCCTATAATGATAAAAATCCACCCAGTGTTTTTTTTTAAATCCCTATTTTAAAATCCCCTTTCTCAAATCAGGCTGTTCTGAGAGCCCCGTCAGAATGATGTAGTTCTGTACAGGCCCCTCCCACGATAGTTGATTGACAAGACCGTCTTACCTTAGACCCGCCCTGAGTGAGCGGTCATCCGTCCGGCGTTTCATCGACTCCGGTGCAGGGGAAGACAAGAATGTCTCTGATTGAGCGACTGAGGTGTTTTGTCGTTGGATGTAATAATCAATAAAGCAGTCATCATTAACTCCCACATCTGAGCCTCTGAAGACGCAGAGGATTAATGTTACTTTCGCTTTGAAGTCAATGCGCCGATCCCCGATCTGCCTTAATGCGTCTATGTTCGTGCGAATCATTCGTGATCCAGCTTCATCTACAGAAGTATAACGTTTTTTTAGGGATCTTTGCAAATCGCCTTTCTTAATAACGTGCTAGTTAGCCAGTCTCGTGGCTAAAGTAAACAGTACTGCTCGTCACCGCACAGAAGAGAGGGGCGGGGCTAGCAGAGCTCATTAGCTTTTAAAGCAACATGAACTAAAAAACGGCTTGATGAAAACAGAGCTGATTTTGACAGGGTAAAGAAGGTGTTTTTACACTACCATTGAGACATTTTAACCAAAGTATTTTATAGACTTTTCATTAAGACTCTAAAGAATCGTATCAACTTGTGTAAAATGGGCATCCAATGACCCCTTTAACACACTACTGGTTCCATTTGCGGATGGGTAAATAATTTTGTTTTTGAAAGAAGTCTACAGTGTCACATGCCTTCAATAATCATTCTAATATGCAGATTTGGTGCCCAAAAACATTTATGATTATTATCAATATTGAAACCTGTTTTTTTTTTCCAGAATTTGTAGATAAACAAAGTAAAAAAAATATATATAATAATTTGTAACAATGTAAGTCTTTACTGTCATCTTTGATGAATTTACTGTCCTTCTATTCATTTCTTAAAAAATATTACTGACCCTTTAAACAATAGCCCAATATGTATAGAATTAGAATTTTATTTAGTTTTCTTACTGTCTAATATGCAGATTTTTTATTTGTGAAACAGCTCATCAGGTGTCTCAGTACATTCAGTCTTGTGCCTCTATGATTTCTGAGTGCATTTAGTGCAGTTTTTGTCCTGTTACTCAAAACACCCATGTCATGTATCAGTTGTACCTCATACCTGTACACATATATTCACATAGCCTGTGAATGTCCTGTCATAAAACATTTTGTGTTGTTTCTGTTGTATCATGTGAATTATTGCAACACAGAAGCACTGAGCTCTTGCTGCATGCCTCTCTCTGATCCTCTTCTCCAGGACCTGTACTATAAGTCATATGACTGCGTATGTGTGATGTTTGCCTCAGTGCCAGACTTCAAAGAGTTCTACACTGAGTGTGACATAAATAAAGAAGGACTGGAGTGTTTGAGGCTCCTCAATGAAATCATCGCCGACTTTGATGAGGTCAGAGTGATGTCATGTCTCATGTCTCAAAGTATATGCATTTGTGCTGCTTTTTCTCTGATCTCCTTAATTCCACTGTCTTTCTTCTCCTGCCATTCCCTGAATGAATGGATGAATCATTGTATATGAATAAAGCTCTGCCAATGTCCAGAATGCTTATAACTCTAAGGGCGTCACCTCAGCTATCACTGGAGTAGTTAAATGAAATGAGGCAGCTGTTGTGTAAATGTACACTCATATCACTTCAACTGCTTCTTTGTGTGAGTTGATTTTGGTTTGAGGATTCAGCAGGAAAAGTGCCAGGACTTGTTTGGTGATCACCACCACAACAAAGCCCTGGGTTGACTGACTACAAAAATGTTTAGGCCAGCAGTTCTGGCAGCAACTTGCTTCACTCAGAGGGATCTAAATCCAGGCTTCACATATTGCTAGTACTGAGTTTCAGTGTGGTATGACTGCTGTCCCTCTTTTTCTTTCAGTTCTTATTATTCTCTCATTCTATCTCTGTCATTTAATGTAAGAAGATAACACCATAGCATGGATTTCTACTGCTCTGAAACACTGATATCCACTTGGCCCTTCCCTCCTCTCCTTACCTGCAGTTGCTGTCTAAGCCCAAGTTCAGTGGTGTGGAGAAGATTAAAACCATTGGCAGCACGTATATGGCTGCTGCAGGACTGAGTGGACCTCCAGAACAGAGCAGCCAGGTACTGCACTACCACATACCACTATGTAAACAAGTAAACAGAGCAAAGGGAATTTAAACACATAAATCTCCATAAATGCATTCTTAAAATTCATAAACAATTACACTGCGTTAATTTCTCAATTGTCTTTACCTCTTGGGTATTTATTATTCAAGAAAAAGTGAAGGAGAATGCTCTCTCATGCTAATTGTAGGTTTAGAAACCAGTTCATTTTGTTAATTGTAAGCTTTTGCTGTCATACTTCTGACATTTGGTAGCTATTATCTCACATTTTTGCTGCTAAATGGAAAGCAGGCAGTTTGAGTATGCTGTCTGCCACTGTACACCAATCAGGGACAGTATTTGCATATATCCTGAGGCTTAGCTCAAGGATTACTAAAACAGAAGTTTAACTCAATTAATTGCAAAAACATTTGTGAATTAAATACATAAATCTGATCAATCCACACATTAAATGTAATGTTTTGAAGGAAAATTCACTTCTATTATTTAAATGCATGTTATTGATCTTATTGTAAATATTCATCTATGTGAAGCATGCTGGAAATCATTTAGTCAGATAAAATTCTGCCTCTTTCTTACAGTCGACTGCAAGCTCACTTTCAGATCTGCCTCCATCATAATTTAGAACCTAATCCCTGCCCTACGTTTTTTTCCTCAGTAATCACAATATGGAAGAAAAGATCTGCTTCTATTATACTGAAACACAACTCTTTCTATGAGTGTAGGCAGGGTGTTAAACATATCTGTAAATTACAGTTAAGTGGTTGATTAGAATGGTTGCTTATTAATTCCAAAAACCAAAAAAAGATACATTGTTAGTTTTCTATAATAAATGTACAGCATCAGTATTGCTATTATGACCGGTGCATATAGCAACAGGCCATTTGCAGCATATTTAAACCTCAAAATGTCTTTCATTAAGTAGCAAAAATAAATAACCGTACATTTCAAAAGCTTGATAGAAACCAATCTACCACAATTTAAAGCAAAATAGACTGATGAATTTCTTCTTATTTCATGCTAAGTCTACAACACTGCATGCAAATACAATGCCATGTCCTTGATTTAAAAGAAATTATAGTGAATTTCTTTTCCTGAATATGATTTACATAAGAGCATGTGAAGCGAACATAGCTCAGAAGTTAACATGCTGAAAGAATTTATGAATTTTAATAACACATTTGTGCGATTTTAATTCACCTTTACTGTATTGTTATGAGAAATGAAAAGGATGACAAGCCTTTTCAAGACTGAACAGCACTTGTGACTTGTGCCCTTGATGAATGAGTTGATATAAATAGGAGGCTACACATTTAAGAACCAATTGAAAGAGATGTTCCTTTCTGCAATGCAGTTCATTTTATTCTCTGACCCCTGGTCACCCAGCATTTTTGCAAAAGTGTCCTTTAAGCTACATAATTACGGATATCTGGTTGACTGAGCTTTGTTTTGTGTGCCCTCAGGACCGTGAGAGGCAGAATGCTCAGATAGGAAATATGGTGGAATTCGCCATCGCTCTGATCGGCAAGCTGGACGGCATCAACAGACACTCCTTCAACACGTTCAGGCTTCGTGTCGGTAAATCTGATTACAGAAACCTCAATTTTACTGTTGTTAATTACTCAGTTATTGCTAGGAGTCTGAATTAGGAGCTTCGTCGTCTTCTTGTTGCAATTTTGAATTTTTTTGAACTCGTTCTAGACGGTGTGTTTCATCTTCAGACAATTCTGGCAAAAAGTTAAAAGATTTCCTATAGACCAAACTGTTCTCGTAAAGTGTGTTAACAAATATCATGCAAAATTCATGCAAAAATGGATACGAGGGTACAGCTTCAAAATGCTTTAGCAGATTCCGGCCAAACTTGGTACATGTTATACCAAGTATGACCTGAGGGGACATGAGTAGTTTCGGCACAGTGCCACCTGTTACTGTTACAGTTTGACCAAAAATCACAAGACTTATTGGCATACCAAATCAAACGATATTCCTTTGTCAGCCATTTTGAGCGTGGACCATTTAGAGTTTTGTAGTAAAATACTGTATTTTACAAACGCTTTAACGGATTTCTTGGCTCGAATGCATACCAAAATGTATATTTCTACGGGTCTACATTTTTTGCCATTTTGAATTTCCCCCAAAAATCTAGTTTTTCAAAACTCATCCTAGATGGTTTTCCAATTTTCACCAAATTCAGATCATCTTCAGAGCATTCTGGCAAAAAGTTATCAAAAGCTTCTTGATATACCAAACGCATGTTAACGAATTTGACAAAGTTTGTGCAAAAATGGACATGAGACTGTAGCTTTGTAATGCTTCAGCAGATTCTGACCAAATTTGGTATGTGTTGTAACAAGCATGACCTGAGGGCACATGAGGAGTTTTGGCACAGTGCTACCTACTGGTCAAAAGATATTAAAAAATTAAAATTTTTCTTATAACTTCTGACTGGTTTGGCCAAAAATCATAAGATTTTTTTTTTGTTCTATTTGGAACGGTATACTGAATTGAATGATACCTAATTTTCTTATGTCCTATAGGCATTTTTGAGTGTCGGCCATTTCAAGTTTTGTAGAAAAATGCAACAAATCTCTTTAAAGGGGTCTCCAACCCTGCTCCTGGAGAGCTACCATACTGCAGAGTTCAGCTTCAACCCTGATCACACCTGAACCAGGTAATTAAGGTGTTCAGGGCTACTTAATTACATACAGTTGTGTTGAAGCAGGGTTGGACCTTAGGTCTGCAGTAAGGTAGCTCTCCAGGAGCAGGGTTGGAGAACCCTGGTCTTTACCGATTAAAGAGAGACCGTTCCTGAGCTCTTCATTTTATCTCTGTTGTGCTTGGCACTTTAAGTGCTGCTTGCATTTATATTTAATACTTGCATTAAATCAGACTCAAGATGAAAAACACTTTACCTCCAGGTATTGCATAGATATTTCTTTTTAGACTTTGCATCTCTTACTTGTACAGGATGTAGCAAAAAATCTCATTGAAAACAGAGGCAGCTCATAAGAGAGATCTCAGGCATCTTCAGCAGCTCAGAGTAACAGATGCACTCGGGAACTGGCATGAAATGCTTCATAATTCTCCATTCAAGAGTCTGAGTGCATATCGCCCATCTGTGGCAGAGATCTGATAAAAATGATAATAACAGACACAAATCCCATCTAAAAGACATTAGAAAAAGCGAAAAAAGCACATTCCAGCAGTCACTTGCGGATCAAGCTCACTAGATCTACTTTATTAGTGGATGCCAATTATGTCTGTGAGCCAAAATGATGAGGTTTAAAGAGTGAAGTCACTGACACTAAAATCAAAACAGTCTAGGGGTAATTGAAATAAAACCAAAATGGTTTAGTGAGATTTATCAAGTTAATTGAAATAAATAAAAAGACTGCAGAAAATGCTGCTCCACATGAACTCATCTCTGCATGTGCCTTGAGTTCGGGTCATTTGTGAAGTGCAAGTGGGAATGCAATCTTCTACATGAGTAGTGCTTTTTTAAACATCATATAAATGTCATATTTGCAGAGTTTGTTCATTGATCTGTGCATGTTTGTTTGTGCAGGCATAAACCATGGCCCAGTGATTGCTGGGGTGATTGGAGCCAGGAAACCACAGTATGATATCTGGGGAAACACTGTGAATGTGGCCAGCCGGATGGAAAGCACTGGAGAGCTGGGTAAAATACAGGTATGCACTGAATCACTCTTACAGTACTTACCTTTCTAGATCCACTATGATAATGATTCTCTTCTCATTTTTAGATTTTCAAAATATCTTAAGTCACTAAAATAAATAAAATGGTGATCGTGCTTGTGTTGCAGGTGACAGAGGAGACGTCAGATGTCCTGCAGAAGCTGGGCTATTCATGTGAGTGTCGTGGCCTGATCAATGTGAAGGGCAAAGGAGAGCTCAAAACCTTCTTTGTGTGCACAGATTCCAGCAAACAGCAGGGCATCGGTCTGAGCTGAGAGCTTCATACACACACGTGCACATACACACAGACTCCGGAACATACACACAGAAAAGGGTTTAAATTTGTACCTTTTTGGGTACAACAGCTTGTCCCTGGAGCAGTACCCTTAAAAGGACATATTTGTACATATTTAGGGGTAAAAAAAAAAAAAAAAAGGTACATGTCCTTTTAAGGGTACTGCTCCAGGGACAAGCTGTTGTACCCAAAAAGGTACAAATTTAAACCCTTATTTTTCTGTGTGTATATGTAATCTCTTTGTTTTCATTTAAGAATGTTTTATTGCTACTGGATTTGTTTCTTTAGAGCATGTCTAAAGAACTGCACATTCTTTCTCTAACATGTTGGGAGTTTGTTTTGGCTGCATTTGGAGAACTGATAATCTCAGGCATACAGCAGCATATACATACACGCAACTCTCATGAACACAAGCCGATCCTCTTATGGCAAACAGACCACAGACAGTGGGTAACTGAGCTCGGTGAAGGAAAATACTGGTTCTCAGTATTGCTCTCAGACTTTCTGAGTACTGCTGTCATAGTGGGCTTGATCCTGTTGGATTTAGACTGATTTGGGATGACTGAGCTGGTTGGCCGGTTTTGGCCTCACACGCAGTCTCATTTGCGGCTCGCAGGCAGAGGGAACATGTGACCCACACAAACCCATCATCACAGATGAGCAGACGTTAAAATATCTAGAATTTCTTCAGTCATTTAAAATAATATGTATCTTATTATAAACCTTTCTGTCAACTTTTGGACCAACAAAATGGTGGATGCTATTTGTTGCTTGAATCTACATACTGCGGATGATTTTATTTTATTTTTTAGTTAGTTTTCTTTAAAAACAACTGCCAAGTGTTTTAAATGCCAAATATCGACAAGCAGTGTTGATTTGCTGTTGCCTTTGAGTTGAGATTGTGAATGCTGGAAATGAGCCTTCCTTAGCTTCATAACATGCTACTGACGAAAACTATTAAAAAATGTTTACATGTACCAGGAAAAAATATCAATGACTGAAATTCAATTAACTTTAAGTGAAAGTGTGCTTTCATCGCTTTCCCATCATCTCTCTTAGATCTTGACCAAATGGCTCTGTGGCTTCAATCATCTGATGTTGTAAATTCGCTACTGGATGTATTCATGCATCTTAGCTTGCATTGCAGTAAATTGATTTGCTCAGACAGTCTCTGCTTCTGTTCTGTGAGAATGCTTGGTGAAAGTGGGAAGTGTCTGATGAAGCCATAGGCATAAATGTTCGATAGAGATTGAAAATCGTATGCGCCTCTCTGGGTTTTCAGCCCTCTGAGTGTAACAGTGACTGAATTTACATGCTTTGAGATTCTGCGCTGATTTTCTGTACCGCAATGTTTGTGAGGAACGCCTGCCGTCTCCTCTGTTTTGTATGCATTGTTACAGAATAAATCATTTTACACTTTATATGCTTATAGCAAGTTAATTTATCACAGATTTATGATTTGTTGCCTTACCACAGGTCATTGTGAAACGTGAATCACCACGATTTCCCAGTGCTGCAAGGATAAGAACCTAACTGATGATCTCAGACTTGGAATATTACTTTTAATTTAAAATGTGTATTTGTAAATGTTTCTCATTGATGTTATATAAATCTGGCTTTGCCAAACATGAAGGCGATTAGAATTAACCATGAAACCTTTAGTTTGGCTTTAAATCAAAACATAAGTGCCGACACAACAACATTCAGAGGTCTTGGTTTCATTTCCTTTATGGTTTATATATAATTCTCCCAAAGCATGATAGGATTTGCGAATCTAGAAGAGAGAACAAGCCGCTGTCTGCTGCTCTCAAGTTAAATCTAGAATTTTCAAACCATTTCGTATTTTATTCAAACATTTACAAATGCTACTACTGTTCATTTACTCACCCTCACCTCATTACAACCACATAAGACCGACATTAGTCTTCAAAAAACAAAGTATAAACATTCAAACATACAGCACATCAAATATGGTAAATGGAAACTCCAGACATGTTGATGCATGAGAACAAGTGAGGTTTACCTTCACGTGTCACGCAAGTATGTATAAGCTTTATTCGCTATATTTGAAAAGCTTTGTATGTGCTTCTGTGATTAAAAGTGTTGGTTGTGTGGACTTTCAGTGGAAAGACAAAAATGATGAGAAAAAAAAAAAATCTTCATTTGTGTGCCGAAACATGAGGATGAGTAAATTGTCAATTTAAATTTTTGAGTGAACTATCCCTTGAAATGAACTGTTTATTTCTATATTACTTAGGAATGGAAACACAAAATGCTTAAAAAAGATGTTTATTTAATGAAACCGAAAAGTCAATTAGAAACAGCACCATTGAGGGATGACATGGAATAAGCAGAACCAATAGACTGCACTGATGGAGGATCTCAACACACTCCCTCCATGGGTTCAGTTATGTCTCCCACTGAAACACAGAAAACATGTTTATTTAGATAAATAGTTTCCTAAGCACTGTCATAAAAACTCATAAAAGACAAAGTGCTAAATATTTCTTGTGTTCAGTGTTACCTGTGGTCAGGTGTATGAACTGTGAGGTATGGATAGGTAGCGAGACACCCATGGCCTTTCTAATACCGTACACACTGCACACGTCACCAGGGGTCACCTGACTGGTCAGCTGGGCCAAGTTACCCGTAACTTTCTCCGCTGCAAGAAGGATGGTGGGGGTTAGAAGTTATCAAAATCTGCTTTTAAACAGCTGCTGAAACCCACAGATCTGTTAATGTGCAACAATACTGACTCACTAAAACTTTGGGAACTCATGAGCCAGGAAAAAAAAAACATCCCTTTCAGTAAGTGTTTGTCTAGTATCTGAATGAGTGAACGCAGTGAACCCATCATCATAGGTCATCTTTTGTGTTTGTGCGTTTACGTACCAAGCTGCAGCTCTTTAGCTGTAGGAGCCAGTAGGCAGATGATGTTTGGCGGCTGTTTAGCGCTCAATCTCTCTTTCTGAACCTTCTGCAGCTCCCTCAGCAACACTGTCGTCTCATCCAGCTTCTGCTGGAAATGCTCTGCTTCTAATGGAGGAAGAGGAATTTTTACTGAGATGAATCAGTCTGTTTAATAGGTTGGGAAAGGGATTTACATGTGTTATTGATGTGACACGTTCCATTCCACTGCTGAGAGAGGAGGATCATTCTGAATTCATTCAGCATAATACACATGAAAGATGCGTCTCCAGAAAATAGTTCATTAATAAACTGAAAAAAATAAATAAAAAAATGGGGCCTTGATTTCCATAGGGTTTGATCACACATAAAATGACTAAAAGAGATATATGATCCATATTTCAAACTAAACATTTTAATAATGGGCTTTTTACCTTCCGAGTTGAAGTTTTCAGGAAGCAGGTCAGGATTTAAACCCAAAGAACCAAGAGCCGTCACACTACCACCACTGCTGGGCTCTGACACAACAACCTACATGGACAAGCGTGAAAAGATGGGCATGGATTGAACATTATAAATGGTATTAGTAGGGATGCACCGAGTGTTCTACAGCCGAAATTGTTAATAAACGAATAAATTGTACCGAACAATGACGTGACGTGATCAAATAGAGGTGCGCACTAATGCAGCAAACACGTCGCTCTCTGCAGTGTGAAAGTATTTAAAACTGTCCGAGAAAGAAAGACGCAAAAATCATTACAAGCATGAAGCACCGACAGCGAGATACTGCTTGGTGCTGCATCTCATGTCTCCGATGAGAAGAGGAAGAGGTGGTTGTTGCTAGTTACTATGATGGCTGAAATCGAGAAATGGTCTCAAATGATTAGTAAATAAACTGCAGAATGTTATGTTTCTAATACACGCACGAATTGCATGTATTCAAACAGCGCCAGGGTTCAAAGTCCAAAGCGCAAGAAAAATCTGTGCTAAAACACTTTGCTCAGTAACATTTTTATAATTTATTTAAAGCCATGTGACAATGTGATACATGCGACAAACATCTTCCCAAATTCGTAATGAGAATCATTTAAATATCTACATGCTGTTGTTAACAAAAAGCAGCACTAAGATCTTCCTGCGGGTTTCTGCCAAAATAAAAACGAAGAAAAGGAACAACATTCATAAATGTTAGAATTGTAATTTTACTGTTGCTCTATAAAAAAATAAAAAAAATAAGACAATAATAATGATAATAATAATTACCCTGCAACAGCTCTATACATTTATTATAACATTCACACATCTCAAATTGGGATCTGTAATATATTCTAATGTTTTAAAAGAAGTCTCTTCTGCTCAGCAAGGCTGCATTTATTTGTACAGTAAAAAAATACATGCTTGATTCAAGAAGAGATTCTCAAAAATGGCCAAAAATATTCAGTTAAATTGTGCTTTGTTGGTATAATGTCTGATAGAATGTTAAAAAAATTCAGTGTTAAGTAAATATTTTTAAATTGTTGTTTTGTAATATTTTTTTATTTTATTTGAAAAGCAGGGCAAAACAGTAAAAAGCACATTTTGGCTATTTAAGTTATGCAATGGTGAAAAGAAAAATGGCAAAATAGGCCTACATGGGGGAAAATTTTAAATTCAATATATATGTTACAAAAGAAAGCTATTAGGATTGTTAAAAGTGTTGATTATTACGAACCAACAAATACATTGTTTATTAATTTACATGCATTCAAATTTGTAGATTTAGTTGATTTATTTACTTTACAGTTAATGTGCAAAGTTTATAATAATTTACTTCCAAATTGTATTCAGAGGCTGTTCAAAATAAGAGAAAGTCAGTATAATTATAGAGGATTGTATGTTCAAAAAAGTAAGGGCAAGAACTAACGCAAAAAGTAGGTGCTTATCTGTTAAAGGGCTAAATCTATGGAATAAATGTAATAAGGAACTAAAAGTATGTAATTCACTTTGCCAATTTAAGAAAATGTATAAAAATAAGGTGATAAACAATTATATGACTCAGTATTAATAAATTGTGGCTGTATTGTTAAAAAATTGAAGTAATAGCTGGAGTGTGTATTTTTATGTTTGTTTTGAATCATGTTTGTACATTTTGGGAAATGTTTTTGTAATATTGTTTATTTTGTGTTATTTAACTTAGTGAAAAGTGTCGCCCATTCAGTTATGTATAAAGGGTAGGCATAATAAGAAAAGCTTCTGCCTACACCTTTTTCGGTAACTATGTATTTTGATTTATTTTGTGAAAATTTGTCTGTGAGGACTGGAATAAAATTATTATCGATTGATTAAAAAAAAAAAAAATCCAAAAAAACGTATTCGGCCAGCTCAGCGTTTCGGCCAAGAATTTTCATTTCGGTGCATCCCTAGCTATTAGTGTCATTTTTGACCAAAGTTCCAATTTCTTTTCTTTTGAACGGTATTGTAGCTGTATGTTTATTTTTGCCATCAAGTGCATGGAAGGTGATTTTACTATTGTGAATTATATTACAGTCAGTGAAATTGTTGAAAGGCCCTTGTTGTTTCTAGACTGGACTACTGCAATGCTCTTCTGGCTGGTCTGCCATCAAACACAATCAAACCTCTACAAATGATTCAGAATGCAGCGGCACGACTGATCTTCAACGAGCCCAAAAGAGCGCATGTTACACCTCTCTTCATCTCCTTGCACTGGCTACCAGTGGCAGCTCGCATCAAGTTCAAGACACTGATGCTTGCGTACAGAACTACCACAGGCTCAGCACCCTCCTACTTCCACGCACTATTACGAACCTACATCCCCTCCAGAAGTTTGAGATCTGCTAGTGAGCGACGCCTTGTGATAACATCACAGAGAGGCTCAAAATCACTCTCCAGAACATTCTCGTTCACCATTCCTGGCTGGTGGAATAATCTTCCCACCCCTATCCGGAACGCTGGATTCCTGGCAATCTTCAAGCAACAACTGAAAACTCATCTCTTTCGGCAGTACTTGACTTCATCCTAAACTCAAAAAAAAAAATAAAAAAAATAAAAAAAACTTTCCCTCTATCTTTCTTTCCACTTACTAGCTTGTACTGATTTGAACAATGACTGAGACTTGGTGTTACGAGCACTTCCTCTGTCTGATTGCCTCTTCAAGATTAATCGCTTTTTGTATTCCCCAATTGTAAGTCGCTTTGGATAAAAGCGTCTGCCAAATGACTAAATGTAAATTGCATTCAGTTCAGTATTTGCACCTGTTACAAACAGAATTTATTATTGTTCATATGACAAATAAAATACATGGCTCTATTCACAATTAGTTATTTTAAATGTACTGACTGCCATATTATTTGTTAATTTCTCTTTCGTAGATTTTACAAAGCAGAATCAAACTTCTTTCAAATACCCCAAGGAACCAGCTTATTTATACACTCACCGGCCACTTTATTAGGTACATCTGTTCAATTGCTTGGTAACACAAATTGCTAATCAGCCAATCACAATGGCAGCGACTCAGGAAATTTAGGCATCTAGATGTGGTGAAGACGACTTGCTGAGGTTCAAACCGAGCATCAGAATGGGGAAAAAGGGGATTTAAGTGACTTTGAACGTGGAATGGTTGTTGGTGCCAGACGGGTTGGTCTGAGTATTTCAAAAACTGCTGATCTACTGGGATTTTCACACACAACCATCTCTAGGGTTTACAGAGAATGGTCCGAAAAAGAGAAAATATCCAGTAAGCGGCAGTTGTGTGAACGAAAATGCCTTGTTGATGTCAGAGGTCAGAGGAGAATGGGCAGACTGGTTAGAGAAGATAGAAAGGCAACAGTAACTCAAATAACCACTCGTCACAACCAAGGTATGCAGAATATCATCTCTGAACGCACAACACGTCGAACCCTGAAGCAGATGGGCTACAGCAGCAGAAGACCACACCGGGTACCGCTCCTGTCATCTAAGAACAGGAAACGGAGGCTACAATTCACACAGGCTCACCAAAAATGGAAGATTGGAAAAACGTTGCCTGGTCTGATGAGTCTCGATTTCTGCTGCAACATTCAGATGGTAGTGTCAGAATTTGGTGTAAAGAACATGAAAGCATGGATCCATCCTGCCTTGTCTCAACGGTTCAGGCTGGTGGTGGTGGTGTAATGGTGTGGGGGATATTTTCTTGGCACACTTTGGGCCCCTTAGTACCAATTTAGCATCGTTTAAACACCACAGCCTACCTGAGTATTGTTGCTGACCATGTCCATCCCTTTATGACTACAGTGTACCCATCTTCTGATGGCTACTTCCAGCAGGATAATGCACCATGCCACAAAGCTCAAATCATCTCAGACTGGTTTCTTGAACATGACAATGAGTTCACTTTACTCAAATGGCCTCCACAGTCACCAGATCTCAATCCAATAGAGCACTTTTGGGATGTGGTGGAACGGGAGATTGGCATCATGGATGTGCAGCCGACAAATCTGCAGCAACTGCGTGATGCTATCATGTCAATATGGACCAAAATCTCTGAGGAATGTTTCCAACACCTTGTTGAATCTATGCCACGAAGAATTAAGGCAGTTCTGAAGGCAAAAGGGGGTCCGACCCGGTACTAGCAAAGTGTACCTAATAAAGTGGCCAGTGTGTGTGTGTGTGTGTGTGCGCATGTTTATGTGGTTTATGAGGACACAAATTTGTATAAATGACATGGGTATGACAGAGGTATTACAATATATGAAGGTGGTTTATGAGGACACTGCCTATGTCCCCGTAATTCAAAAGGCTTAAAAAAAAAAACATACTAAATGGTGTTTTTTTGAAAATCTAAAAATGCACAAAGTCTCCTGTGAGGGCTAAGTTTAGGTGTAGGGTTGGTGTAGGGCAATAGCACACACAGTTTGTTCAGTATAAAAACCATTACGCCTATGGAGAGTCCCTATAAAACCAAAATATGTGTGTGTGCGTGTGTGTATGTGTATAAATACATACACATACATACATACATAGTGGGGCAAATAAGTATTTGATACACTGCCGATTTTTCAAGTTTTGTCACTTACAAAGAATGGAGAGATCTGTAATTTTCATCGTAGGTACACCTCAACTGTGAGAGACAGAATATAAAAAGAAAAATCTAGAAAAATCACATTGTATGATTTTTGAATAATTAATTTCCATTTTATTGCATGAAATAAGTATTTGATACAATAGAAAAATAGAACTTAATATTTCGTACAGAAACCTGTGTTTACAATTACAGAGGTCAGATGTTTCCTGTAGTTCTTGACCAGGTTTGCACACACTGCAGCAGGGATTTTGGCCCATTCCTCCATACAGGTCTTCTCCAGATCTTTCAGGTTTTGGGGCTGTCGCTGGGCAACACGGAGTTTCAGCTCCTTCCACAGATTTTCTATTGGGTTCAGGTCTGGAGACTGGCTAGGCCACTCTAGGACCTTGAAATGCTTCTTACCGAGCCACTCCTTAGTTGCCCTTGCTGTGTGTTTGGGGTCATTGTCATGCTGGAAGACCCAGCCACGACCCATCTTCAATGCTCTTACTGAGGGAAGGAGGTTGTTGCCCAAAATCTCGCGATACATGGCCCCATCCATCCTCCCCTCAATATGGTGCAGTCGTCCTGTCCCCTTTGCAGAAAAGCACCCCCAAACCAGGATGTTTCCACCCCCATGCTTCACGTTTGGGATGGTGTTCTTGGGATTGTACTCATCATTCTTCCTCCAAACACGGCAAGTGTAGTCCTGTAGCCCATCCCAGCCTTGTCCCTAGTGTCCATAGACAGCTCTTTGGTCTTGCCCATAGTGGAGAGGTATTTTTAGATTCTGTCTCTCACAGTTGAGGTGTACCTACGATGAAAATTACAGATCTCGCCATTCTTTGTAAGTGGGAAAACTTGAAAAATCGGCAGTGTATCAAATACTTATTTGCCCCACTGTGTGCGTGCGTGCGTGCATATATATATATATATATATATATATATATATATATATATATTAGTATATGTAAGCTGGTTCCTTGTGGTATTTGAAAGAAGTTTGATTGCTGACCTGAAAGCTGATGTATAATAAATAAGCTTTATTTATTTTACTGAGAAAATATTGAGAAAATCGCTGTCCAAGTGAAGTTCTTAGTAATGCATATTATTAATCAAAAATTAAGTTTTAATATTTATGGCAGGAAATTTACAAAATATCTTCATGGAACATGATCTTTACTTAATATCCTCATTTTTGGCAAAGGAAAAATGTATCATTTTGACCCATAAAATATATTGTTGGCTATTGCTACAAATATACTCGTGCGACTTATGACTGGTTTTCTGGTCCAGGGTCGCATTTAGAACATCTGGTTGGGAATCACTAGATAAAATCCCTCTTGTTCTTTCTTCAACCCAGCTATCTTGGCTAGTGGATAATACATTGTTTTAACCTATACTATATGTGAAATGTGGACGGCTAAAAACAGTGTTTAACAGTAGCACCACCCTGCTAAGGTATGCTAGCAGAACCACAGTCAAAGACGGCCTTCCACACACGGACTAATGCTACAGTATGTTTAAAGACGACTCATGCTTACCTTTCCCTCTATGTCTACAGCACCCTCACACACACGCAAAGATTAGTGTGAGTGAAGGAGGAAGTCAAAAAATATTCTCTCCATTAGTGTGAAAGTTGTTTGGTGTTGTTGACACAGCTGCTGCAGAGCAGAGAGCCTGCGGTTCTGACGCTGCCGTTAAATAGCAGGTTTGTGTCTTTACTACCACACAAGTGAGCTGTACACTAGTATGCACTTATAGACATTTGAAATGTTATTTTCTGAGGACATGAGCATTTTACCTCAGCATCATCTGTTGCGTGTACTTTCTCAGCAGGCTCCTCCATTGGCAGATTATCCTGAGGAGAACAAAAATCATCCTATCAAGACCAGAAATAATCAAGAGTAAGCTGCCCAGCTGAAAAGAATTCAAACTAGATATTACGCAGTATATAATTTAAGTGGTATATCATGCATTCATTTTGGCATGCTGATGAATAAATGGGTAGTGAGGTTTCTTACTGTTTCTGTCTCTTTCAGCTGTCTTGAGTGCTCCCCACTGGTCAAAGCGTCCAAGACATTATCTGCCAACTTGCTCATGTGTTCCTCGGATTTAGCCAGGAAATCTGCAATGCTACACATAAACGCATCCAAACTACATTTGTGGAACACAAGGGGAACGGTGGAAGGGTGTGAATCAGGGCTTTATTGTTTGAGAGGTTCACAAAACCACACAAATGCATGTGGCTTAGTCATCTAAAACCGATCAATGGATACATTTCATTAAATGGCTGATTCTATACACACACCTTTCAGATTCTGTCTGACTGTTGTCCTCTCCATATAAGGAGTAAATGAGATCAGAGTCCTCTTTGTTGATATTGGCAAAACTGGAGTCATATGTAGGTGCGTATGAGCTGAATGGGCAGTAATTCATATAGGCAACTGCAAAGAAAGAGAAAGAGGGGCATGTGTGCCTTTTACTTATTCAATGAACTTCAGATTGAGTCCTGTAATAGTAGAACATTTCTGCCAAAGCAAGCAGTTAGACTGAAAGGAAGGACTGAACACAGACTTAAGCTCTAGTTCTCAAGGCCTAGTTTGGTTTCCAAAACTTATTTTAATCCATGGGTACTTTTAGTTTCTGTAAATTAAAACTTACTAAAATAATTAAAATTAAAATGATGAAATTTCAATATTTAAGAAAAACTTAGGAGCAGAATGTTCTTCAGGGTTCCCACTCTTTTTAATAATTGCTTGTGATTTACTGGATAAAGACTAAAGATTTTTTTTTTTTTATTCTAATTGATCAAATAATTAGGAGCTTGGTATAAATTATATTTATTAAAAAAATGCCCATGGCTTTTTAAGATTTTCTTAAATTACACAACATTTCCAGGTCTCAAAAATCAGTTTTAAAAATAGGCTGCCTCATATATCCAGGTTTTTCAAGACTGTGGAAAGCCGGGTTCTTTAAAAGGAAATAAGGGGTGAAATAAACCATTTGATGTTTTAGGTGTTTTAGCTGATTTTAATGCTAGTTTTGTCTTGAGGCCCCCTGGTTAAGCACTATTAATGACGATGGTCTAAATGTACTATCCATTCCAAAACAGTCACTTCTGAAGCTGCATGGTACCATTCTTTAACTTCACTCTAAACTTTAAACTCAATTTTCTTTATCAAACAGCTTTTTACATTTTGAAAATATGAAAGGATACGAGAAACTCTCATGGAAAACTCAGCAGGATGCTGTTAAAGGATGCCAAATCTTAACGTTCTGACTTCTTAAATGGAAGGCTATGATATATGTTTGCCTAATCCTGAATGTTTTGAGGTATCATTCATATCAGTAGCATGGTGTGGAACAAATGGCACTCAGAAGTCTAATACTCAGGGTAAAAATATGAAAAATAACAAGCACCACAGATAACTAACAGATTAAAAAAAATACAGATGAGTAGGAACTTAAGTCCACTGATTCAGCAGTGATTTTTTTCCTATTGACAGCAGGAACAATTGGATTTTTCTGGCACATAATATTACATTCCTCTGGCAGTTGAACTATGGGTTTTCAAACAGAGATTATAAGGCACCCCTCCCATGATCTTCTCCACATGACCGAAGGCAAGTAAGGACAGTTTTTCCATGAAGTTGTTTTTCCACGAAAATGAATACGAGTACTGGTTTAACAGAGCGGTTGAGACTGATACACAGACGTGAGATTCAACTGGTGGGACAATGAATGGAGAGTTAATATATATTTACCTGGAGTGACCATGTTTCTCTTGTCCTCTTTGAAACCCTGAAGGGTGTTGATTCCCGTCTGCAGTCTACCTCCCATCATGCACAATTTGACTGGGCAGTATCCTGGATCTAACATGGAAACATAATGAACTGTAGACTTTCATTGTACATATGCCTAACATTTGCTTGATTTCTTGAACTCTCATTGTCACAAACCTCCAGCACTCAGGTCGGCGGGGTTCAGAATGCCTAGAGTGGTTGAACCATCAGACTTCCTCCTCTCAAACTCCAGCTGTGCATAAAAACCCTTCATCCACTGTTATCTGACATCCTCAGTGAATGATCTCACATTTGAGGGATGTACAATAATACATGATTAATCATATCTGGTCTTGTACTCTTACCTCACACTGCAGGCTTCTGTTTGAGAGTTTCCCTTCAGATTCCTCAATGATCTTCTTGATCTCCTCCTGGTCTTTCTCTGCTTGGCTCTTAGCATCATCTTTACTGTCCCTGCTACACAAACATTGCACGCATTGATGCAATTCTGAATATATACCCCTTCAAAGTGAATAACTCCCCCACATATGAGCCACATTATTCCTCTAACGAATTCCAATTCCAATTAACTCTGAATTCAGAGCAGCGATTGGATATGAGTAATGTCATGTTGAATAATATATCAATGTGTGGTCCATTCTCAAGCCGCTACCCAACCCAGTGGAGTAGTGTGCAGGAAGATGATTCATCCTCTCTGAAGAGCTACAAAGTGTGTGTGTTTAAAGAGAGTGTAGCTCGTGCGCTACAGATGGCCTACAAGTCACATCATGTTTAAGCATTCCAAGACTCTTGGTCACTGCAGCAGCCAAGCCGATTTACGTAGGCAAGCAACAAAATGAGAGAGTGAAATAAAGAAAGCCAGCAAACACCCCGGCAACATCCTGGAATGTCTCACTGGCTTGAATACAGTAGCAGAAGCCCTGAATGCAGTTACAAAGCCATTGTGAATTACTGCATAGTTAGAAAACACACAACAAATGGTGAAAGGAAGCATTTGATCATTCATTTTAATAATTTTACTGACTGTATCACTCATTTATGTACAGTCACACTCCTTTTTCCAGGCAGACATGATAGGCTACCAGGATAAATAATGACTGGAATCAATTCTCTGTAATGGCAGCCAATTAATATCCATGAAACGGGTCTGAAATTAACCTTTTCTTATTATTTTGTCATTTTTAAAGCAAATGTCCCATTTTTCACCACTGTGGCATTTAATTGATTAAAAACACAGTAAAAACAGAAATATTGTGAAATATTAATGTAATAACATTTCTATTTTAATGTATTTTAAAATGGTTTGTTCCTGTGAAAAAAGCTATTTCAGCAGCTATTACTCCAGTCTTCAGTGTAACATTATCCTTTAGAAATTATTTGAATATGATGACTTATTTATTTTGAATTTGTTTTGAGAAACAGGACAGATCATAAGTCTCTTACAGCATCAGATACTGATCCAGTCTCCACTGCACCCATCAAAATATGAAGACAACCCAATCTGATTTTTATTTTTGAATATATATTTGTTTTGGTGTCCTAATGCAGGGAATAATTCAGATATGTGTTTTCACGTGGAGAAAAAGAAAACACACCCTCTAGAATGCCTACATTTTGTTTAAGATAAAAGGTGTTGTATGACACGTCAAGACAGATGTTTTCACATGTTGTGTGTCTTTTATTTGCTTAGATCAACAGCAGACTTTCGTTCTTAATCTGTGTAATGTTCAAGTTAAAAAGTAACCGGCCAAATGGCAAAAAAACTGGTCAAAATTTTATTCACATTAAGCAGTTGGCAAGTATGTTATATATCCTCCCTGTGGTTAATATAAAACATTAAGAATTCTTCTTTAAAAAAAATAGAAAGAAATGTAATTGTTCAATTTTCCATGCAACCTAAGGATCAATCTAACTGGAAGGAAATTTCTCCAAATCCTCAACTCAGATGACCATTGACAATAAGGAAGGATTAAGGCCTGTTCACAACAAGAACATTAAATATAACCAGAAATTTGCTATTTATTTGACAGAGTTTAGCTCTAACACACTTGCCTGGAAGTTCCAAGAGAATTAGCTGGTTCAGGTGTGTTCAATTAGGGTTGGAGCTAAACTTTGCAGGTCAGAGGCCCTCCATGAACAAGTTTGGGCACCCCTGTTCTAGACAAACTAGTCCTAGATAATAAGCAAAAAAACTGAAACATTATTCATACCTTGGTGTATCTTTGTTCCCGACACGGGGTGATTGGGAGTTGTCACTTGTGTCCATAATAGATGAGTTCTCTTTGGCAGCGTCTGATGTCCCGCCCTCATCCTCTCCATCCTCTGCTGAATGACTGCTGGATGTCTGCAGGCCAGCCATGAACTCTATGCTCTGTTTTAAACTGTCCAGTCTCTCCTAAAAGCACACACATTGCTAAATTCCATGTGTGCAAGATTTCCAACTTTGCCAGTCTGATAGGTTTGAATGGGTATAACTGAAGAGGTAAAACTTTATTCCAACCACACTAGCAATATGATCATATTGTACACAGCACACCAGTGCCCTCTGCTGTGAAAACACATACCTACTAAATACTTTCTAAATGTAATACAAGTTCCGATACAATTGTTCAGGATTTTCCCAACTCACCGTGCTCAAGATCTTCATTACAGAGTGATGGAGTTTCTTTGCGGCTTTGTAGTAAATCGTCTCTGGTTTGTTGTAGATCATAGCATTCTCACACATCACTTTGAAATCCAGCTGTGGGGAGAACAGTACAGAATAGTCAACTATTTTGTCAAAATGAACAAGACATATTTTCATCTAAATGACCATCAATATTCAAATGTTCTATGACTAATTCAAATCTTCTACCCTCTGCAAATTAAAGCAGCTGGCATATTCAATCATTCAACTACTTAGTACCAGTCTGTGTCCTGGTAACAGCTGTGATGATCATATTACCTTGAGCTCCTCAAGTGACTGGTATTGCTCTTTCTTCACTTTCTCCTTCATAGTGCTGAAGTCCATGGGTCTCTTTATAATGAGAGAGTACCCTGGAGCGATCAGGTCAGTCACAGGAAATGAGAAGAATGCACTTGGGTCCTTCCTGTAATAAACAGCAGCCAACAGCGTTCGGTTTTCATTCGCAGTAATTATAGACAGGATTATGATCATAAGCCACAGGGATATAAGACCCACAACACAGGTCCGATAAGGTACTCCAATAAAGACTACTTTTGCAGGTCATTTGTGTTAGAGAACAGTTTCAAAGTTATACAGGTGCATCTCAATAAATTAGAATGTCGTGAAAAAGTTCATTTTTTCTTGTAAGTTATTTCAAAAAGTGAAACTTTCATATATTTTAGATTCATTGCATGTGAAGTAAAACATTTCAAAAGTTTTTTTGTTTTAATTTTGATGATTAGAGCTTACAGCTGATGAAAGTCAAAAATCAGTATCTCAAAATATTAGAATATTTACATTTGAGTTTCAATTAATGACCATCACTACAATATAAATTCTGGGTATCTCTTTAAAATCACAATAATGGAGAAGACTGCTGACTTGACAGTGATCCAGAAGACGAACATTGACGCCCTCCACAAAGAGTGTAAGTCACAGAGGGTCATTACTGAAAGGGGTGGCTGTTCACAGAGTGCTGTATCAAAGCATATTAAATGTAAAGTTGACTGGAAGGAAGAAATTGGGTAGGAAAAGGTGCACAAGCAACAGGAATGACCGCAAGCTTGAGAATACTGTCAAGCAAAGCTGATTCAAACACTTGGGAGAGCTTCACAAGGAGTGGACTGAAGCTGGAGTCAGTGCATCAAGAGCCACCAGCTCAGACGTCTTCAGGAAAAGAGCTGCCAAGCCACTTCTGAACCAGAGACAACGTCAGAAGAGTCTTACCTGGGCTATGGAGAAAAAGAACTGGACTGTTGCTCAGTGGTCCAAAGTCCTCTTTTCAGATGAAAGTAAATTTAGCATTTCATTTGGAAATCAAGGTCCCAGAGTCTGGAGGAAGAGTGGAGAGGCACAGAATCCATGTTGCTTGAAGTCCAGTGTGAAGTTTCCACAGTCAGTGATGATTTGGGCTGCCATGTCATCTGCTGGTGTTGGTCCATTGTGTTTTCTGAAGTCCACAGTCAACGCAGCCATCTACCAGGAGATTTTAGAGCACTTCATGCTTCCTTCTGCTGACAAGCTTTATGGAGATGCTGATTTCATTTTCCAGCAGGACTTGGCACCTGCCCACACTGCCAAAGGTACCAAAAGCTGGTTCAATGACCATGGTGTTACTGTGCTTGATTGGCCAGTAAACTCACCTTACCTGAACCCCATAGAGAATCTATGGGGTACTGTCAAGAGGAAGATGAGAGACCTGGAAGCCTGAAGAAATTATCAGTCTATAACTTTAATGGTAGGTTTATTTAAACAGTGAGAGACAGAATAACAAATAAATCCAGAAAAACGCATTTCAAAAAAGTTATAATTTGATTTGCATTTTTATGAGTGAAATAAGTACTTGATCTCCTATAAATCAGTAAGATTTCTGGCTCCCAGTAGTTTTTTATGCAGGTAACGAGGCTGAGATTAGGAGCATTCCCTTTAAGAGAGTGCTGCTAATCTCTGCTCGTTACATGTATGAAAGACACCTGTCCACCGAAGCAATCAATCAATCAGATTCCAAACTCTCCACCATGGCCAAGACCAAAGAGCTGTCCAAGGCTACAAGACCATCGCCAAGCAGCTTGGTGAGAAGGTGACAACAGTTGGTGTGATTATTCGCAAATGGAAGAAACACAAAATAACTGCCAATCTCCCTCGGACTGGGGCTCCATGCAAGATCTCACCTCGTGAAGTTTCAATGATCATGAGAACGGTGAGGAATCAGCCCAGAACTACACGGGAGGATCTTGTTAATGATCTCAAGGCAGCTGGGACCATAGTCACCAAGAAAACAATTGGTAACACACCACGCCATAAAGGACTGAAATCCTACAGCACCCACAAGGTCCCCCTGCTCAAGAAAGCACATGTACAGGCCCGTCTGAAGTCTGCCAATGAACATCTGAATGATTCAGAGGAGAACTGGGTGAAAGTGTTGTGGTCAGATGAGACCAAAATGGAGCTCTTTGGCATCAACTCAACTCGCTGTGTTTGGAGGAGGAGGAATGCTGCCTATGACCCCAAGAACACCATCAAACATGGAGGTGGAAACGTTATGTTTTGGGGGTGTTTTTCTGCTAAGGGGACAGGACAACTGCACCGCATCAAAGGGATGATGGACGGGGCCATGTAACCGTCAAGGCCAGGGCATTAAAAATGGGTCGTGGATGGGTTTTCCAGCATGACAATAACCCTAAATACATGGCCAAGGCAACAAAGGAGTGGCTCAAGAAGCAGCACATTAAGGTCCTGGAGTGGCCTAGCCAGTCTCCAGACCTTAATCCTATAGAAAATCTGTAAAGGGAGCTGAAGGTTCGAGTTGCCAAATGTCGAGTTGCCTTAATGACTTGGAGAGGATCTGCAAAGAGGAGTGGGACAAAATCCCTCCTGAGATGTGTGTAAACCTGGTGGCCAACTACAAGAAACGTCTGACCTCTGTGATTGCCAACAAGGGTTTTGCCACCAAGTACTAAGTCATGTTTTGCAAAGGGGTCAAATATTTATTTAACTTTTTTTTTAATGAGTTTTTCTGGATTTCTTTTGTTGTTATTCCGTCTCTCACTGTTCAAATAAACCTACCATTAAAATTATAGACTGATCATTGCTTTGTCAATGGGCAAATTTACAAAATCAGCAGGGATCATATTTTTTTTTCCCCCACTGTAGCCTATACACTGCTATTCACATCCTATAAAGATGTGTATAATGTTACAAATTATTTATATTTCAAATAAAAATGCTGTTCTTTTAAACTTTTTATTCACCAAAGAATTAAAAAGAATGTATTAAAAGAAATGTATCATGTTTTCCACAGAAATGACTTGCTATTAAGCAGAATAACAGTTTCCCACATTGACAATACTAATAAACGCTTCTTATACAGCCAATTAGATTAATTTCTGAAGGATCATGTGACACTGGAGTAATGGGTGCTGAAAACTTAGCTTTGCCAAACACAAAGACTTATCAACTTCAAAATCTTTGAATATCAGTGCACATTAGTTACATATGAATCTACAACCGGTTTAAACAGATTGTCCACAGGTTAGCAATGTTCAGTCCTACCTCTGGAGTTGTCGGATGAGCTGACTCAGAGCTTCCTGTAGAGGCGTCTGCTCTTTTTCTGAGGAATTACAAAAGCCATAATAATCAACAGATAATCAGCACAAGCACACAGTCCCTCAAAACAACATCATTAAAATAGATCAGTTCTAAACCATGAAAGGGTGCGCAGCTCTACCTTCCGTTTTGCCAAGTGAGGGGGTGAGGGACTTGTCCTGGGAAACATCGGAGCGAGCAGGAGTTCTGCTCTGCTCATCCCAGTCTGGATGCACAGAGTCTGGGCCCTTCCTTTTTTTGGTCATCTATAACACATAACATTGATTAGGATGTAGTTAGCAAGTAAACAAAAAAAGTAAAGCACAAAACACAGTATTCATATCTCACCTTTTTCTTTTTGTCAATCGGTGACAATGGAGGACTGGCTCTGTCCTTCTCGTCCTTCTTTTTCTTCTTCTTCTTCTTGTCTTTGTGTTTGTCGTAATCTACAGAGTCATCATAAACACTCTCGAGGCTAGGGCTGCCTGTGGTGACCTCATTCCCAGCCACTTTCAACACCAGCTTCAGTGGACGCTCTGAAAGGCCAGATACACAAGTGAGTTGCTTAATGTCAATATTGTAATTTAATACAATTATATAATATTGTAATACTGTCCAGTTCATTACCAAAATTTATAAACGAAATCTGAATTGAACAGCTGGTATATCCTGTCTCTTTTTTCTGGCTTTTGTTACAAAAAAACAGCTAGGAAAATCTTTGTTGTACAAAATAATTTATTTTAATATGATATAAGAACAACTAATTGCCTCTTTTGAGAGGAACTAACGTACTCTTCTCACAAACTACTGTATGTATCAGAGTTTGAAATATCATCTTTTAAACCCACATAAATTAAAATAATTAAAATAATTAAGGTTTATTACAGTTCGTGATGCTCAATGTATTTTCATCTGGTTCTACTAGGAATTATATTTAAGACATTTATGGAAAAGAACCTAAAGCTAATTCTGATGCTGACTTCACTAAACTGATGTTTTAACCAACAGCTGCTTGTTTTCCGAAGAAAAAGAAATGTTAGCCAGCTTGTTAGCCTTCAAATAAATCTAATGAGAAAACACATATTAGTCAATATAAACCCGCTCAAATCGGAACAATTACTGTAATCACATCACGTTGTGGACATGTAATACCAGACTGCTAAGTTACTCATTCACTGACAGCAGAGTTTATAATGTACCTTAAAGCAGGATTTCAGTCAAATATTCTCCAGCACGGTGAGTGACCTACCGTCGTGTGTGTGCTTCTCTGATTTGTGTTTCTTGTGCTTTTTGCCCATAATTTAAAGTGAAGCTGGCTGTTCAGTCAGGTCAGTGCTTGACCAGTCTGCTCTCTTTGTTTTGTGTCGGTTTGTGTTGTTCAGAGCGCCTCTTACGGAGCTACAGGAGTCAAAGAGCGGCGCCTAGTGCTCGGCGGTGTGAACTACAGTCATCTCGCTATGAAAACTGTCCGTCTTCATTTGTCTCCGACTGCAGCTCAATAAACAGTTAAATATAATATGACAGAGTTAAAATATAAATGTTTATATATTTGTTTATATATATATATAACAAAGGGGAAAAAAGCCATTGAAATACTAATTAATACCACTAAGAGGCACCATTGTTAAACATTCAGAACATCAGCGTCCCACCCACAATAGACTGCTAAGAGCGTTTTTAATACTGTGACAACTAGCAAGCAAACGACATTTGGATATCAAAATAGTGCTCCATTATAATTTAATTGTTGCAAAGAGTAATTGTTTTACATAATGTGCCACAGCATACTGAGGCATCATATTCAGAGATTTGGTGTGGACAAATCACTATATGTGTGTTTGTTAGTCATGTCATTTTGGGGCAGATTATGCATGGATTTCTGGAAAGTCCCAATACCAAAACATTACGACTCAAATAAATAAATCTTACTCAATTTTTTTCATCTGATTTACATGCAGGAAATGCAGAGAACAAATGCACATAAACTCAACCAATTATAGAACAGTGTTTCAGTTTGTATTATAGTACATGCTTCATATAATGTGTACATCGTTTCAATATCCAAAGTCAAAGTAGTGGGTGTTGAAGTTTGAATTAAGATCAGTTATAAGTAAGTAAACATAAATGGATCCAGGACTGCAAAATAGACCTATTATGGTCTTACCTAAGTGCCCGTTTATGATATAGTTTAGGCCTGTATTAAACTGAACAGTGCAGACTGCAGAGTATTTCTCTGGATTACAATGAAGTCTTATATGATAAAAAAGCGCTCCATTTTTTATTTACTTATGTAGCCATTTATTTTCACTTTTAGCAGACATATATTTAAACACTACATTATTCAGATCTGCATATTATATATAAAATGACCCATGACCCCTCAATCTGTCCTTCTCTGGTATGGTATAGGCTTTCCATAAACTGCCATTATCTCTAAACTGGAACACCCTCAGGCTGATCTTCAGGCAGTCTGTGATGTGATTTAACTCATCTCAGCCCGTCTCATATACTGTAGCCTTTGCTCTTATCTTTCATATAAAGCCACACACTCTCACTTACACACACACAGCCTTAATGGCCATATAAGCTGTGCTGTATCTTTTTGCAACAGGCCTAAAACCTGAGGGAAGCTATCCCTATTTGAATAGACATGTTGGACTTAATCTTCTTTTCCATCACATACTTTTTGTAATGCCATTTCACACTGGCTCTATGCTTGCTTTGAACCATTTGAATAACTATTAAGTAATATTACAGCAATCACTGTTAGAAATAAATCTTTTCATGTAATCAGACCTACTTTTTAAGCCATGGCATTTATGTTCCATTTGCTTGTCCTATAAAGTGTGCATTGTGTAACTTTTTTGTAAAACAAAAGACTTAAGTATGTGTGTGAAGAAATTATTATTCTCATTAATTATCATTAAATACTGTTTTCTTTAAAAATTGTCTTCATAGTTAAAGTTCAAATAAAAAATATATTAATAATAATAAAATTAACTTACAAACACTTACAAAACATTTACCTTACTAGCTAAATGAAATAAAATAATTGAAGTACTATAATTAGTAACAATAAAACTGAAATTTGAATACAGATAGAATGACAAAATAATAAAATGACAAAAGCACATATAACAAAATATTAAACTAATTGATTCATCCTCTCAAATATACAGGTTGTTCTATAAAAACATAAATGGTCTTAGTCCTTTGAATTACATTCCAGGTTTTATGAACATGCAGTGATATCACGGAGCCCTGCTCTCTTATGCAACTTTATGGCTCAAAAACTAATGGAATCTGGTCACCATATTGGCCGTACTCTGAAGAGTTGGATCCAAAAGCAAAGGAGCACAATGAGGTGGGTCAGTTTCATTTACTTCAACAAGCCAATGACTTTCAATGTCTTTTGAAAACCATCCCTTGGATGCATTTTTCATCAAAGCAGCCACAAACCCATGGGGACAATCATCACATTTGTTCTGGTGATTCATTTTACCATTAATATCTAACACAGAGCTGGTCTTGATTTTCACTCAACTCTGGACATGAAAGGGACCCAGAAGGATGACACGGCACAATTATGTATCATTTACACTGACGCACCAGAATATACGCAGTCATGTCTTAAAAATCCCTAAACTGTGAAACCCATTTGCACTGTTTACTCAGCTGGTTTCTTAAGAACTGGTTCTGTAACTCATTTGACTTGTTCAAATATATTTGTATGGTTCAGCATTTGCTTTCTATTTTCCATGTATTTGTGTTTTTTCCAAATATCTGCTAAAAGTTTTTTGGGGCGATGACTACTAATTTTGTATGTTGGGCATGTTCCATAAGTGAACAGAATAAAATCTGGATTTGCCTCAGACGGATTTCTAGGATTCTTGGCCAGGTGTTCTTTGATGTCTTGAAGTCCAGCCTGAGGTAACTATGGGTCTGCTCGGCTTAGCCTTCGATTTATAGCGATTTGTTTTAGCATGGCAGGTTAAAGCTAGGGTCCTGGTTCTGCTTAGGATGGTAACTGTTGGTGTCTGGTACTCTGGAGACAGACTCCTTCATCAGGTGCACCCAAGGTGCATTATCTGTCTCTGCTGACGTAATCTTAGAGCTCTGCTCTGTGAAGACTTAGTTTACCTTGGCTCCCAAACATGGGACTCTGCTCCAGCAGGAGAAGCTATCTTTAACTAGTGGATTAAACTTTTAGAGAGATTCATTACAGCCACACTATGTTCCGTAAGCAAGCTATGAACAAAATAATAGATTTCCTCCCCTACATCAGGCTTAGTGTCTAATGTTATTTAATGCCTAATGCCATGTCTAATGCCATGCCAATTGCCTACATATTTTTACTAAAATCTGCTTTGCAGGCTTCCATATAGTATTCTCCCATAGCAAACTTTTTAATTTTTCTTATTTCTACTAACAGTTGATCACAGCAAATTTTGTTATTATATACTAATAGGCCTATTATTAGCTTATATTATTATTAGTAGCCATAAAACCATAACATTTTTGAATACCTTTAGCGTAAAGGTGGATCTTATCAATATTTTGTATTAATCAAGACAAAAAAATGTAATACATTGTGCTGCACCATAAGTTGCAGTGGTGACTAAGGCTTAATAAGCAGTCATGCATAGACTGCAACCATTTAACCAAGACTTGCGAGGTTCTTTCACCTTGGCTCGTAGAATTTGGAGCTAGTAGAATTGGATTGTTATCCATAAGATTATCATTTACTTAAATCTGTTTGACTATTTTTATTCTGTGGAACACAAAATGTGAATCTTTGAAGAAAAAAGACATATTTTCCATTAAATGAACGTAAATGTAAATTCGGTTAGTTTGACACATTTGGCATCATGACTTAATGCATTTACTGGAAATCGAACCCATGACTTTGGCATTGTTAGCGCCATGTTATAATGTTGGAGCTATAGGAAGGCCTTTTCAAGACGCATGCGCTAAAGTCTTTTTAAGCCAAACAATAAGACTAAAATTTAAATCATTATTTACTTTATTTACTCTTCTTCTTCACCATAATTATAAAAATGTACAACAGAAGTTGAATGTACTTCAAAAATGTGTTACATTATTTAACACCAAATGCCATTGGTTATCTTTGGCTTCAGTCCTTATAAAATACTTCTTTACCAGGAACCACTAGGGGGCCTCAGCAAACTTCCAAGGGGACCTCAAGATGGCTTTAACATATTTAAAATTAGGCAAAACAAGCATTAAAATAAGTGATTTTATTTATTTATTTACTGAGAAACAGGTCTGCCGTGGTGGTGCAGCCTCATTTTAAAATGTGATTTCTAGAACTGGAAAAATATCTTAAAACATTTTTATAATGAATACATATTTTTCTAGTTATTCCAGACTTGAAATAATGTAATCGGGCACAAACTGTGATCCAGGAAATAACAAACACCCTTTTCAATATTGTAGACAATGGAATTCTGCAATTTATGCAGTCAAAAAGGTTGAGAGCCTCTGGTCCAAATGTTTGATGCCATGCAGCTACAGTAGATTATTTGAGCGTTAGTGTCTGTTCTTCACATAGTGCAATCATTTGACTTCAGAAGAGATAGCACACAAGTTATATGGACCACTTTTATGGTGCTTTTTTCTGAGCTTGACTCACTCACTTTCATCCAATTCACACTTCCATTAGAAAGAAAATCATAGAGTTCCTCTTCAGGAACTCGAGCTGCGTCAGGAGATGCTTTGGGGGACGCCTACAGCGTAACCGGTTCTGAATACCAATGAAATCTGTCCAATACATGGGAGGGACGTCACGGGCGAGGTGACGTAATGACCTGCTGGTATAAAAGCATGTGCGGTGCAACCGGCGTCAGCTTTCTGTCATTCAGCTAAGCGCTCTGTGTCTTGGAAGTCTTATTTACTGTTGTCTGTCCGTTTTGCAAGGTCATGTCAAAAAGGCTTTGTAAAACTAAGCATGGGAGAAGTGAGGAGCAATACGGGCTGTGTGTTCCTCCGTACAAATGTTATTTGAGCTTGTGTGTGCTTTGCTTGGGAGCGAGGCACGCGGAGGCAGCCCTCGAGGGGGGGCTGACTGTCCGCACTGCGAGGGTTTTCCTCTGCGTGTGCTTCGCTCCCGAAAGGCCCTCTTCTCTGGAGAGGGTTCTTTCATTGGCGTTCCTCGCGGCGCGGGTCCCGCTTCCGCTGAGGCGGAGCAGAGACGGTGCTCGTGAGGTTCGCAACGGGATCTAGTAGAGGGATCGGAGATGAGCGAGTCTCTATCTCCATCCTCACTAGCTGGATCCCGCGACCGCTCCCCGAGTTCAGAAGCACACCTGGCAGTTACTTCCCCTCGGGCAACGGCATTGGTGTTTCTCGTGTCTTCCTCCGAGGAGGTTGACATGGAAAGCGTCGAGCATGTTGCACCCACTCTGTCACCCCAATATGAGGAGCTTGTGGAGTGGCTTGTCGAACTGCAGAGAGGGTTATACGAGCGCTTTCTGCGGTTTCAGACTCACCTCCACATCGGAGCCTGCCTTTTTTTCCCCGACCTCCACACTGAGGTGTCGAGGTCGTAGGGAAAACAATTCGGCCCCTCATTCGATTATAGTTTAGTGCGGAGGACATCCGTGAACTCTGCAGAACCGCTGATTTGTCTCTTCGCGCCACCAGGGAGACCGCCAAGGTGATCTGTGGCAGCCCTGGTGGTGGCGGAGAGGCATCTTTGGTTGACCCTGTCGGATTTAAAGAAAAACCGCGACAGGGTCTTCCTTCTGGACGCCCCACTTTGCCTTCTGACCTTTTTTGGTTCGAGAGGCAATTGGCGGCGTTCCAGCGGTTTCTCCCTCGCCGCTCTCTAGCCCACGGGGCTGCTGGGCGAGAGCAGCCCCTGCCGCGTGCTGGCTCCTCGTATAGGCAAGCTCGCCCCCGCTGGAGCGGGTCGGGGCGGTAAGAAGGGTGTGCGGTCAAGGACCTCCCAGCCAAGCAGGCGAAGAGGTCTTCGGCCAAGAAGCTCTGATGTGAGTGGGATCAGGGCTTATGAGGGTAGCCCCTGCTGGGGTAGAGCGACGATCGCTGGGCACAGCGCCCTCAGGAGATCGTTCTGCCAACCCTGCCACCTATGGTGCTCCAGGGCGCAGCGGTCTCCAGCGAGTGCATATCTCAGTCTCTTCCGCCCGGTATCGTAGCGGAGCTGAGATGCTCGCCACCCCTTCGGGGGTCTCTGGAGCAGCTGGTTACACCAGAGGCCAGTCTCGAGAGACTGGTTCCCTTAGTAGACTATTTTGCAGCGTGGAAACTACTGCCAAATGTCTCGATGGGTCCTGCGCACTGTAGAAAGATGCTACAGAATCCAGTTCGATTCTCGTCTGCCTCAATTCAACGGGGTGAATTCCACATTAGTGGGCCCCGAGCAGGCTCTGGTAACGGAACAAGAGGTAGATACTATCTTAAGGAAGGAAGCCATCGAGGTGGGTCCTTCTTACGAAGAGAGTCCGGGTTCTACAGCCGGTACGTCATAGGATGGAGGATTGCGTCCCATTTTAGATCTGCATCAATTGAACCGCTCAGTCTGCAAGACTGAAGTTCAAGATGCTCAGGTAAGTATCTCAGATCAAGTCCGAGGACTGGTTTGACACGTAGATCTAAAAGACACATACTTCCATGTCTCCATCCTTCCCACTCACAGGAAGTTCCTGAGGTTTGCTTTAGGGGGCAAAGCTTACCAATATCGGGTACTTCCCTTCGGCCTAGCACTCTCACCCCGCACTTTTACGAGTGTGTGGGCACCGGGTTAGCTCCGCTGCTGCTACGGGACGTCCGCATACTCAATTACATCGACTATTGCTTGATTCTCGCTCAATCAGAGCGGAGGGCGGCTCAACATTGTGGTGGTGGGGATTCGACCATGGTGCAGGCATGTATGTCTCCTGCTCGGATTGAGTCAATCCTCACGAAAGTCAGGAGGGTGAAAGAAGGCCAGTCACTCACTGTCAAGCAGTTTCAGATACTGCTGGGTCTGGTGGCAGCTGCGTCCAACGTGATACCTATTGGCCTGCTGTACATGAGACAGTGGTGGCTCAAGACCAAGGGGTTCTCCCCCATGTCACGAGTCCGGGCCCTGCGCTTCTCCCTGTCGCCACCAGAGGTCACCATCTCCCTTCCACCCGGACTCACCTCACGTAATCACGTACACCTGCCACATCACGTACACCTGCCACATCACGTACACCTGTCACATTACACACACCTGTCCCACTCATTACACCCACAGCTGTTCCCAATTGCCACGGACTATTTAATCTCCCCTCTCCTACCACTCTGTCTGGTTGCATTATTTGGCGTGTGTAAATGTGTTACAGTGTTTTGTTTCTAGTGTCTGCTGTGGTCTGGGATACATGCACTGTGCTGCCGTCTGGTATCCCAGACCTTTTCTGTTTCGTTTTTTTGTGCCGTGTTGGCCTTTTTGTTTCCATTAAATACCCTCACCTGCACTTGGACCCAGACTTCGTCTTTTCACGGCGTACCGTGACAGAATGCAACCAGCAAAGATGGGTCCAGCAGGGAGGTTTCTCCACATCCGCCAGGGAGACCGGAGCATGGAGGATTATGCCAGGGACTTCATTAAAGGAGCTCGTCAGTCGGCGACGGAGAAGACCTGCCTCATGGTCTTCTTCTGGGGAGGCCTGGCTGAGCCATTCAAGTCCCTGGTACCTTACTGGGACCCCGGGGAGTCGCTGGAGGACTACATTAACCTGGCTCTGCAGGTGAGCGGCTCAGCCTTCAGGTTGGAGTTAGCTGCGGAGCCCGTTCACAGTTCTCCCGAGGTGGCGACCCGGGGGACGGCGGCGGACGCGCCCAGTGCCTCGCGCCCGCTTCCGGAGCATCCTGGTCTGATGCGCAGCGTGCGGGAACCCTCGCTGATGTCGGTGCGAGCGGCGTTGGCCGCTCACGTTCCTCCCGAGACAGCTGTGCTCGCTCACGTTCCTCCCGAGACAGCTGTGCCCGCTCACGTTCCTCCCGAGGCGATGATGTTCGCTCACGAAGCCCCCGAGAGAGCGGTGTTCGCTCACGAAGCCCCCGAGAGAGCGGTGTTCGCTCACGAGGCTCCCGAGACAGCAGTGCCCGCTCACGTTCCTCCCGAGGCGATGATGTTCGCTCACGAAGCCCCCGAGAGAGCGGGGTTCGCTCAACGAAGCCCCCGAGAGAGCGGTGTTCGCTCACGAAGCCCCTGAGAGAGCGGTGTTCGCTCACGAAGCCCCCGAGAGAGCGGTGTTCGCTCACGAAGCCCCCGAGAGAGCGGTGTTCGCTCACGTTCCTCCCGAGACAGCTGTGCTCGCTCACGTTCTTCCCGAGACAGCTGTGCTCGCTCACGTTCTTCCCGAGACAGCTGTGCTCGCTCACGTTCTTCCCGAGACAGCTGTGCTCGCTCACGTTCTTCCCGAGACAGCTGTGCTCGCTCACGTTCTTCCCGAGACAGCTGTGCTCGCTCACGTTCTTCCCGAGACAGCTGTGCTCGCTCACGTTCTTCCCGAGACAGCTGTGCTCGCTCACATTCCTCCCGAGACAGCTGTGCTCCCCCACGAAGCCCCCGAGAGAGCGGTGTTCGCTCACGTTCCTCCCGAGGCGATGGTGTTCGCTCACGAGGTTCCCGAGGCGATGGTGACCGCTCACGTTCCTCCCGAGACAGCTGTGCTCGCTCACGTTCTTCCCGAGACCGCTGTGCTCGCTCACGTTCTTCCCGAGACCGCTGTGCTCGCTCACGTTCCTCCCGAGACAGCTGTGCTCGCTCACGTTCCTCCCGAGACAGCTGTGCTCGCTCACGTTCCTCCCGAGACAGCTGTGCTCGCTCACGTTCCTCCCGAGACAGCTGTGCTCCCTCACGAAGCTCCCGAGACAGCTGTGCTCCCTCACGAAGCCCCCGAGAGAGCGGTGCTCGCTCACGAGGCTCCCGAGACAGCTGTGCTCGCTCACGAGGCCCCCGAGAGAGCGGTGTTCGCTCACGAAGCCCCCGGGAGAGCGGTGTTTGCTGATGTTCCCCACCCTGATGTGCCCCCCGAAGCGGTGGAGCCCACCATTGCCCGCTCCAGGGTGGCAGCTCCACACTCACCGCGGTGGTGGCCGCCGGTTCTGCCCTGGGTCTCCATCCCGCCGGCGCTGCCTCAGAGCCCAGGTTCCCTTCCTCTACACGGGCCTGGCCCACCATCCCTCCCCCTGTTCCACCTCCCTCTGGACTTTTGGGGGGATCTTGTGGAACGTCTGGAAGCCATTCCTTAAAGGAGGGGTCATGTCACGAGTCCGGGCCCTGCGCTTCTCCCTGTCGCCACCAGAGGTCACCATCTCCCTTCCACCCGGACTCACCTCACGTAATCACGTACACCTGCCACATCACGTACACCTGCCACATCACGTACACCTGTCACATTACACACACCTGTCCCACTCATTACACCCACAGCTGTTCCCAATTGCCACGGACTATTTAATCTCCCCTCTCCTACCACTCTGTCTGGTTGCATTATTTGGCGTGTGTAAATGTGTTACAGTGTTTTGTTTCTAGTGTCTGCTGTGGTCTGGGATACATGCACTGTGCTGCCGTCTGGTATCCCAGACCTTTTCTGTTTCGTTTTTTTGTGCCGTGTTGGCCTTTTTGTTTCCATTAAATACCCTCACCTGCACTTGGACCCAGACTTCGTCTTTTCACGGCGTACCGTGACACCCGAGGGGAAACCCGCTTCGCATGATCAAGGTCACCGGGCGATGCCTACGTGCCTTAGACATGTGGAGACAACCTTGGCTCTTGTCACAGGGCCCCGTGTTGGGAGCTCCGTGTCGCCGCGTACGCTAGCGACGGACGCATCCTTCTGCACCGGTTGGGGAGCTATCATGAGTGGCCACCCTGCCCACGGTCTGTGGAGGGGTCATCATCTCGCTTGGCACGTGCTCACAATCGAGATGCTGGCCGTGTTTCAGGTTCTGAAATACTTTCTCCCAGACCTAAGAGGTTGCCATGTGTTAGTTCGCTCCGACAACACATCGGTGGTCTCTTATAGCAACCACCAAGGAGGTCTGCGGTTTGCGCCCCCTGTACAGGCTGGCGCTCCAGATCCTTGTGTGGGCAGATTTCAGTCAGGAGGGATCTCCTCTCACAGGCAGGAGGGACCTTGTGCATCCCCGCCCGGAGTTGTGGAAGCTGTGGGTGTGGCCCCTGAGGGCGCACGGCTCGTAGCTTCCGGTCCCTCAACCGAGGTTGTTGAGACCATTCTCCAATCCAGAGCTCCCTCTACGAGGAGACTGTACACCCTGAAGTGGAGACTCTTCACTTCATGGTGCGGAGATTGCCAGCTCGACCCAGTTAACTGCCCAGTTGATACAGTGCTGGAATTCCTGCAGGCTTGACTCTCCGCAGGGTTAGCCCACTCCACCTTGAAGGTCTATGTGGCGGCAATCTCGGCTTACCACACCCCTCTTGGTGGACTGACAGTGGGCAGACAACCCCTAGTTACACGTTTCCTCCGTGGTGCACTGAGGCTAAGGCCTCCGGTGCGGTCCCGGGTCCCTCCTTGGGAGTTGGCTGTGGTGTTGAACGCTCTCTGTAGGCCTCCCTTCGTGCCTATTGAGGAGATCTCAGATCGCCCTGAAGACCGTGTTTCTTCTGGCGATTTCATCTCTGAAGAGAGTTGGGGATTTGCGGCCTGTCAGTGGCCCCTTCTCACTTGGACTTTGCGAATTTCCTTCGGTCACGCCACAGCCTGTCGTACTGCAGGCCTTTAGTCCTTCTCCCTTTCGGGAGCCTGACCAGCAAAAGCTAAATCGTATGTGTCCAGTGTGAGCACTGGACGCATATGTCCACAGAGCTGCCATGTGGAGAAGGGCGGACCAGTTGCTTGTTTGCTACGGTCCCCCTAAGAGAGGTCTTCCTGCTTCCAAGCAGACCATCAGTCGGTGGATTGTGGATGCCATTCAGATGGCCTATGAGTCTTCTGACCTCCCCTCTCCGTTGGGAGTCAGAGCTCATTCCACAAGGAGTGTGGCGGCCTCCGGACCTTTCTCGCAGGTGTCCCTATGCAGGACATCTGCAATGCTGCGGGATGGTCTACGCCCCTGACCTTTGTCAGGTTTTATGGCCTAGACATGCGAGCCACTCCAGGTTTTTCCGTTCTCTCGTCCCTAGCTGTGCTCCGTATGGATACACACAGGGCAGGGACTTGGAAGTCTGGTGCCGTGGGTATCTCGTTGCCCAAAGCGTCTCCTGACGCAGCTCGAGTTCCTGAAGAGGAACGTCTTAGGTTACGTATGTAACCCCAGTTCCTCGAAGGAACGAGACGCTGCATCGCGAGGCCACACTTCCGGCATCCCTGCCAGCGCTTGCTTCATTCTAGAAGCTGACGCCGGTTGCACCGCACGTGCTTTTATACCAGCTGGTCATTACGTCACCTTGCCCGTGACGTCCCTCCCATGTATTGAACAGATTTATTTGGTATTCAGAGCCGGTTACGCTATAGGCATCCCCCAAAGCGTCTCCTGACGCAGCGTCTTGTTCCTTCGAGGAACTGGGGTTACATACATAACCTAAGACGATTTGAAATAACATTTGGCTGAGTAGTACATTTTCATTTTTTGGTAAACAACCCCTTTGGCACTACTGTAAACTCATGGCAGATTTTACCTAATTCAGCCATGATAAAAGACTGAGACATTCATACAAGAAACAAAACACATGCACCACATAAAAGTCTCATTCCAATGGAAAAACATGGGTAACTGCTTCAATTCAAGGGGTGAATTTAAATATTTGGTCTCATCCCCTTCCCTCCTCAAAGGAAACGATTATCTTTTTATCTGGCCAGCACACAGTGAACCAAACCAGAGCACCAAGGGTGGATTCAAAGACTCGTTGCTGTAGCTGTGAAGGACAGTTGGACATTGCAGCCATGAAATACTATACTAGACTTTTTTCCTATTCGTATGCCAGCGTTCTAGCATGAAAACTGCAAGGAAATTTGAAAATAAATCTGTACAGTCTGCATAATGTTTTAATGACAGCAAAAACATTAGGGATGAAGGGGGTAAATGTTTGGGGACTCCCTCTCCCTGACTAATTTACTTTACATTTATTTTCACACAAAACACATGGTCATTGGTGACATGGTAGGGTATCAAACATTTCTGGATCTATATAAGTTCTGTGTTTGTAGTTCTGTTATATGTGATTGCCGATTGGCTCTTTGCTAAACACACAGATCAAATACAAAGTTTTTTTATGACGTATAATCATATATGAGTTCATCTCATATGTGATATGAACCCCCTCCACCCCCAAAACAGTGAAAGTAAATGGCAATCGAAACTGTGTAGTGCATGTGTGTTCTTTGTAGTTTTACATTTTATTTAAAATGATTGGTTTCACTTTATTTTGATGGTCCCTTTAACACATTCTGTTGACTACAAGTAATTTTGCACCTACATATCTACTAACTCTCATTGGTGTTATAGTAGAGTATTGGTAGATTGGTAGGGTTAGGGTTAGAATACATTGACATGTACTTGCAAAATAACTTATTGTTAACAGAAAGCTCAAAAGGGACCATCAAAATAAAGTGTTACCAATTTATTTACTTTAAGGTTTCACTTTATTTTAAGGTGTCCTTGTTACAGTGTAATTATATATTTAGGTACTGAGTAATATTAATTAACTACATGTACTTACTATATGGTTAGGATTAGGATTAGAGTTTGTTTTGGGGTTACTTGCATGTAATTATGCATCATTTATTGTTATTATAATAGCAAGTACGTGTAACATAACAAGGACACTTAAAATAAAGTGTTACCTACTTTAATTGCTTTTGGGACAGTTATTTTGGATAGAAAATATCCACAACGAAAGGAAGATCACGACCTCAAAGCTTTATTCTTTAATCTCAAATTTTATACTCAAATTACAGTGTGCAGATTGGTGTATATTGTTATATCAATGATGACCATAAATGCCTATAACTAGAAGCATCTCTTGTCCTCTGAAATTCCATTGACGTTTTTCCTCCTCCATGAGTAGTAAACAGGCTTCAGCAGTCTAGGCATTAGACATGGAGGAGAAATGGAGGATGAAAGCTAAAATCAAATACCTAGACTTCTAGGTTTGACTTGCCACATGGATCTGATACACTGTCATCATCAGCATCATCCATTTCCAGTAACTCTCACATGCCGCTGCTCTCTGATTCAATTACTCTAATGAATATTTCATTTGGCTTACTTATTGTTTTTGTAGCAGGCTATATCTGATGTTTAAGCTTCTTTAATGTATTATTCTGTTTTTTAAGGTCTCTTTATAATGGAAGTAGTGGGCTTTTTAACAGCCTGTTCTGATGAGAGACACTGTGGGGGAGTCACACTGGTTGTGTGTGTGTGTGCGTGTGTTAGTGAGATGAAGAAAAGGAGAGTGGGGGGTACTGATAGCTGTCGCTCGAGGCCTTTCTTCTCTGTGAGCCTCTGAAGGCAGAGGCCCTTTGGAGAGGAGAATTCACAGGAGAATATCCGTTCAAAGCCAAGGAGCGCCATGATGGTCTTCCACCAGATTCAGAGACTTTTGAAAAGTTCACACAAACAGTGATGCTGCCATTGGGAAACGTTTTTAACACACACGACGCTCTGGTGTGCTTCAGTCTGCGACTCGCTGTGTTTATCGTAAAGAGGATGCATCGGATAAAAGTCCAAAATAAACTCTGATAAGCCATCTTTCCCACAGATGTAATTAAATCATATATTTGTGAAATGTAGTCCTTCTCGATAGTTTTAAGGTTTAATTACTTTTCTGCTTGTATTTATTTTGTTATGTTTTGTTTTGTTTAGTTTTGTTTTTATTATTTCATTTTTGGGGGGGAGGGGAGGGGTGTCAGAGCTGATAAAAGGTAAAAACTGTAACTTGAATGCAATGTAAGTCGCTTTGGATAAAAGCGTCTGCTAAATGCATAAATGTAAATGTCATTGGATTGTATAATAGTGATCTGTGAATTAAGTTTGTATGTCTGTTTGTTAATAGGAGATTATTAAATATTTAGATTTGTCAAGTTCAATTATTGCTTGTATTTTGAAGTGGAGAGTTAATTTGTGTTGACTGGTGTAAAATGCCCCTCGCAACTGGGGCAGAAGGTTTCTAGTGGCATGTTGTTGCTAGTGTTTTTATTATTTATATTTATTAATTACAATTTACAATTTATGGAGTTATTATTGACATCATTTCAGCTCAGTTCAGTTCATAGGCCTGCATACAAATTTTATGCTGCACATTGTTATAATAAAGATTTTATTGCTTACTTCAATGATTGATTCTGTAGAATTGTATAGTGATAATATATTCATATCAATCTCTTTGATTGGAATTGTGTTATTGTTACAGTTCCCTCCAAGGGCGACAGCAATGAGGAATATCTTCCAACAGCACTTTTAATGATCACAATCAAATGTAAAGCAGAGTAGCAAAACCACTGGTAACATAAACAATCACCGACAAACACTGAACAGAAAAGATGACTTTAAATAGTGCAGCTAACGAGGGGTGAACAGGTGATGGGAGTTAACTAATAAAGACTAATGAGCAAATGAATCCTAAACTGAACAGGAACAAAACCATATAACGAAAAGCAGGAACATATAGATCAACCAGAAAAAGATGGAACTGAAGTCCAAACTCCTAACAGTTATTTGATGTGAAAGTGAAAGTGACGTGACATGTGGCGAAGTATGGTTACCCATACTCAGAATTTGTGCTCTACATTTAACCCATCCTAAGTGCAGACACACAGCAGTGAACACACACACACCGTGAACACACACCCAGAGCACTGGGCAGCCATTTATGCTGCGGCGCCCGGGGAGCAGTTGGGGGTTCGGTGCCTTGCTCAAGGGCACCTCAGTCATGGTATTGAAGGTGGAAGAGAGTGCTGTACATTCACTCCCTCTACCTACAATTGCCCACAATAATAGTTATATTGATTATTCTACCATTATTCAGTTGTTCAACTAATGTGTCAAAATAGATTTAAATTGCAGGTTGGATTTAGTATTTTTACATTAGTGACACTTTGTGATATCAGATGCATTTGATATATGCAACAAAAACAGATGGCAGCTGGGATAGGTTTACCCTGGGGGGACTTCTTGCTCCAGGTCATCTTACCCCATAGTGGAGTAAATACCTTTGCGTGAAATAAGACACAAGAAGGCTTGCTTCATGAATTTTTACTGTTGGGGACAGATCTGTTTGTCCCTGAGCTGTTATCATCACATTTCAGACTGACATTTTCCAGCTCTTATAGCTCAAAGCACCGTTTTATTCCCAGGGGGCAGATGATCAAACCCTTGATTATCAAATATAATCTAATAGGCCAGGTCTGAGTCGGCCTACTGAGTCTCTTTGTCATTCTGTCTTTCTTTCAAGTTTCTTGGTGAGCCAATGCTACACCATGCTACAAGGTGGAAGATTCTGATAAATGTCTACACCAAAGTCCGGGTGGCTACAGTTAAGGCCGATTACTGACCAGCCATTATTTCCTCTTTAGCTCTGTTGGACATCCCACATTATGCATGTAATTTCCCACTCTCTAAAGCCTCTGGATTGAGATTGAATAGGTGTGGCTTTATTGTTCACAGGAGCTAAAGGAACATATAAAGCAGATGAGAAGCTTAGGTTCAGCGTGGGGCATTTCGTCAGCGTGCCGCTTGGTTCTATGTACGGCAGCAGAAGGCAGGGGTCTGTTCATTCTGTCACCAGAGACATGAGGAGCCAAAGCTTCAAAGCATCTCTGTAATCTGCCTGAACATCACAGACACCAGGAAGTGACTGTCTAACCGACGCGCTGTCCCGGCCAAGAGTGGCGCACGCACACATACACACTAATGAAACTGAGATAAAGGGATCATTCACACAGCAAGCACTGGCTGTTCTGATAAAAAACAGAGAGAAAATGGAAAATCAGTGGGGTTGTGCTTTTCTATCATTATTTCATGTCTTATAGGATGTTTCTTCAAGAATTCGCTAGCAGATAAACAAAGTATCCAGGATTTCATTTGTGTGTGTGGTGCATGATGTTTTTTCATGCTTAGACATGAAAGTGATTTAGTTAATATATTGAGTCTATAAGGTAACAATAATATAATAAGATAACCTTGTTTGAAATGGGTTTGGCTAAAAGAAAATTTTGGTTTCGTCTATACTAACGTTACTAGGTGCTTATACTATATTTACTGGGTTAAATAGAATTGTATTACTAAAAAGAGACTAATACAATTTTCATTCACGAAAACTAGACTAAAATGTCATCAGTTTTCGTTGACGAAAACTAGACAAAATGTCATCAGTTTTTGTCGACTAAAACTAGACGAAAATAGTCATCAGTTTTTTTTATATTTAATTTGCCAAATCTCATAACCTCCCTCTAGGAGGATCAAATACCTGACTCCCGAATTACGACTTCAAACCGGAATCCTACACACCGAATCCATTAGACTGTTCGCCATTGAATCTCCTCAGAATCCTGTTATCCTGGGCTTACTGTGGCTGGAGAAACACAATCCCCGCATCTCATGGTCACCACATCAAATTTTCCAATGGTCAGAGTTCTGTCAACATCACTGTTTGACCTCAAGCAACAAACTCACCAATCTTCCCACGGAGGTGAGACCGAGCTCAAAAATCTTCCCGAATTACCCATCGAATACCAGGACTTGTCTGAGGCCTTCAGTAAAGCCAAAGCCTCCAAACTCCCTCCACACCAACCTAGTGACTGTGCCATAGACCTCATCCCAGGATCGACGCCCTCCAGAGGCAGAATCTTCCCTCTCTCACAACCCGAGTCAGAGACAATGAAGCAATACATAGAGGAGGAGTTGTGTAAAGGTTTTATTGTACCATCTAAGTCTCCAGCGTCAGCAGGGTTTTTCTTCGTCAAGAAGAAGGATGGAGGCCTCCGACGCTGCATTGATTATCGAGCACTCAACAACATCACTGTCAAGTTTCGCCATCCATTACCCTTGGTACCTGCCGCCCTGGAGCAGCTCCGCACTGCCAAATACTTCACTAAACTTGATCTGCGCAGTGCATACAACCTAATTCAAATTAGAGAGGGAGATGAGTGGAAGACAGCCTTCTCGACCACATCTGGGCACTATGAATATCGGGTTATGCCCTTCGGCCTTGCCAACAGTCCTTCTGTGTTCCAATCATTCATCAATGACGTCTTCCGGGACATGCTGAATCAATTCGTCATCATCTATATTGACGATATACTGATATACTCTGACTCCCTTGAAACCCATGTTAAACACGTGAGGGCAGTACTTCAGCTGCTCATCAAACACCAACTGTATGCCAAGATACAGAAGTGTGAATTCCACCAGACACAAATCTTGTTCTTGGGCTATGTCATCAGCCCTGAGGGGGTTACAATGGACGACAGTAAAGTACATGCAGTGCTCAAATGGCCTAAACCCACAACGGTAAAGGAACTTCAACACTTCCTTGGATTTGCAAACTTCTATCGACGCTTCATCAGGAATTTCAGTTTGGCTATTATTGGCCATGAAGGCCGGCTTTGAGGAGTGGCGGCATTGGTTGGAGGGGGCAAAATTACCATTTCTCGTGTTAACAGATCATTGCAACCTCGAGTACATCAGGTCCGCCAAACGACTCAATCCCAGACAAGCTAGATGGTCCTTGTTCTTTTCTCGCTTTGACTTCAAAGTAACTTATCGACCCGGCTCCAAGAATGGCAAGGCGGACGCCCTATCAAGACAGTTCGACCATCTCCCCACATCAAACATGGCCGAGCCCATTCTGCCTCCCACAATCATTCTAGCACCTGTTCAATTGGATATTATGACTGAGATTTCCGAGGCCCTCATTAATGTTCCAGCTCCAGCTGAATGCTCACCTGATCGAACTTACGTTCCCTCCGCTCTACGCCTAAGGGTCATGCAGTGGGTCCACGAACTCCCCAAAGCTGGTCATCCAGGTATCAATGCTACCATTCAACTCGTCTCTAAATGCTTCTGGTGGGCAACCCTCCAATCAGATGTAACACGGTTCGTGCAGAATTGTGACACTTGCAACATCTCCAAGTCATCCCACCATCGACCGGCAGGTCTCCTCCAACCCCTTCCCATTCCCCAATGACCTTGGTCCCATATTGCCATTGACTTCGTAACAAATCTACCCAACTCCAATCATTTCACCACCATACTCACCGTGATAGACCGTTTCTCCAAAGCCTGCCGTCTAAATCCCCTCACGAAATTACCCACAGCATTCGAAACAGCTGAGACTTTAATACAGCAGGTAATCAGGTATTATGGCCTTCCGGAGGACATCGTCTCCGATCGGGGACCACAGTTCACATCACGGGTCTGGATTAACGTGTCAGCTTTCTGTCAGCAACTAAGCATCAATGTCAGTCTCAGTTCAGGATACCACCCCAAATCCAATGGCCAGGTCGAGAAACTGAACTAGGAACTCACCCGCTTCCTTTGCTCCTACTGTCACAACAACCAGAATGATTGGAGCCGATATCTAATCTGGGCAGAGTATGCACAGAACTCACTCACGAAGGCAGCAACTAGACTTACCCCCTTTCAATGCGTTCTAGGATTCCAACCTCCACTGTTCCCCTGGTCAGGTGAACCCTCAGAGTTTCCATCTGTCAACGACTGGCTAAATAGGAGTGAGGAGACATGGAACGCAGCCCACGTACACCTACAACGGGCAGTTCGGAGAGTAAAGGAACAAGATGACCGTCGCCGCAGAGCAGGACCGAGTTTTACTCCTGGTCAATGGGTATGGTTCTCAACAAGAGACCTTCAGCTCCGCTGTCCCTGCAAGAAACTCAACCCTAGGTACATGGGGCCATTCAAAATCCTTAGACAAATTATCCCAGTTTCACATCATTTAGCACTACCTGCAAATTACCGTATCTCACCCACTTTTCATGTTTCTCTGCTCAAGCCCACCGGTGGTTCGAGAGGAGAGAGGGACCAGGAGGAGGCCGCTGCGGAGAGTACCCCTCCCATTGTTGTGGACGGCGAGGAGGCCTATCAGGTGCTAGAGATCCTAGATTCACGACGCCAAGGCAGGGTCCTCTAGTACCTCATAGACTGGGAAGGGTATGGTCCCGAGGAACATTCCTGGGTAAACTCCCAGGACATCTTGGATCCCAACCTCAGCACCGACTTTCATCAGAACCACCCTAACAAACCAGCACCAAGACCCCGTGGAAGACCTCAGCGTCTAGATCGTTCTCGCTTCGGGAGCCGCTCGCAGGGAGGGGGCTCTGTCACAAGTCAGGCCTCTGCACCTATCTCCGATCACCACCAGAGGGCACCCTCACCTGAGTACTAACTCTCCCCGTACCTAGGAATAATTACGCCAGGTGTTTCTCATCAAGTATATTTCATTGTACACATGAGGTACTTTTTATCCCTGTGTTCACCAAACCCATCTTGAGTGTTTGCTGCTAAAAATATAATTTTTTAGTTTCATCTGACCATAGAAGCCAGTCCCATTTGAAGTTCCAGTCGTGTCTGATAACATGGTGGATAATATGCTGGAGTTTTTTTTTTGGATGAGCTAAACCCTCCCAAACAACATGTGGTGATGTAGGTGCTGTTTGATATATTTGTTAAAGATTTTCTGACCCCGAGACTCAACTATTTTCTGCAATTCTTCAGCTGTGTTCCTTGGAGAGTCTGTAGCCACTCAAACTCTCCTCCTCACCGTGCATTAGGACGATATAGACACACATCTTCCAGGCAGTTTCGTAACATTTTCCGTTCATTGGAAATTCTTAATTATTGCCTTGATCAGAAGAAGAATCAGAATCAGAATGAGCTTTATTGGCCAGGTATGTTTACACATGCAAGAAATTTGTTATAGTGACAGAAGCTCCACAGTGCAACAGAAAAACAGCAACAGGTCAGGACACAGATAATAAATGAATAATATACAAATAGGCTATGTACAAAATAGCAAAAACACAGTATATAATATAGACAATTATGTGTGTACAGGTCTGGTATGTGCAAATTGAAATTAAAAAACAAGTATGTGTGGCTTTCCTGTAGCTCAAATAGTAGAGCATGGCGCTAGCAACGCCAAGGTCATGGGTTCGATTCCCAGGGAAAGCAAGAGCTGATAAAAATGTAAAAACTGTAACTTGAATGCAATGTAAGTCGCTTTGGATAAAAACGTCTGCTAAATGCATAAATGTAAATGTAATGTGTGGTGAATAAATAAAGTATAATAGAGTTGTGTTTTCCACGTTTAGGGTCAAGTGTTCATGAGATGGATTGCTTGAGGGAAGAAACTGTTTCTGTGTCTGGTCATTCTGGTTCTCAGAGCTCTGTAGTGTCGACCAGACGGTAACAGTTTAAAGAGGGAGTGTGCTGGATGTGAGGGGTCCAGAGTGATTTTGCCAGCCCTTTTGCTCACTCTGGATAAGTACAGTTCTTGGAGAGTGGGGAGGGTTGTACCAATGATTCGCTCAGAAAGTCCGGACTACCCTCCGTAGTCTTCCGAGGTCAGATTTGGTAGCTGAGCTTAATCAGACAGTTATTGAAGTGCAGAGGACTGATTCAGTGATTGCGGAGTAGAACTACTTCAGCAAGTCCTGTGGCAGGTTGAACTTAAGTCGTGACGTATTGTCAAGTATGGTGACCCATACTCGAAATTGGTGCTCTGCGTTTAACCCATCCAAGTGCACACACACAGCAGTGAGTAGTGAACAAATGCACACACACACACACACACACACACCGTGAACACACACCCGGAGCAGTGGGCAGCCATGCTGCAGCGCCCGGGGAGCAATTGGGGGTTCGGTGCCTTGCTCAAGGGCACCTCAGTCGTGGTATTGAGGGTGGAGAGAGCGCTGGACATTCCCTCCCCCCATCTACAATTCCTGCCGGCCGGGGGCTCGAACTCGCAACCTTTTGATTACGAGTCCGACTCTCTAACCATTAGGCCACGACTTCCCACGAACTTCCTCAGCTGGCGAAGGAAGTCCCACTTCAGGTCCTGAGAAATTGTGGTGCCCAGGAATCTGAATGACTCCACTGCAGTCACAGTGCTGTTCATGATGGTGAGTGGGGGGAGAGCTGGGGGGTTTCTCCTGAAGTCCACAATCATCTCCACAGTTCTGAGCGTGTTAAGCACCAGGTTGTTAAGACTGCACCAGACAGCCAGCTCCTCAACCTCCTGTCTGTAAGCAGACTCGTCACCGTCCTGGATGAGGCCGATCAGTGTGGTGTCATCTGCAAACTTAAAGAGCTTGACAGAGGGGTCTTTACATGTGCAGTTGTTGGTGTAGAGGGAGAAGAGCAGTGGGGGAGAGAACATAGCCCCGAGGAGCTCCAGTGCTGATGGTGCGGGTGCTGGATGAGAATTTTCCCAGCCTCTCTAGCTGCTGCCTGTCTGTCAGGAAGCTGGTGATCCTCTGACAGACGGATGTGGGGACAGAGAGCTGTGTCAGTTTATTCTGAAGGGTGTCCAGGATGGTGGTGTTAAGAGCGGAGCTGAAGTCTACGAACAGGATGTTGACTGCATCATCCACAGACCTGTTTTCTATGTAGGCAAAGTGCAGGGGGTCCAGTGGAGACCTTCAGATAAGCCAAAACCAGTCTTTCAAATGATTTCATGGCCAAAGACATTAGAGCCACAGGTCTGTAGTCATTAAGTCCAGTAATTTTGAGTTTCTTTGGGACGGGGATGATGGTGGAGCATTTGAAGCATGAGGGGACTTCGCACAGCTCCGGTGAGCTGTTGAAGATCTGTATGAAGATGGGGGCCAGCTGGTCAGCACAGGTTTTTAGGCAGGCTGGTGACACACCGTCTGGGCCTGGTGCTTCTTTTGTTCTTTCTGAAGACGTGGCACACGTCATCTTTACTGATCTGAATTGCAGGTGTGGGGGAGTGGGGGTTGCTGGAAGTGTGAATGGTTGTGTGGAGAGTTGTTCAGGGTGGGTGTGGGGTGTTTTTTCAAACCTACAGTAGAATTCATTCAGGTCGTCTGCCAGTTGTTGATTCTCCAAAGTGCTGGGAGATGGTGTCTTGTAGCTGGTGAATCTTTCATACCTTTCCACACTGAAGCAGAATCACTGAAAAATAATTTGTTACTTAGCTTGCCAGAATAATTCCTCTTTGCCACTCTGATTTCCTTATCCAGTGTGTATTTGGCCTGTTTATACAAGACTTTATCCCCCTTTCTCTAAGCATCTTCTTTGGCCTGACGGAGCTGTCTGAGTTTTGCAGTGAACCATGGTTTGTTGTTGTTGTAAGTTAGATGAGTCTTGGTAGGAATGCACATATCCTCATAGAAACTGATATAAGATATTGCAGTCTCTGTGAGCTCGTCCAGATCGGTGGCAGCAGCTTCAAAAACAGTCTAATCAGTGAGAGAGAAATGGGAATGGTGGAAAGGGGAATTTTCACTGCTCTAGCTCCTTTCTTAAAGCCACTTCACTAATTTGTGAAGCTCAATTATTATTTGCTGCACATCAGTTTCCATAATAGGACTAGGTGTTATAATCCCATGGCTGGATAATTTCATGTTCATAATCATTCTGGAGTGCTCAAAATTGTGAATATGAATGGGAATATACTTCACAGATATTTTACTCATAAGAATTTCTAGGGGTGTCAATAATTGTGTCCAACGTGTATTTGAGAAAAACATTTATTTCATAACGATATTTCCCCCCATTTTAAATTGCTATTATCCAATGAAAGGTTAGATTTTTGTGAATTGTTTAAATAAAAGATCAAAAGGATTAACAATGCAGATTCATTTGCACAGCCTTCTTTGATAATATTTACCAAGGGTGCCGATATTTTTTGCCACGACTCTAATGACTGTACATGACTGTCAAGGTTTGTTTCTGGTGGGACACTCATTAGTGTCATGAGTCCGGGTCCTGCAGTTCTTCCTGTCGCCACCGGAGATCGCCATCTCCCGTCCTCCCGGACTCCATCTCCCTAAACTCCACACAGCTGTCACAAACCACGCACACCTGCCGCATCATTCAACTATTACTCATTACACCCTCAGCTGTTCCCCATTGCCACAGATATATATTATCCTCGCTCTCACCACTCTGCCTGGTTGCATTAAATGTATTATGATAGTGTTTGCTCCGGTCTGGGATACATGCACTGTGTTGCCATCTCGTATCCCAGTCTGTTACTACTTTGTTTTTTGTGCCGTGTTGGCCTTTTTGTTTCTGATTATTTTCTGAAAAAAAAGGAAAGTAATTAACAGCATTGTTTTGTTCCGTAATATTTGTTTATTATTATTAGCTATTATTATTATTAGGCTATTATCATCATTATTATTATTATTATTATTATTATTATTATTCCAGTGAGGGTAAAGCTGAAATTTCAGCAGCCATTAATCCAGGCTTTTCGCATGATCCTTCGGACTTCATTTGAATATGCAGAATTATTATCAGTGTTGGAAACAGTTGTGCTACTTAATTATTTTTTCTTTCTTTTGGATCCTGTGATACTTTTTTCAGGGCTCTTTGCTGAATTAAAAGCTAAAAAGAAGATAATTTATTTAAAACAAACTATTATTCAAAAGCTCGCTTGAACAGTAGAGTTTGTCGAGTCATGGAATCTGTAATCTGGTGATCGTCGATGTTGATTGATCAAGATTAAACTGCTCTATTTATCCATTAAGATACAAATGGAAGTTTATAAAGACATCTAATCTTAATTTTTTAAATAAAAGATTAAACCACTCTTTTTAGTTCATTATTTCATCATATTTAATAAGTATACGCCCAGCTATCCATTGTCTCTGATTCCTGTTCAGATGGAGCATTAGTGAGCAATACTCAGTAGAGCATAGACTTGTCTGCCTTTACTAAACCTTTCCTTGTGGCTGCCTGTCAACTGGTGTCAGGGGACTTGTTAACGGCAAGTAGACCACGTTCTACAGGAAGCATACAGGGGGGCTGATTTCCCCTGAGCATCTGACAGATGAATGGACCCACAGCAACCTGTCAAACACCTTCATTTCTTCTGCTTTCATGGTTTGGGATTTTGAGCGTAGCTACATTTTAAAAGCCAGTTCTCTTAAAAGACAACACGTAGGCCTACTTGTTTAAATAAGTGAACACCATACATCACCAGGTGCCTGGAGAACCTCTAAAATTGTTGCATATCAAAATAAAAAAAAAGGTATCACTAAACTAGATATCACATAGCTAGGTATCACTAAACTGCATAGTGTTCTTGTCGTAAGAACAGCATGAGAAGACTATGGAAGCCCGTTTCCACCACTGAATAAAAAAGCTAATTGCGACTTCTCACAATTCTGACTTTTTTTTAATCATAATTGCATGATACAAACTCGCAACTGCGAGTAAAAAAAGTCAGAATTGTGAGTTTTTATTTCGCAATTGTGACTTTTTATAAATCGTAATTCTAACTTTATAACTTGCAATTGTGAATTCATATCACGCAATAACCTTTTTTTTTAAATTTTTTTTTTTATTCAGTGGCAGCGGAAACGTGCTTCTGTAGAAGACAGTCACAGACTGGAAAACAGGAAAAGCATTCCAGACTTCTTTATCAATGTCCACAACTAATATGTTCAAGCAAACCAGTAGACCACAATGACATGCTGCTCCCGCAACATGCACATCTCATTCAGCTGCCTTTAATTTATGACAGCAGTCAAATTTGAACTTGGAAATAGGGGAAAACCTGTATACTTGATCAAAAGTCTCTGTTAATATATCTTTTTAAAGTTTAAGAACATTTGAAATGCACAGTACAGTTTAACACATAACTTCACAACACCAAAAAAGTTATTTGTGTTTAAGTCAAGAAAAAACTAAAATACAAATTTAAGATCTATCAACAGGGTTTGGCATGATGTGGATTAACACTGGAAATGGGTTATTATTTAAGAAGATAATAAAATACAATTATTTTGACTGAATTTGCATAATAATTGGGGAAAATACTTGGTCTGTGTAGCAAATGCACTTGAGGATTTAAAAGAAAAGATGTGAAAGTTTTTGTTAAATAATGTAAACATATTTATTTATTTAAATAATATTTTTTTATGTGCAGGTTGACAAGTGACTGTAACAGTTAAATGTTAGATTAGATTAGCAGTTTCTCTTTTTGCTAAAAGACCTATTTGTTTTTTATTGATTTATGGTAAGTGCATCTTACAAATTTAATGTTCTCTTACAATTTCTTTCTTTCTTTCTTTCTTTCTTTCTTTCTTTCTTTCTTTCTTTCTTTCTTTCTTTCTTTCTTTCTTTCTTTCACCTTGCTATGTGATGTTCAGCTCTGCTGTTCTTCTGCTGATTATTGAATCTTGAAACTATGAGACAGCCTTTATGCTTATCTGACTTTACTTCAGTTTTAAATTAGAATTGAAGATGAAGGCATCCAAAAGTGTTCAGGCCTTTACTAGTTTGCAGATTGTGTGTGTGTGTGTGTTTGTTAATTACACAGTAATCGACTCCCTATAGCAAATTCATCTAACATAATTACAGTCGGGTGAATTCACTCGACTCCAATTGATCTAAATCTGTGTGTTACTGGCCACTAGCCAGTCACTGGCTGTAATGCAGAGAAAGCAGTGAATCTCTGGGTGTCAGCTGACATTCAGTTATAGAAAAAGCCGCTCTTGGAACTTCCCTAATTCCTGGGGAGCAGCAACAGCCATTCCAGAGTTGTGTAATTAGCTGGAGTTTAATTAAAGAGCGATTTGAAGCATGAGGCTGAGAGGCACAATAAAGCTGCTTATAAAACAGAAATTAAATGCTTTACAAGGTCTGTGTTGTCCTTCAAGGCTGTATTGAAATTGCAGAAACTTTACACAAAGGTTTCATGTTTAATGTTCTGCGGCCTTCACGTCTCTCCAGTGCTTGCTATTAAAAAAGAAAATAGGCTTTAACGAAAACACACAACAGATGTAATATATTACCGTATGAAGCCATTAAATTTGATATCGAACTTAAATAAACAATTAAGCAAAACTCACTACTGCTAATTAAACAAGTGATTTAATCGTTTAAAATGTTTGTCATTATATTAAGGCAATTAATATTTTATTAAGCACAGCAGCTTTTGAATTCACTTGCACAAGAGCTTTGCAATATTTATTTATGGAATAATAGGATCTATGGTTTCTTTCTAACTGGTTTTCCATGCAGCATCGCTCCATGGCTTCAGGAATCATAACAGATTCAGGAACAGAGGGACTATTTACTGTGTAAACGCACTCCCATGTGCTCATTGTCATGCGTGTGAGAAAATTGCATTAATCCATCATATACAATCTATATTACTGAGAATTATTAGAACAATTTTACACAAACCTGCATTTCCCAGGATGCTTAAATTGAAAAAGGGGCTGAAAACCAGTGCAAGTGGAAGTTTTCACATACTGAGTCAACCATTGCAAGCAGTTGGCTGCAGTCTGTCTGTTTCCTGTCAGATGAAGTGCTCATGTCATCGCTGTGTCCACAGCATATCACACGACTCACAGAAACACCGGGGTTAGGCTGTATTTTAAGGGCCGTCTCACTCCAGTGCCAACAAGTTTACTTATTTTGGAATGGATCGCTGCCTGTGAAGTGCAGTTAACACTGGTGCCACCTGAAATATAATTTCATGACGGATAGCCTCATATTGTATGATTTATTTCAGGCTCACAAACGTGGGTAGTGTTTAAACCTACAAAAGCTACTGCCAAAAGATCAGTTTCTGCTACGTAACCCCATTATACTGCAAGATCAAATGTGTTCTCTGCTCAGTGACTTGCCAAAAGTTGAGAATGGAAGGCTTGATACGAAACAGATATTTTAATGTGTTTTATGGCACTATGAAAAGCTACCGATAGAGACAGGTGATCCGGGGTACACCAAGATATATTCAGTTACTGCTTAAAAAGGGTAGAGGTTGTCGTTAGTTTATGAGATCTGTTTAGTCATTTAGTTAAATAAGGGTTGAATTTGCGAAACAGATCCCCAATGAAACATTATCACTTCTTATCTATGAATGAGCCAAGACCACGTTCCGCCTTAATTTTACCAGGACAAGTCATATTCACTATAGACACCGAGTCTGGTAGGCATGAGTGGTAATGTAGAAATGCGTCATGACTAATTAAATGACTAGAAATTATCAAAGCCCAACAAAAAGCGATTAAAACATGATTAATGTCATCTGTCTCGAGGGATTTGCCTTTAAGCCTTTTGTTGGAGAAGGCCTGAGAGCTTCGATGGCTTCAGCAGATGTTTGGGGCTGAGACTTGTAAAATAGCTCAAAAGGTTATTTTTTGTCGCTATGAAATATTTCACTGCTTTTATTGTCATTACAGATGTAGACTTGATGATTTAAAAAGTGATACAGTCAGTAAATTGCTTCACCTTCCTGTTGAAATCAGACTGTTACACTTATTTAAATTTTCTTTGTAAAGAGGATATTCATCACATCACATCTTAAAAATAATTTTATTAAATAAAATTTTGAATTTTATTTTTAAACTAAAAAATAAAATAGAAAATTAATTTGTAATCATATAATCAATAAAAAAGTAACTGTAGTTTGAGTATTTTAAAATGTAATTTAATCTAATTATAAGTGCTTAATTTTTGGAATCTGATTACGCAATCCAGATTACACTAAAAAATCTAATTATCAAAATGCTGGAAGGGCAAAAATATTTAAATTGAGCTAATTTTATTGATTGGTCTTTGTTGAGAGGACATATTATATGAAGTCTACACAAATATATTTGAAAAACATTGAATGAATGGTAGGGCTGCAATGATTAATCGACAATAAAAAATCATACATATGACCTAATGTACATCAGGCTGTCAGGAAGCTGAACTCCCTCCCGTCCTTGCCCCCCCCTCCCCTCTTTTACCCCATGCAACACTGAACACTGACACTACGACCCCCCCCCCAGCTCCCCACATCCACAGGACCCCCCGCCCCCCACCCACTTAAAAACTGTGACCAGCACCTGTCACTTGTGCAGCATTGGACTGATCACTACCTCATCCAGCATTGACTGCAAACTACCTCTTCGGATGGTCTGATAAAAAGACTGTTCTCCTGTCACTTTAACAGACTGATAAGCTCTTCTTGCACTACACTTATATCTGCACAGTTTTTGTTTAATTTAACTGGTTTGCACTCCATCTGCCTTGTGCCACATGCCACTTTATTTATCTCTTTTTTTATTTTTCTACAATGTCCTCAGACTGATAAGCTCCTCTTGCACTATACATATATACACTCTATACATATACACATATAACTGCACAGTTTTGTTTTATTTAACTGGTTTGCACTCTATCTGCCATGTGCCTTATGCCACTTTATCTCCTTCTTTATTTTTTTTACATTGTCCTCATTTGTATATCTGTATAGTTGTATGTACATATTTTTAAACTGTACTTATCTGTATTTGAACGTCTACTGTCAGTGTTTAATGTTAACTGTATGCACCAAGGGTCTGAGAGTAACGCAATTTCAATTCTCTGTATGTATGTGCCGTACATGTGGAAGAATTGACAATAAAGCAGACTTGACTTGACTTGATGTAAGAGCCTGCAATACTGTGGTTTGACTGTAGCGCAAGACTGTAGTTCATCCCTCCTGGATGCAATTCAAGAGAAGAAGACACACAAAGCACTTCAGAGCAAATGCATTCGGCGTTTGGATGAATATGTAAATATATATTGCGCGCTTTCCTCGCAGTTACGAAATAAACACAACAAAAAGTTTACAATAAGGTATCATTTCTTAACATTAGTCAATGTATTCAATAACATGAATAAACAATGAACAATAAATTTATTTCATTTATGTATTAATCTTTGTTAATGTTGGTTAATAAAAATACAGTTGTTCATTGTTTATTCATGTTAGTTCACAGGGCATTTACCAATATTAACAAACACAACTTGTGTCATCTGTCAGATTTTTATAAATGCATTAGTAAATCCTGAAATTAACATTAGATTAATAAATGCTGTAGAAGTATTGTTCATTCTTAGTTCATGTTAACTAATGTTAACTAATGAACCTTATTGTAAAGTGTTAGTAATTAATTGCATAATAATTGTAATTACTTAATATGCTTTTCTAAAGCTGAAGTGACCTTTATTTATGTTAGACTGTGTAACTTAATATTTTAACTAATTGAAAAAGCTAAATAATAAATTAAAGTCTACTAATTAATCAGTGGAATAATTGACGATTAGTCAATTAATCATTCTAATAATCGTGAGATTAATCGATTATCAAATTAATCGTTTGTTACAGCCCTAATGAATGGTTTCAAATCCAGTCAACTATTAGCTATGCTAATGTTTACTAAACTAATAAAAACACATGCACGTGCACTATAAAACTTCAGTAAAGATTGAGCCAACTAAAAAATAACAATTCAGGCAACACTTCGAAGTCAGAAATTCACTTGAATGTAAAATGTCTGTGGACGTTTACCCTGGTGTAGTTTATTTCCATATTCCAAACTCTGAAAAGTGAAAATGGTCCACATAATTTAAGACAATCTGACAACATGGTGGCATAATGCTTTTTACCACAGAATAATTATTTTGATTTGTACCTTAATTTGTTTTTGTTTCAAAAGTAAAAATCATGGATAGAGTAGCATACGTTCAATGGAAGAAAATACTCAGTGTCAAAATATGAAGTTCGTATTTTTGTTAAAGCATTTACATAAATGTTTTTATCAATGGGTATTATTTGATCTGTGAAGTTGTTTTCACTGATGCAGTTTCTGTGGGTGTTGACAGTATCAGCAGAGGAGAATTGTTATGAAGCTGACTTGTTTTCATTATCAGACATTTTGAAGACAATGGGAAAGAGACAAATACTTCATCATCAGAATCAAAATGAGCTTTATTGCCAGGTATGTTTGCACATACGAGGAATTTGTTTTAGTGACAGTAGCTCCACAGTGCGACAGAATGACAGCAACAGGACAGGACACAGATAATAAAAAATAAAAATAAAAAATAAAATAAATAATGTACAAATATGCAAAAATGGACAATGTGCCAAATAGCACAAACACAATATACAAAATAGACAATTCGCTATGTACATGTTAGGTGCAAATTTGAAATGTAATAACTGTGTGTAAAATAATAATAAAAAAGTATGATAGTGTTGTGTGTTTCATGTTTATTGTTAAGAGTTCAAGTGTTCATGAGATGGATTGCCTGAGGGAAGAAACTGTTCCTATGTCTGGTCGTTCTGGTGCTCAGAGCTCTGTAACGTCGACCAGACGGTAACAGTTCAAAGAGGGAGTGTGCTGGGTGTGAGGGGTCCAGAGTGATTTTACCAGCCCTTTTGCTCACTCTGAATAAGTACAGTTCTTGGAGAGTGGGGAGGGTTGTACCAATGATTCGCTCAGCAGTCCGGACTACCCTCCGTAGTCCTCTGAGTTCAGATTTGGTAGCTGAACTGAACCAGACAGTTGTTGAAGTGCAGAGGATGGATTCAATGATGGCTGAGTAGAACTGTTTCAGCAAGTCCCGTGGCAGGTTGAACTTCCTCCGCTGGCGAAGGAAATACAACCTCTGCTGGGCCTTTTTCACAATAGAGTCAGTGTGAATGTCCCACTTCAGGTCCTGAGAAATTGTGGTGCCCAGGAACCTGAATAACTCCACTGCAGTCACAGTGCTGTTCATGATGGTGAGTGGGGGGAGTGCAGGGGTGTTTCTCCTGAAGTCCACAATCATCTCCACAGTTTAGAGCGTGTTCAGCTCCAGGTTGTTAAGACAGCAAAAGACATCCAGCTCCTTAACCTCCTGTCTGTAAGCAGACTCGTCACCGTCCTGAATGAGGCAGATCATTGTGGTGTCGTCTGCAAATTTCAGGAGCTTGACAGAGGGGTCTTTAGAGGTGCAGTCGTTCGTGTAGAGGGAGAAGAGCAGTGGGGAGAGAACGCAGCCCTGAGGAGCTCCAGTGCTGATGGTGCGGGTGCTGGATGTGTATTTTCCCAGCCTCACTAGCTGCTGCCTGTCTGTCAGGAAGCTGTTGATCCACTGACAGACGGAGGTGGGCACGGAAAGCTGAGCCACAGGTCTGTAGTCGTTAAGTCCTGTTATCTTTGGTTTCTTTGGGATGGGGATGATGGTGGAGCGTTTGAAGCATGAGGGGACTTCGCACAGCTCCAGTGATCTGTTGAAGATCTGTGTGAAGATGGGGGCCAGCTGGTCAGCACAGGATTTCAGACAGTCTGGTGTCACACCGTCTGGGCCTGGTGCTTTCCTTCTCTTTTTCTTTTTGAAGACCTGGCGCACATCATCTTCACTTATCTGCAGTTCAGGTGTAAGGGAGAGGGCAGTTGCAGGAGGTGTGAATGGTGTTTTTTCAAACCTACAATATAACTCATTAAGATCGTCTGCCAGTTGTTGATTCTCCACAGTGCTGGGGGATGGTGTCTTGTAATTGGTGATGTCTTTCAGACCTTTCCACACTGAAGCCGTGTCACTGGAAGAGAATGTGATCCTTAACTTATCAGAATAATTCCTCTTTGCCACTCTGATCTCCTTTTTCCAGTGTGTATTTGGCCTGTTTATACAAGACTCTGTCCCCATTCCTGTAAGCATCTTCTTTGGCCTGACGGAGCTGTCTGAGTTTTGCAGTGAACCACGGTTTGTCGTTGTTATAAGTTAGATGAGTCCTGTTAGGTATGCACATATCCTCACAGGAACTAATGATGTTACAGTCTCTGTGAGCTCGTCCAGATCATCAGCAGCTTCAAAAACACTTCAATCAGTAAGGTCGAGACAGGCTTGTAAAACCCGCTCTGTCTCATTAGTCCATCTCTTTACAGTCCTTAATACAGGTTTAACAGATTTAAGTTTCTGCCTGTAGGTTGGAATAAGATTAACCAAACAGTGATCAGAGAGTCCTAAAGAGTCCTGCCCATGGAACAGAGTGATATGCGTCCTTCATCGCTGTGTAACAGTGATGTAACAGACAATATATTACTGTCTCTGGTGGGACATGTAACATGCTATCTGTATTTTGGCAGTTTGCTGGAGAGATTTGCTTTATTGAAGTCCCCGAGAATGATTAAAACAGAGTTCGGGTGTTGTTGCTCACTCTCTGTGATCATATCAGCCAGTTTCTGTAAAGCTGTGCTCACGTGCTCTTGCGGTGGAATGTAAACACTCAAGAGAATGAACGAGCAGAACTCCCGCGGCAAGTAGAAAGGTTTACAGTTAATGAAGAGCGTTTCTAGATCTGAACAGCACATCTTCTTTAACACAGTTACACCTGTACACCACCTCTCATTGATGTAAAAGCATGTCCCGCCGCCGTGCGATTTCCCTGTTGATTCAGCGTCATGATCTGCTCTGATCAGCTGGAAATTAGGCAGATGTAAGGCGCTGTCTGGAATGATGTCGTTCAGCCAGGTTTCTGTGAGACACAGAGCAGCAGTGTTTGAAAAGTCCTTGTTAAACCGGGAAAGCAGAAGGAGTTCGTCCGTTTTGTTGGGTAGAGAGGGGAGATTTGCCAGATGGATGCTAGGCAACGGCATTCGAAATCCACGCTGTCTGAGCTTCACGAGCGCTCAGGCTCTCTTCCCCCGTCTGCGCGTCCTAAAGTCTAAACAGCGTTGCAGCTCCGCCGACTACTATGTTCAGCAAAACATCATGACGGTGAAGTTGACAGATTAGATATAACTTTATAACCAAGGTCAGAAAGTTAAACTCTCTCTGTATAACATTTTAGTTTTTGTATTTTAGCATGGGTCCCATTTACTTCCAATATGAGTGCTTTATAGTACTCACATTTTGTCAATAACTTTCATTAAACCTGGAACATTCCTTTTATCTTTTGCTTCGAGACAAAAGCTCACGGTCAAGGCCAAGTGACCTACAAGCAACTGAACTGATCTGCTGGAGCTACAGATCACACTGTATTCTATAGAATTTAATTCTACAGAGAATGAATGTGCCTGATTCTACTGGACCATTTAGTCTTTGTCTAAACAGTCGTATATCAAAGCCATACATTTTCACAGGTCTTCATTCCACTTTCTTTGAGGAAACCGATCCGGCACGCTGCACACTACAGATCACGACACGGAGGAGCAGATAGTGAGGCATGTTCGCTCTAATTGGAGCTGAATGAATAGGAGAGTCTATCTTTCCTAACAGATCCAACAGGGCGGGACACAACGCCTCGATTTCGGCTCACTCAAACACAAATCCCCTCTCCGAAATAAGCTAGCATGACCCTGTTTCCTTAGTGTTTAAAAAAACCACAGACATGGAGGGAAAGGGAGGGGAAGATGAGAGAAACAGAAAGAGAAAGAGCGAGCGAGTGAGAGGTTTGATAGGGGGTGCTGAAAAAGGATGTAGGGATAACTTCAAAACCCCACATCAAAAGGAATAAATAATTGTTTCTGCTGGTTGTGTTGTTGTGATAGGGATCTGGAAGAGGGGTGCAGCAGTCTTTGATTGCAGGCTGCTCTCTTGGAGAGGGCTCCTTCTGTCTGCTGCTCCTGTGCTGAGGCAGGACCCGCTGATTAAACCCTGTTTGTTTTAATCTCCTCACAACCCCACGGGACCCCATCTGAGGGAGGGAGGGAGAGAGAGGATGGCAGAGGTGAGGTATGGATGGAAAGTGAGTGAAGGAAGTATAATGAACATTGAGATTATTGCGATGGAATACGAGAGAGACAGACGAAGGCGTTACTGAGGAGGTCACTCATGTAACTCATATCAATTGGGTTTGAAACCTGTCACTGCTTTTGATAATCAGATTAAAGAGTTGTCTGTGTATTTTTTATGTTTATTAAGCACTTGAATGCTTATTTTGTACCTTAAAATGATATATTGTTTTCACTTTTATTATTTAAATTTGAATTTATTATGCTCCAATTACAATTTCCTTTTTTTGCACTACCTTACCTGATCTCACCAGTGTTAAATCTTGAACTAAGTCTTGAACAGATGCCACAGTCAAAGTGAACATTAACCTGTGGCTTTGGAAGGACTAAATTAGGTTTAGATTGCACTGTGCTAGTAACATGCTATGAACTTGGATGGTTAAACATATTAACTCACATTAACAGTCAGTGATGACCGCTCAAGCAATATCTTTGTTAGTTGATTTGACTCTCATAATGTTAAAAAGGCTCAACATTTGAACAATAATACCTAAAAGCCAAATCAATCACATTTTAGTTGTAATTTTTTAGAAAGATAGATGTATTGATAGATATGAGCTATTTAAAGAAATGCTCATCTCTACACTCACCTACAACATTATTAGACTATGACAATGAAAATAAATACGAATTAGATGTTAACATGACAGGATAGCAAAATTTCACCATGCTTCTGAAAAAAAGGTTAATTAAGACAGCCCTTGGACCAACAACTTACTCCTGCCTTTACAAGATGTAAAATAAGTCTCTGATGTCCCCAGAGCATATATGTGAAGTTTTAGCTCAAAATACCCCACAGATAATTTTATAGTTAAAATTGCAACTTTTAGGGTATGAGCCAAAAGCTCTGTTTTTGAGTATGTTGCTTTAAATGCAAATGAGCTGTTGCTCCCGGAGAAGAAGGCGGATTTTCAAGAGCTCAAGCTCAGGCATTAGCAGTGCTAGCCTTTGCAAATAAACAGTCTACTATTAGTACAAGCCTGTTATCTTTACAGAAATCATACTCCGTTTCAAAGCCAGTCATCTGATTGTACTGTGCATAATAAATTTGTGTTTATGAATTACATGACGGGGAGCACAGCTCGCTAAAAATAACAAGCTGGTCATGCTGTCACAAACTTTATGGCCCGGTTTCATAGACAGGGCTTAGACGAAACCAGGATTAGGCCATAGTTCAATTAGGACATTTAAGTAATTTTTATAAACGTGCCTTAGAAAAAAGCATTACTGGTGTGCATCTTGAGACAAAACAAAGGCACTGATATATTTTAAGATCAGTCAGTGTAAGTTTATTTCATTTGAAACAGCTCAGACTTACATTTTAGTCTAGGACTAGGCTTAAGCATTGTCTGTGAAACCGGGGGTATAAATCCCACTTGTGATTATGAGCTCGACAACTTCAAGTGATCGACTTACATTGCTTTCATATGCAACTTTTAACTACCACATTCCTATTCACGATCATTCATGGAGGCAGCACCAGTGAAAACAGACAGAGACAATGATAGCTTTAGCAATTATCCTAACAGAGTGCCAAGAAGCTCTTTCAGAAGGGCAATTTGGAAAACAAATGCGTGATACTTACTTTATCTGGAGCCGAGTTCGCGCACAAAGCGTTGGTATTGATTAACATATATTGGGGACTTTACCGATTCTTTCCAGGACATTTCCTTCAAAAATGAAATGTAACCACAATGTCCTCAGCTCGGGGGGGGGGGGGGGGGGGGGGGGGGGGGGGTTATGGCGATTCCTATAAGTGCATCCCAAAACACAATGCTTGTAAAGCCTCTTTGGCGCTGACATTGTATATCTCCAGTAATGACAGACTGCAGCTTCTCACTCAGGGCTGTGTTTATGCTAATAAACTGTAGTATCTACTTTGCAGATTTTGGTGTTGTTAAAGAAATTGAAAAGTAGTACTCTTATCAATCACAACACAAGGATATATAAATGTCTGTTTTCTTTTATGGTGCTTCTATCTCCATAATTTCACTTTATTTCTAAAACTTTATGCTATAGTAAATGATTTATCTCATTATATATTAAATTTAGAATAAAGAGTTGAGCTCATGCGCTCCAACATAGACGGCAAGCCAGATATATTTACCATTATGAACATGCAAATAGTTTATGATGACAGTTTCTGAACATAAATGATGGATTTTTTCAATATATAGTTCATGTATTCCACACAGCCTCTCTCTCTTTCCCCTCATTCTCACTTTTCAGAGCTGTGTTTAAATAGGCTGCTGAAACAGATGAAAAGATGAAGCACTTCAAAGCTTCAGCATTGTTTAGAGAATGCCTCCTGCTCAAACATGCCCCCACACCACATTCAAGAACACAGAGCGGTACAACAATCCTTTTGGAGCTGACCTTGCCACAGAAATAATCCTTCTGCTGCTAAGGTCAGCTGGACCTTTAAAGTTGCTTATTCGTTTATTTATTTACTGCAAAAATAACAAGCACATTCCTTTCTTCCACACAGCTTTTCTTGTTCTATTGTTTTTTAGTGGGCTTTTTTCTTTCTTCCTGTTATCTGTCTTTACTCTTTGCTTTCTGATCATTTTCACAGCTATAATGCATATACCGTAGAGCGCCTTACTATAATGACAGTGAGCTTCACACCTCACAGATGATTCTGATGACTGCTTCTCCCTTCTTCAATGTGTAATTGAACTGTGTCTATGCATAATTAGTGTTAAGCAGTTCAGTCACTTTCAAATTCATCAAAGGCATAGACCATATAAAACCATTAGGTTTGAAAGGAAAACCCTGAATATGGGTCAACACATAAGTCACACTTAAAAATTATGAATTTCAATGCATTAGATGTCAAACAATTTCAAAGATGTCGATATGTTTGTTTCTTCAACTGAACAGATTTTGTGAAATTTAGCATTACATCACTTGCACACCAATTGATCATTTGCAGTGAATGGGCGCCGTCAGAATTAAAGTCCAAACAGCTGCTAAAAACATCACAATATAAAATCACAATAATCCGTCACATGACTCCAGTCCATCAGTTAACCTCTTGTGAAGTGAAAAGCTTTTGTTTGTAAGAAAGAAATCCTTAATTAAAGTGATTTCACTCCTGTCCAAAATCCATAATAATGTTTCTATAAAGCTAATTGACTGACTGGAGTAATGTGAATAATTTGTGGATTGTTTTGATGTTTTTTTATCAGCTGTTTGCACTCTCATTCTAACGGCACCCATTCACTGCATAGGATCCATTACTGTCCCAGTCATTTAATGCTAAATTTCTCCAAATCTGTTCTACATTTTCAAAAAGCATTTCAGCAAATTTTTATTTTTGGGTGAACTATTCCTTTAATTATGAACATGTTTCACTAATTTTGACAAACAAAAAATTTATTTTAATAAAATAATAAAAAATTATTTTTCTCCCCTTATTTTTGAAACCTGAAATGATCTTGCTGCATGGTTTACTTGAAAGGTATATGCTATTGTAACAATTGGAAGAATTTTTAATACTTTTATTAACATGAGCACCCATGTAGCTGATGCTCCAGCTCTTTTTTAACCTAAAAAGCTGATTTTATTATTGCATGTCATACCACATATGTGACCTTGGACCACAAAACCAGCTATAAGGGTCAATTTTTCGAAATTGAGATTTCTAAATCATCTGAAAGCTGAATAAATAAGCTTTCCCTTGATGTATGGTTTGTTAGGATAGGACAATATTTATAACTATTTGAATATCTTGAATCTGAGGGTGCATAAAAAACAAAATCTTGAGAAATGGCCTTTCAAGTTGTCCAAATGAAGTTCTTAGCAATGCATATTACTAATAAAAATATTAAGTTTCGATATATTTACAGTAGGGAATTTACAAAATATCTTCATGGAACATGATCTTTTCTTATGGGAAGTCGTGGCCTAATGGTTAGAGAGTCGGCCTTGTAATCCAAAGGTTGCGGGTTCGAGTCTCCGGCCGGCAGGAATTGTAGGTGGGGGGAGTGAATGTCCAGCGCTCTCTCCACCCTCAATACCACGACTGAGGTGCCCTTGAGCAAGGCACCGAACCCCCAACTGTTCCCCGGGCGATGCAGCATAAAATGGCTGCCCACTGCTCCGGGTGTGTGTTCACGGTGTGTGTCTGCACTTAGGATGGGTTAAATGCAGAGCACGAATTCCGAGTATGGGTCACCATACTTGGCTGAATGTCACTTCACTTCACTTAATGTCCTAATGATTTTTGGCATAAAAGAAAAATCGATAATTTTGACCTATATAATGCATTTTTGGCTATTGCTACAAATATACCCCAGCGACTTAAAACTGGTTTTGTGGTCCAGTGTAACATATTTTATGTCAACTACCTATATGCCAAAGTGTGTTAAAAGCAAAATATCGGTGTCACTCTTCTGTCTGAAACAGCCTTTACTTGGAAGAATAGTTGATACTTTCACTTATTCTTCATTTGGGTGACACTGATAGGCACAGTGAGAGGTTTGAATATGTTGCGAAAGAGTTAAAGGCTGAGTCTGTAGGGCTCACAAATGGCTTACATTCTCTATAACACTAGCCCTTCTCTCTTCTTTCATCTTTTAATCCTGCGCTCATAAGGTTGCTAGATAAGTGGCCATGACTAACACGTCTCTCTCGGTCTGTCTCTCTCTCTCTCTCTCTCTCTCTCTCTCAGCCCTTCTAATGGGAAAGTAGGGGAACAGCCCACATAATGAGAGACTTTACCTTCTTTTGAAGACAAATTGGACTGAAATTCCATCTTTGATGAATCTCCCTTTCAAATGAGCAATGTTTAAAGACGGAAGCGCTAGACAGAGTAAGAAATAGATGAAGGAAGGAGAAGGACGTGGAATACATATACAGAGGGGTAGAAAGAAAGAATGAGCTCTGCTTCCTGCTCCTTTTCAGGTTTACATCTTGAAGGCTAAACTTCATGCATCCTGAACGATAAGATTACTATGCGATACAGGATGAGCATTCCACACAATGCAAAATAAATTTGATCTATTATATGTAGCCAGGCCCTAAAATGAACCTGCCACTGGTGGGTGAATTTAGTACCAACCATCAATAGCTCTCTCTAGACATGAAACTTTATTTTCTTAATTAATTGTATAATATATATTTTTTTAAGGTTTTATCCTTGATCGTCATGATTTTTATTCTCGTATTTTAGTTTTAGAAGCTTAATGTGATTGTAGTTCCACAACTGGTCAATAAAAGAGGCTGCATTTATTTGATCAAAAATAGAGCAAAAAGAGTAATGTTGTAAAATATTATTACACTTTAAAATAACTGTTTTCTGTTTTATAATATTTTAAAATGTAATTTATTGGTGTGATGGCAAAGCTGAATTTTCAGCAGACATTACTTCAGTCTTCAGTGTCACATTATCCTTCATGGTGAGCAAGAGGCCACTTTTTAAAAAAAATCAAGAAATTTCAGTTATTCCAAACCTTTTTGTGGTAGTGTATATATCATCACATTCTAGAGAAAAAAGTTTATCCATCCTAAATAACCTTCCAGATTAGTGGTTCTCAACCTTTTTGACTCAAAGACCCTCCGTTGTCCCACACAGTATTCCAAACACCCCTCTCTTCAAAACCTTCGAAGTATTGATACATATGAAATTTATAAACCATGATTCATTTTATGCAGCACCCTTGGAAGTTTGCTGATCCCTTGTTGTGAATGATCCAATTCCTTATAAAATACAAAACAGCCACCATGTTTTATTTATTTGTCAAAGTCTTTGGCATTTGAACTGAACACCTGCTATCATATCACCTGAGAAGGATGTTAATACTAAGTGTAAACAATTAGTAGGATTTTTTAAATTAATAGCATATGTAAATAATATGCTGTTATAGACTATTTCATAGCAACAGTTTAAAAATTAATCCAAGGAAACGTCTCAGGTTACGTATGTAACCATGGTTCCCTGAAGGGAACGAGACGCTGCGTCGAAAACGCATATGGGAACGCCTTCAGCGTGACCAGGCTCTGAATATGATGTGTAATCAGTCAAACAAGGGCGAGGCGTCACGGGCGGGGTGACGTCACGACCAGGAAGCATATAAGCACGTGCGGCGGAGCCGGCTTCAGCTTCAAGTGATGAAGCAAGCGCTGGCAGGGATGCCGGAAGTGTGGCAACGCGACGCAGCGTCTCGTTCCCTTCAGGGAACCATGGTTACATACGTAACCTGAGACGTTCCCTTCCAGGAACTTCGAGCTGCGTCGAAAACGCATATGGGAACGAGATACCAACGCCGCCAGACTGACAAGTCCCTGCCTGGTGTCAGGACGAAAGGACAGAGGAGCCGGGAGTGGCTCGGATGTCGAGGTCATAGAACCTAACGAAAGTCAGGGGCGTGGACCACCCAGCTGCGTTGCAGATGTCCTGCATGGAACACCTGCCCAGAAGGCCTTGGAGGCCGCCACACCTCGGGTTGAGTGCGCTCTGACTCCCACCGGCGGGGGGAGCTCAGAGGCCTCGTATGCCAAAGCCATGACACCCACAATCCACCTACTAAGCGGAGGGCTTCGTAGCAGGAAGACCCCTCCTAGGCGGACCATAGCACACAGGCAGCTGGTCCGACTTTCTCCACAGGGAGGACCTGTGGATGTATGCGTCTAGTGCTCGCACTGGACACATACGGTTGTGCTTCTCCTGGTCTGGCTCCCCGAAGGGCGGAGGACAGAAGGCCTGCAGTACGACCGGCTGTGGAACGACCGATGGGACCTTAGGAACATACCCCACGCGGGGGTAGAGGAATACTTTCGCCGAACCGGGCGCAAAGTGAATAGAGGCTGTAGTCAGGGCCTGAAGGTCACTCACCCTCCTCAGAGAGGTGATAGCCAATAAGAAAACGGTCTTGATAGTGAGGAGTCTCTCAGTTATCTCCTGAATGGGCTCGAAAGGTGCATTGCACAGAGCCTCCAGAACCACAGCCAGATCCCACGTAGGGACGAGATCGTACCGGAGGCCTCAGCCTCAGCGCACCGCGGAGGAAACGTGTAACCAGGGGGTGTCTACCCACTGACTGGCCACCGGTAAGGGCGTGGTATGACGAAATAGCTGCCACGTACACCTTAACAGTGTAATGGGTTACCCCTGCGGAGAAACGGGCCTGCAGGAACTCCAGTACTGCACCAACGGGGCAGTTGACTGGGTCGAGCTGGCGGTCCCCGCACCAAGAAGTGAAGAGCCTCCACTTCAAGGCGTACAGTTTCCTCGTAGAGGGAGCTCTGGATTGGAGGATGGTCTCGACAACCTCGGTTGACAGACCGGAAGCTATGAGCTGTGCCCCCTCAGGGCGTCACACCAACAGCTTCCATCACTCCGGGCGAGGGTGCACCTCGGTGCCCCCGGCCTGTGAGAGGAGGTCCCTCCTGACGGGCACTTCCCACGGAGTGCCGTCGAGGAGAGATATCAGGTCCGAGAACCATACTCGGCCCGGCCAGAACGGTGCTACTAACAGTAGACTGACCTCGTCCCAGCGCACTCTCGCCAGAACTCCAGGGAGCAGAGCGATCGGGGGGAAGGCGTACAGACGGAGCCTCGGCCACGTCTGTACCATAGCGTCCAGTCCCGGAGGAGCTGGAGGAACCAGAGGGGACATTGCGCTGACTCTCGAGTGGCGAAGAGGTCCACCTGTGTCTGGCCAAAAACCTTCCACATCTGCTTCACCCCTCAGGGTGAAGGATCCATACCCCGGGCCTCGGCCCCTGTCTCGACAGGACGCCTGCTCCCACATAAAGATGCCCAGGAATGTGCACAGCTCTCAGTGATAGGAGCTTGCCCTGGGACCACACAAGGATCTGGTGTGCCAGCTTATACAAGGGGCGCGACCGCAGACCTCCTTGGTGGTTGATGTAAGAGACCACTGCCGTGCTGTCGGTGCGCACCAGCACGTGGTGATCTCTCAGGTCTGGGAGGAAGTGCTTGAGTGCACGGAACACCGCTAACATCTCTAGCCGATTGATATGCCACGTCAGGTGGCAACCTCTCCACAGACCGCGGGCAGGGTGGCCACTCATGACCGCACCCCAACCGGTGAGGGAAGCGTCCGTCGCTAGCGAGACGCGGCGACAAGGAGCTCCCAACACCGGGCCCTGGGACAAGAACCAAGGATTCCTCCACATGTCGAAGGCACGGACACAACGGCGTGACACTTTGACAGCGCGGAGTGAGTTTCCCCTCAGGGAGACCCCCTTGGTCTTGAGCCACCACTGTAGGGGTCTCATGTACAGCAGGCCAGAAGGTATCACGCTGGACGCAGCTGCCATGAGCCCCAGCAGTCTCTGAAACTGCTTGACAGTGAGTGACTGGCCTTCTCGCACTCTCCTGACTGTAGTAAGGATCGACTCGATCCGAGCAGGGGACAATCGTGCCTGCATCGTGGTCGAATCCCACACCACGCCTAGATCAGTGATTCTCAGAACCGGAGAAAGCACACTTTTCTTGGCGTTCAGTCTCAACCCCAGTTCTTTCATGTGGGCGAGAACGACATCTCGATGCCGAACCGCCAACCGCTCTGATTGAGCGAGGATCAACCAATCGTCGATATAATTGAGTATGCGGATGCCCTGAAGCCGCAACGGGGCCAGTGCCGCATCCACACACTTGGTGAAAGTGCGGGGTGAAAGTGCTAGGCCGAAGGGAAGAACCCGATATTGGTACGCTTTCCCCCCAAAGGCGAACCTCAGGAACTTCCTGTGAGAAGGAAGGATGGAAACATGGAAATATGCGTCTTTGAGATCTATCGTGACAAACCAGTCCTCGGACCTGATTTGAGTCACGACCTGCTTGATAGTAAGCATCCTGAACTTCAGCTTTCTGACTGAGCGGTTCAGTAGACGCAGATCCAGTATGGGCCTCAGCCCTCCATCCTTCTTCGGAACAATGAAGTACCGGCTGTAGAAACCGGACTGGGTCTCGTGAGGAGGAACCAACTCGATGGCTTCCTTCCTCAGCAGAGTACCAACTTCCTGTTCCAAAACCAGAGCCTGCCCGGGGCGGACCGCAGTCATAACAACCCCGCAGAACGGCGGGGGTGGCCCGCCGAACTGAATAAGATAGCCTCTCGCTACGGTCTGCAGGACCCAAGGAGACACATTCGGCAGCCGCTGCTAGGCTGTCGAATGCTCTACTAAGGGAATCAGTCTCTCGAGACTGACCTCTGGTGCAGCCAGACCGCTGTCTCGAAGCGGCGCACCGGAAGGAGGCACGTGGCTTGGCTGCTGGGGCGAGTTTCTCGGCTCTGCGCTGCCGGGCGGACAAACCTGAGAAATATACTCGCTGGGACCGGCTGTGCCCTGGAACAGCGGCAGGGTCAGCAGACAAGTCCCTGGAGGGCACCGAGCGGAGACGGTCACCGTGTGCCGCGGTGTAAGCCGCTCCACCCCAGTAGGGGTCGTCCTCCGTAGTCCTGGGGCTCACCCGTCAGGACCTCTGAACGAACCAGACCCTGCAAGGCAGGACCCAAAGAGACACATTCGGCAGCTCGCTGCCCAATGATCTTAAGGGAATCAGTCTCTCGAGACTGACCTCTGGGTTCAGAGAAGCGGCCAGACCGCTGTCTCGATGCGGCGCACCGGGATGAGACGCGTAATCTGGCGGCTGAGGCGAGTTTCTCGGCTCCGCGCTGCCGGGCGGACAAACCTGAGAAATATACTCGCTGGGACCGGCTGTGCCCTGGAACAGCGGCAGGGTCAGCAGACAAGTCCCTGGAGGGCACCGAGGTGAAGTGGTCACCGAGTGCCGCGATGCAAGCCACTCCACCCCAGTAGGGGTCGCCCTCCGCGGTCCTGGGGCTCGCCCGTCAGGACCTTTTGCGCAAGGAGCTGGTATGCAGAGGAGGCTGCGCCCGCCCAGCAGCCACCTGAGTTTATAGAGAGCGCATACCCTCTGCCCACCAAAGATGTTGTAAGCAGAGCAGGAGCCTTCAAAGGCGATGCCGTAGAGGGAGACAGATAGCTCGCAAGCGTCTGTTCAACCCGCGGCATCGCCGCATATCCGCGCTCTTTCAGTTCCCGCGGGAACGAATGGCCGGGACGAAAAGATTTCACCCGCGATCTCGACACCTCGGTGAGGAGATCGGGGAAAACGGAAGGCTCCTGTGTAGAAGTAGCTCTCTGGGGCGAGAGAGGCGGCGAAACCTCGTCAACGCTCGTCACATCAACCTCCTCGGAGGACGCAGCGTCAAGCCCTCGTCTCGGGGGAAGAGAAGAGACCGCTTCCGAACCGAGAGACGGGGCGCCAGATCAGGCGCGGGAGGATATAGGGACATGCCCGTCTGACTCTCGCCAGCCAGATCAGCCTTTTTCTCTCTTTTTTTTTCTCTGCAAGCCCCGCGAGCGCAGCCGCCGCTCTGCCTTTTTTTTCTCTCTGATTTAAAGGCAAGCGGGACCGGCTTTATTCATTTTATGCTTGTGCACGCGAGCGCAGCCGCCGCTCTGCCTTTTTTTTTCTCTCTGATTTAAAGGCAAGCGGGACCGGCTTTATTCATTTTATGCTTGTGCAAACACTGCAGCATACAAAGCTCATAGTTATATCATATTGGGGTGACAGAGGCGGCGAAACCTCGTGAACGCTCGTCACATCAACCTCCTCAGAGGAAGAGAGACGAAGCATTGAGCCCTCGTCTCGGGGGAAGAGACAGCTTCCACACCGAGAGACGGGGCGCCAGATCTGGCTGATACGGGAGGAGATAGGGACATGCCCGTCTCACACTCGCCAGCCAGATCAGCCTGCGAGCCCCACGAGTGCAGCCGCCGCTCTGCCTCGGCAGCAGCGGGACCGGCACCGCGTGGGAAGCTCGCAAAGGCTCCCTTCTCGAAGAGAGCCCTCCGGGTGCGGAGACCGATTTTGCGTGCTCCGCACCCAGGCAGACCACGCGCAAATCGTGTGTGTCCTCGCTCGTGATATAGCGAGGGCAAGGATGCACACACAACTCAAAACGTGGTCTGAAAGCTTCACCCCTGAGCTTGCCCTTGGCTTTGGCATGATACTGAATGCTTTCCACTTAAAACTAGGACAAACAACAGTAAATAAGACTGACACACACAGAGCGCTTCGCTGAATGACAAAAAGCTGAAGCCGGCTCCGCCGCACGTGCTTATATGCTTCCTGGTCGTGACGTCACCCCGCCCGTGACGCCTCGCCCTTGTTTGACTGATTACACATCATATTCAGAGCCTGGTCACGCTGAAGGCGTTCCCATATGCGTTTTCGACGCAGCTCGAAGTTCCTGGAAGGGAACTTAATTTTTTCCCTTCCTTCATCATTTTCTAGGCCCGGGCATATGCTAAGTTGTTTCTGTGTTTATTTTAGTGGGACATCTGTAGAATACATTTGAACATGCTGACCAGCACAGTCAAATTAACCAGTTAAACAATATTTAGTAACAAGGTGGAGAACTTTGTGAATAACAGGTGATTCGGTTGTGTGGAAATCATCAGTTCAGACCAGGTTTCTATATTGATATGCTTCTTTTTACAATCTTTCTGTTTCTATAGCTCTCGTTCTATCTCTTCACATACACATATTTTCTCTCTCTCTTTGTCTGTGTGTCACAATCTCTGTCTCTCTCTCTCTCTCTCTCTCTCTGGCAGAAGAGTTATTTACATCTCTAAAGCTTTCATCTGGTATTCCCTTTGTGTCATTGTTGTGTACCCACAAACTCTCTAAAGTCACATCTTAGAAGTCTTCGCTGGCTTAACAAAGACACCATTTCTGTTTTCACCATTTTGATTTTCTCTTTCGTCCCGCATATCTCATGTCATCTCAAATGCATCATGATGGCAGCGGAATGATTATAGACTTTATGAGGAAGGGCAAAGACCCCGGTATGGTTCTGGTCCAGACTGCAAGCCTGGGTGGCACTCTGGGGACATCTAGATATAATATATTATAGCGAGGCACTTCAGAGGAAGTCACAGATGCCTGCTTGCTGTAGCTAAGCCTTTGAAGCTACTTGAAGTAGAAGAGCGCCATTGTCCTCAAAACCCTGTAGGCATGTTGCAGGAGAGGGAGAGAGACAGAGAGCTTGAAAGAGAGAGTTCAAGAAAGAGAGAGGGAGACTTTTGGAAGGCACTGTAAATGTCATCCCCATGTTGACGCAACACAAAATTCAATGGCCACTCGTGTCTCACTTTGTCCCTTTTGTCCTCTCTGAAGTACATACTGATACAGTGTTTAGAGCTGTACGTGTGTGTGTGCTTGCTTGGAGGATTTGTGTGTATATGTCCGGCATGCATCTGTTCAGACTTAAACTGCTCTACCATGGCAGACAGATTAAAGCCCTTTGCCAGAGCAGTGTAACAGAGGCTGGTAAACTGCAGTAAAACTCTCCTGTAATGACACTGGATTATTCATAACTGTTTTTAACAGCTTTACAGCAAGACAAAAGACAACTGTAGGGAAGGAGTTTTTTGTGGGAAAGAAGAAGAGTGATTCTCATTGTGAACACCAAAAGAGAGATATCATGAACAACAATAAAAAAAAAAAAATATTTTTACATTATGCATTTAAGCAAATATGTATGATATACACTGAAAAAAAATAGAAAACTTTTCAACAGTATCAATCATGTTATCAGACCTGATGTCAATTAACTTAATTAGCCTAGTTGCTAGATGTTCTCCCAGCTTAATCTTTTCAAAATGTATTGCTTTTTCAGCCCTTTGTTGCCCCCGTGCCAACTTTTTTGAGTCTTGTAGCAGGCATCAAATGAGCTCATTTAGTGGATAAAAGTGTAAAATTTCTCAGTTTAAACATTTGTTATGTTCTCTATGTTCTATTGTGAATAAAGTATTGGCTCATGTGATTTGAAAATCTTTTAGTTTTAATTTTATTCAAATTTTTAAAAAAAACTCCCAACTTTTCCGGATTTTGGGTTGTATACAGTATGTATATGTGTGTGTTGCTTGGATTTCCTTATAATAATAAGAGATATTAAGGGGATACACAGAGATAACACCAAAATATATGTTTAATATCTAATATATATGTATTATAGAGTGAGTGAACTCATATGAGGCATTATACAGACTAATCTGATTTTGATCTCTCTTTGGGTATTGTGTATCATGGGTAATGTAGGGGTTCAGCATGACTTCAGCAATTAAACATGAGTTTTTGGGGGGATATGTTAGAAAAAAGTAAAATTTTTCCTAAAACCTTAGTGTGATATACCTGTAAAACATTAAAAGCTGCTTTTTTACTCACTGGTAAATCAATCTCACAATAATAGATTTATTGTTTTTGAACATATTTTTGTGTTAATTATTGCCATAACCTACAGGGAACAGGTTACAGACAGGCATTTAAAAAACAGAATGGGCATTGTGTCCCCCTATCTAAAATGGCAAAAATTCTGCCTGATAACTTGCTGTGTATAATATGGGTTTGGAAAAACATGAGGGTGAGTAAACGATTCCAAACTTCATTTTTGGGTAAACTAATCCTTTAACTGATCCTAATATGACCCATGTGTGCATGTGTTTGTATAGGTATCAGATGTCTGACCACACACATGTTGGCACTGCGAGACCTGTTCAAACGTCTTTTATAGTCTTTTAAATGCATTGAACACAGCATACCATCTGCCATATAAAACATTCACAGTCACATGGAAAGATATTAATTATCTTTTGTTTCATTGTTATTTGTTCCAAAACTGTTTTGATAAGAATCCTGCTTTGAAAACTTGATTTAGTTAAAACAGTTCATCTGTTGTTACCTGACTTCTCACATTTGGCATCTTCAAATATTCTTATAAGCCATGATAGCTGTGGTTTAATTCTTTATTTTTAATTAATTATTGGGCTAATTATTCGGCAGTCTATAAAGAAATCTGGGAAAAAAATACTATCGTTCTAACTCTTCTCCAAGAATTTAGTTTATAAATATGCAAATATTAAGATATAAAATGAAAAAACTAATTTCGTACTTAATTTTGTTTTATTTGACTTAGTTTTACTATAGTTCGGGTAATGGGATTAAATGTTTGAGTTTGATAAATGCAGTGTAAAAATTTGTGAACATGCAATGAGTGTCAGGGATCCATCACAGTTATCAGCCCAGTCATGACACACACCTGATCACAATCTCCTTGTCACTGATCACCAGCACCTGTCAGCTCTCATCAGCTCCACTATATCTGCACACTCTCCACACTCCCTCCTCGTCTGGTCAACTGTTCACATCCCTGTACTGTCCCCAGACTCTATGTGCACAACTTACCAGTGTGTATTTACCTCTAGATCTCCTGACGATTCTCCAGTGTAGTACTCCTTCGTTCCTGGTCTCCGATCTCTTACGAACCTGCAAAGAAACCGCTCATCATCATACAGCTAAGAACCATTGAACTGATCATAGTGTTTGATAATCACCTGCCATTGCTCATCACGATCTGGTTCCACAAGCCTGTCAATAAACCTGCCTGTGTTTCACTTACCTGTTTGTCTCTGGCTCAATCTGTGAGACCGGACCCACACTGACACTTCAATGGAAGTGCCACACAAATCATAGCCCTTGCCCGTCGAGCCCTCCCACTCTTTGAATATGCCGGGAAGTTCTGCAAGCTCGCCGCGGCGACGACATGGGATGACGCCACCCTCAATCATCTGTTCTGGCTCGGGGTCAATTTCCATCACCCCGTGGACCTCCCATAGACCACTGGACTAAGTTGGAGAGAAGGAATCTTCCGGTGTCTGGGAAGTGTCCGGGCCCGAGCCAGAACCAGCCCGCCGTCCACGGCCAACGCAAGTCAGCCGCCCGTGGCCATTGCAAGCCTGCCGTCCACGGGGAATTCTATGGCGCCGTCTGCAGCTCTCCCAAGCCCGCCGTCCGCGGGGAAAGCAACGCCGCTGTCCGCGGTTCTCCCAAGCCCACCGGCAGTTAGTATGGCAAGCCCGCCGGCGGGTTCGTATGGCAAGCCTGCCAGTCGCTGCTCCTTCTAAGCCAGTGCCGGTCCCTCGAAAGCGCTATGCTGTGCCTGCGCCTCCTGAACGCCTTTTTGGGGGGGTAGTAGGGATCCTGCTGTAGAGGCAGGGGCTGGGGCCGCGGTCTTGGAGGCGGTCCCGCCATGGCCTCCTGAATCCTCTGCTCCGCCATGGCCTCCTGAGTCCACTGACCCGCCATGGGTCCCAGAATGGGCGCTGCCCTGGAGGCCTCCAAGGACCAGGTGACAACAGGAGACAGACGGCCTCCCCCCACTGGAAGTTGTATGGCGCGGGGACGTGCCTTCCAGAGGGGGGCGTATTGTCAGGGATCCATCACAGTCATCAGCCCAGTCACGACACCCACCTGATCACAATCTCCTCGTCACTGATCACCAGCACCTGTCAGCTCTCACTATATCTGCACACTCTCCATACTCTGGCTCAATCTGTGACAATGAGATATTGTTATAAATTGAGAATAATGTTATTTGTAGGATGTTAGTTTTTTGTCTATTAATACAAAATATTTTGCTACAGAGAATTGAATATCAGTTCAACAAATTATATCAACAGGGCAAAATCTCACCAATGTACTAAAACATGTAATAGGCCTGTATTCAAGGAATATGTCATGTGTAAATTTCATAAATATGTCAGGCTTTCAGTTAAAATGCTGCTGCAAGACTCATGACTAGAACCAAGAAAGAGGGACTGATTTCTCCTCTAATGGCATGTTTTCAAGTCATTATAGATTCAGATTATTTGTTTTTAAATGTCTGCATGCTTGGCAGCACATTATTTATTTTCTTTCAGTACCAGGCTCCTAAGACTTCAATACTTTTTATAAGGTTAATTCACCCAGAAATGAAAATGGTCATTTACTCACCTTTATGTCATTTTAAACCTGTATGACTTTAGTTCATCCATAGAAACACTAAGATATTTTATGAGATATTTCTATCCCATGATCAACCAATTTTAATTTAGGCTTTTATTCATTTATAAACATTGGTTGAGGCACATTATTCAGAGTACAACTGTATTGATGCACAAGAACGATACCTCATTGATTCCGGTTACCATATTTTATGTGATCAATGTATATGCGTTGATCAACGTTGATGTATGAATAAATGCCAAATGTAATCTGTTCATCATATCAATGAGTTGTCAGTTTTAGTTAATTGGACCTTAAATGAAGGGACTGCAGTCTTGCAAATACTTTTTTGTATGTATTTGTGTTTCAAAAATGAATGAAAGCCTTATAGGATTGGACACAATTTAACTTGTCAAATAAATAAAAATTATTTACTATAATTTAATTAACACTTTGTTTTGACATTCTTCAAATGTGAGATTTGACAAACTGGGATTTGATGAGAACCATGTACAGTCCATCCAAATCAAAGGAAAATACCATAGGAAAGAAAATCAGAAGTGAGGTCTCTTTAATGTCTCAAATATTTCTCCTAGACATGAATGAGGTTACTTTAAGATTGAATGGAGATTTTAGCTTGAGTCTCCTGCTTGTCAAACTTGTCTCCTGAGACAAAAAATCTAATACTCTCACAATGGTCTCCTTTAAAGCTTTAAAAGAGATATCAACAACATTCATGCACTGTGCTCAGATATTTCTCCTAATCTAAGACTCTGGTGGTCTCATATTTGTCTCCTTTAAAGTTTTAGAAGATATCTCAACAACATCACACACTGTGCTTAGATTTTTCTCTAATAATCTGGGGGTCTCATATTTGTCTCATGTAAAGAGATCTCAACAACTGTACAAAGTCTGCATCAAGTCAAGTACTTGAAAGTCACTAAATAAAGGGGGAAAAATCATAAATTTAGAGTTAAAGGATATATTGAGAGAGGCATTATGCAGAAATAAGGATAACGTTACTTTTTACAGGACAATGTTTGTACTTAGGCACATAAATTGTTGTTGGAAATAGTAATGTACCAGATGCCTTAATCAAAACTGATTTACAGAAAATGTAACCCTGGAGCTTTCTTTGCGGCACATACATGGTTTATGACTAAGTCTTGATTATTAATTAAATAATTGGATTATTAATACACATTATATGAAATGTTTGAAATGTAGAAATGTTTGAGCTCATATTGAGGCATCTGACTTGGTGCACACAAGTTCTTGAGATCACTTCTGAAATTTAGAGGAGAAAAATCTGAGCACAGTGTGTGATGTTGTTGAGATCTCTTCTAAACTACATGTAAACTACAATACATGTTTATTGCAGACAAATGTGAGACCACCAGTCTTTAGCTAAGGAGAAAAATCTGAGCACAGTGTGTGATGTTGAGATCTCTTCTAAAGCTTTAAAAGAGACAAATGTGAGAGATCCAGAGTTTTTAGCGAAGGAGAAATATCTGAACACAGTGTTGAGACCTCTTTTAAAGCTTTAAAGGAGACCATTGTGAGAGTGTTAGAGTTTTTTGTTTCAGGAGACAAGTTTGAGAAGCAGGAGACTGAAGCAAACGCTTCCATTCAATCTTAGATATCCTCGTTTCTGTCTAGGAGAAACATTTGAAATGTTAAAGAGATCTGTTTTATTTATTTTTCGTCCCTCTGGTTAGCTTCAATGTCATTTATCCACACCATTTCAACCAGAGACAATACATGCATTGTCATATTTTAGACAGTGTTTATTGCACAATGATTTAACAGAGGAAACCATAACATATATTTACATACATGCAAGAATGGGCTGTACAAAACAAAATTTTAATGCTAAACAAAGCAAAAAACAACAACAACAACAACAAAAAAACACCGGTACACTAGTGTTACATTTGTTAAAATAACAAAAAGGTATTGAATGAAAAGTAAATTCCCGTCTGTACAGTAGAACACAGGAGAAGAAGGTTCAACACTCTTCAGCAATAAAAAACAAAACAAATGAAGCACAATTGTTAGTTTATCTAAAGTCATTTTTGCTTTTTAGTATGGTTGAACTGGATCATCTAAGGTCACTAGCAATGACATTGGTTAATAAAATGGGATTAGATACATTTGTGTTGTTTAACATATTTAATTATTGCAGGTTTGCATCATATTCTGAGTTTGCATTTCACTGTTTTAATTCATTTTGATGAATACTAAATCTGTTTTTACTAGTTACTTGAAAAAAGTAATATTATTACGTAACTCGTGTTACTTGTAATGCATTACCCCCAACACTGCATGTAAGTCCTTTTACTGGACATTGAAGATACATTTAAACATTTAAACTAGTAACCCTTGATATTCTGAAATGTTTAATGCTATTTAAATTATAGTTTTAGTATTTACAATATTAGTAATGTTTCTCCTAAAATAAAACTGAAGACATCTTAAGACAAAGCTGATATCTCAATGAGACATATAAGAGAATCGCCCCTTAGTATCCTGAGCGTAGAGTAATCTCTGTCAGAGCCATTGCCTTGTGGGCAGCATCGATGTGAAGGCACAACTGCGTCTCATACAGCAAGGGTTCAAATCCCAGCTAAAGGTACTTTCATGCTCCTGTTCAATTCTCACCTGTACAATTGTTTCCTGTCTCTTCTCCTACTGTCCCGACCACCATTAAAGGTGAAAAACCCCATTGCAATAAAAAAGCAACCTCTGAGCAGTAAAACATTTTTATAATGAAGTCTTGAAAGAGATTATAACAAGACAATAAAGAGATCCTCCATGTTTCTCACACGTTTCTCTCCCATTGTCATTTTGGATTCCTTTCTTTCAGAACTTTCTCATTTCTCAGTTGTGTCTATTTTTATTTCTCCTAAGGATTTTTAGGAGAAACATCTGAGACACTGTTGAGACTAAAATGAGAAATACATGAGAATCACAGTCTCCTGAGGTTAGAAAGAGCAACCACTGTGATTGAGCAATAAGATTCGTATAATGGAGACTTGATAGAGATTGCAGCAATACAATAAAGAGATATTCTATGTTTCTTCCACCACATTCTCAGTTTTTACTATTTTTTTTCCAAATATTTCTCATGTCTTATTTGTGTCTACTTCTATTTCTCCTAAGGAATTTTAGGAGAAACATCTGAAATGCTGTAGATACTAAAATGAGAGATATGAGAATTTCATCTAAGTCTCCTGAGCTTAGGAAAAGCAAACACTGAGCAACAATTTTTTCCTATGGGTATTCACCTTACTGTGCTAAATGTTTTGGCTGAGCGTAAAAGCTCGGCATGGGCTAATTAACTTAGCTGTCATTTGCACACGGTATCAATATGACTCCAGACTGCTTTAGCCATTAGCCACCTGCAAGCACCGGCTGAGTCCCCATACCGCTGCTCTCCCTTCTACATACCCCACAATTTCAGCTTGCTGCTTTATGTTTGCTTTTCTCTTTTTTGATTTGATTTTGTTTGATGCTTGTTTTGCTGACGATAAAATATCAGCAAGAGCTCACCAATTAGCTGTGACATACTCACTAGGTGGCTGAGAACATCTTAAAGCACTCCAGCTGTTTTTAAAGAGTACTTTGGAGAGGGAAAAAAATAATTAATGTGAAAACGAGTGTCCTGAACAAAGAGAAGAGAAAAAGATGAAGTTCATAGAATGCTTTTTGATTAAGTCTTAAAAGAAAGCAGATTCACAGTCCTCTTTGTCCTCGCTTTGACACGAGTCAAACAACAAGGCTTCAGTCCACACAGGCCTATCATCATAAGCCAAAATAATTAATATTATACAAATCCCCCACTTTGACAGCTGTAATGGGCCACTCTCATAGCACATCTATGAATCTGCCAGACTTTCTCTCGGCTGGCTGCATGGTCAGAAGGAGCAGAATTTAATGTGGCGCTGGCTACTGGACAATCTTCTCTTTCATGTCTCAGAGGATATGAAGAACAACAGAGTCTTACATCGGCCGAGAAACTCATGCAGCTTAAAAACTGCAAAGGCAATGTTTTTCATTTGAGTTGTCCTTTCATTTTTTTTTCTCCTTGCTAAGCTTTTGATCTAAATCTTCTTAACTTTATATTAAGTGCTGTGGCCTGCTTGAGGTGTCAGAGTCTTTCCAATCACTGTTCATCTGATGGATTCAAGCAAGTCTGGAAATGAAGCAAAGATTTTGACTCGTGTATGTATAGGAACCTTGTGTAAGAACACACATTTACAAAACTCCAGAACTCAGATGTCATCAGTAGCATGTATTTGTATATCAGTGTGTATGTGTGAGAATGAGGCTGGGTGTTTGTTAGTGTTTGTATGTTTGCAGTATTGCTAATGACTCACCAAAAGAGTGTTTTCTCTCTTCCTCTTATGTAGGTATCTGTTTGTTGTTGTCCTGGTGAAATTAGCGTTGAAGTGGTATGGTGAGGTAACTGCTAGCACAGGGACGTAAAATGCATGCTATTCCTTTCAGGGCTCTGATAGAGGTCACGAGCTGAGGATGTCATTCCTCACATCAGGAGTATTTCTAGCTGTTAAAGGCACTGGGTCTTTGTTTTTTACAGAAGCACAATGCATATGTGTGTGTCTCTTTCTGTGTGATTAGAGAGATTTAAAACTTTAACTTTTTCTAGCATCCAAATGTCTAAATTATAGCAATAGACTATTTTATTGCACACTGCTTGTCACGTTTCATTGGTTTTTGACTCAAGGACCTTAAAATGATTTATTCTTAAAGAAAAAAAAAAAAAAAAGAAGCTGAACACTTGCAATGGATTTATACCGAATTGGCCAGAGAGTTTACCCAGGTATCTGTGATAGAAAACATTTTGGCTGTAAATTGTTAACATACACTGCCGTTCAAAATTTTGGGATCAGTAAATTTTTTATGTTTTTTAACATTAGTCTCTTATGCTCACGCTTTTATCCAATTAGCACATTCTTGCTGAATAAAAGTATTAATTTCTTAAAAAAAGAAAGAAAAAATTTACTGACTTTTGAATAGCAGTGTATATTGTAACACAAAATTAATATTTTGAATAAACAATGTTCTTTTTATTTATCAAAGAATCCTGAAAAAAACATTACAGGTCATTGATTACATTGATTTCTGAAGGATTGTGTGATACCGAAGACTGGAGTAATAAAGTATATTAAAATAGAAAACTGTTATTTTAAATTGCAATAATACGTCAATCAGCTTCAGAACAGGTAACTCACAACAGATTCTTGACGACTTCCTTTAATTGTGTGTGTGTGTACATGTTTTGAACTCTCACTGCAAGGCTTGCTGTGACTGCTCTTGACTGAGTGGTGTTAAATGGACTTTTGTGTCTGATAGTGTGTGTATGTGTGTGTTTGTGATACTCTGTCATTGAGCTGTGGGTTCAGATGAATCTGTCTCTCTGGGATCGCTCACCACTCTGCTGCCTTTTCATCTCTTAAGCCACTTGGCCTGAGGACAGACAAGGAGAGAGAAAGAGCGATGGACAACGGGAGGAAGAATGAATGAGCTGAGAGGGATTCCAGGCAGTGGAGGGATCGCTGGCTTCACTTCCCCTGTGATCAGGCCCTTTCTTATTTGTCCTCCCACCCTTGGCATTATCCGGCATGAATTCTTTGGAACGCTTTGGTACTGCTTAATTTACATGTATGCCAACAGGCTTTTAATGTATTTAAATCTTGGAAGATGTTCAAAGGAAACCCATAATTCCTCTGAAATAGGCCTTTTGAAGGTTTTATCTCACTCTTTCTCTCTAGCTAATCTCACAGGCCCTCAGCATGCCACAGCAATTTTGCTAATGCCAATTAAGCTTTGCATTAGCATAAAAACAGCCTTTAAAGTTTCGCCCTTTTCATATAAAATAAAGAATAATATTGAATGCTTGACCATTTACAACTTAAAACAAATGTCTTTGGAGCTTTTCACTTACAGGCTACTTCAGGGAATTAAAGCACTCTTTCTTCGCTGTTTCCGTCAGCTTTCCGGTGAACGAGGGAAAAGGTGGGAAGAAATTCCTTAATGAAGACTCAACAGATTTCCCTTTAATGAGCAGAAGCTGTTTTGAGACATCTCAAATTGTTCTTTCTCTTCAAATGAAGGTTATGCTATTAATGTTGTACATGCCGCCGCCGGAGCGCTGCTCTGCAGAAATGTTGTAATTGCCATGCAGTTTTGTTAGGAATCAATTAATTAGCATTAGGGCTGCACTCCATAGCACTGAGCAGCGCACGGCAGAGTTTCATTAGCCGATGAGCAAATGCCACCCAGAGGAGATGCGCAAATTCTTTTCAGATTTCTTGCATGTTTGTGTGGAAGTTTAAAGCGTTTCTTTTCTTCTTGCCCTATTCTCTGCATGGGAGGCTGGGAACATTCCTGTCTCTCCCTGTCTCACTCGCTCTCCATTACTGTCTCTCTCTCTGTAAAATGGAAAACTGTGGGAACCACGGACCACTGTCATTAGTATGCTTACATGGTATATGGGTGTTAGGAGTTTTCTTCATAATTTGTTTTCTCATCGAAGGAATTGTCTAGGTTAAGTTAGTGAATGAGGGATATATGGAGGAAATGTGTATCTTATAATTTTTATAAATGCACTTCCATAGATTTTTCTTTTTAAAAAACTGCGTTATTTGAGCTATAAATTTAGTTCTTATCATTTTTATGATCATTTAGGTTTTTAGATGTTATGTTGTCATGGCACCTATGAATACACACTAAAGTCTGGGGTCGGAAGTATGTTAAAAATGTCTTTAACCCAAACGACTTGAAATTCAGCTTAATTTGCATTGAACATGGAATATTTCTTTAATCTCTAGGATTGATTCAGAATATGTTCAATTTACTCCAACACAACAAGTGAACAACCTCTCTTGTACTTTGTATTTAAAAATAAAGGGGAATAAAAATGATGCATTTGTGCATAAACACAAAAATATATACTTTAGTCTCTAGTTTAAAAACTGATGCACTTCGTAAATGAATAATTCTAACAAGAACAATAGGTTTTTGATATGTTTAAAACTGGGTTTCCAGAAAACTGCCAACCAAGTAATTGCCTTATAAATAATCTTACCAACTGAGGATGTTCCACTTTTTTCGCTTAGCTGTTGTCGTGTAAGCACTTGTCATTATTTACTTGCGTTTACTGCAGCTCAGCGATGAGAAAAGAACCTCAAAAGCACGAAAGAGAAAACAGAAAGCACAGAGGAGAGAATGAAATGTTCAACCTATTAGTAGCTAGTCACTGCGACTGACTGTCAGCATAAGGAAGTGCTTTCAACAGCGCTGGCTGTCAGCTGGCATGGCAGCTCATTGCAGATGAGCACGTGCTCTGATATCCAGCTCTGCGCTTCAGTCGGTATTGATGAAATCAGTCAGACCCCAGATTCTTAGGATCTGTGAAGGAGGCATGGAGGATCAAAGCAGGCCAAGTGGCTCAAAATTACCTTGACCATCCGAAGTAGAGCGACTATAAAGAATGTAATTCTAAGCTGCTGTCTAGCGGTCGCTGAGCAGACCTCAGTTAAAGAATTCACATCAAAGAGGATTGGAAATCTTGTCCCTCTCCCTCCCTCCTCTGTGGGCTCAATTGAACATTTAGCCTTTGGGTTTTGCCTTTTCTCCTCTCATCCTGTTCTAATTCTCATTCTAATGTTTTAAATTACCCGTCCTTTTAAGTAAAGAGCTGTCCTGATGGAGGCCATTTAGATAAGTAACCTGCTCTTCTGTCCCTATAATGTCACTTCCTGCAGCATAACATGCTGTTTCTTATTTTAGCATTCTGCTGTACTATAAAATTCCTTCTTTTATGGTTAATATGTTGCTTCTTATGGAAAATAACACATCACTTATGGTACTTTGACATGAGGTGGTCATTTCTGCAATTCATTCATTCTTACTGTAATCTGCTTTTTTCTGTCTCAGAGATTCTTTCTGTCCCAGCTATGATAGCAAAGATACAAATAGTCAACAAGCACAACTGGACGAGTAATTTCCAGCTATATATTAGTATACATTCTTTCACATACGTTCTTGTTGACTTGTCATTGTGCTGTTGTAAGACATAGTGTTTCTCAACGTGAGCTGTAGTGGTGCAGAAGAAAGATTAGCTATGAATTAGTATCAGACTAAACCATTGTTAAACCTTCTCAGTGTGGGTCTGCTAACCATTTGACGTCTTAAATATTAGACCAGGAGGATTGTCCACAGTTATAAACTCCTTCTCAAGCCTTTCAGTACAGTGTAATACCAGATACAGCAGCACTAATAATTGCTGATGTCTTAGTACATATAAAGGCCCTGACATACCAAGTTGACGGTTCGCTGTTGTCCAATGTCGGGCCGTTGTTGAGCATCTTTCAACTTTTGTGGTGTGTTCCACATATGCAGTGTCACCACATGTTGGAACTCATTGGTGGCTTTTTGCCCGATTGAGCAAGTTGAATCAGCATCGGGCAGTCAGTGAGACAGATTAATCTGACTGGCTGTTCAGCTTTGTGAACGGTGCCCATGAAGAGTAGGGAAAGCAAGCAAGCAAACAACAAAGTCAAAAGTGTGCACAGAGGTTGTTCTAATTTTACATCTTAACCTCACCTGAGAATTCCAATGCACAAAACGACATATCTGTCTGGAATGAAGAAAGCAGAGAACCGATCTACACAATTCACCCCCTGTTGCCTTCAGAAATGCCCCAATTCTTTATGGCATATAGATTTAACAAGGTGCTGGAAACATTCCTCAGGGATTTTGAACAATATTGACATGAGAATATATAATTGCTGCAGTTTTGTCGGCTGCACATCCATGATGCAAATCTCCAGTTCCACGACATCCCAAATGTGCTCTATTGGATTGAGATCTGGTGACTGTGGACTAGTGAACCAGTTTAAGATGATTTGAGCTTTGTGACATGGCACATTATCCTGCTGGAAGTATCCATCACAAGATGGGTACACTGTTGTAATAAATGGATGGACATACTCACCAACAATACTCAGGTAGACTGTGGTGTTTAAACGATCAGTTGGTACTAAGGTTGGTACTAAGAAAATATCCCCCACACCATTACACCAGCAGCAGCCTGAACTGTTAATACAAGGCAGGATGTATCCATGCTTTCATGTTGTTTACTCCAAGTTCTGACCTTACTATTTGAATGTTGCAGCAGAAATTGAGGCTCATCAAATGAAGCCACCTTTTTCCAATCTTCTGTTGTCCAATTTTGGTGAGCTTGTTTGAATAGTAGCCACAGGAGTGGCACAAGTCATCTTCTGCTTCTGTAGCCCATCTGCTTGAAGGTTCGACGTGTTGTGTGTAGATGTTCTTCTGCATACCTTGGTTGTAACGAGTGTTACTGTTGCCTTTCTATCAGCTTGAAACAGTCTGGCCATTCTCCTCTGGCCTCTGGTATCAATAAGGTATTTTCACACACTAAACTGCCACTCATCTGCATATTTTCTCTTTTTCAGACCATTCTCTGTAAACCCTAAAGATGATTGTGGGTTAAAATCCCAATAGATCAGCAGTTTCTGAAATACTCGGTCCAGCCTGTCTGGCACCTACAGCCATGCCATATTCAAAGTCACTTAAATCACCTTTCTTCCCCATTCTAATGCCCTGTTTGATCTTCAGCAGATTGTCTTGACCATGTCTACATGCCAAAATGCATTGAGCTGCTGTCTCAGTTGTGAGTTGTGTAGCTAATAAGGTGGCCAATGAGTGTATATCTGCAGTACTAGTTTCAGTTTCCCCATTTGAATGATGAATATAGACTGTTGCCACTTGCTGGTATAGACAATAATTTCCTCTCACAAAAGTAGAACGTATTTGCTAGTTGACTATTGCCTGCAGTCTTTGCGGTGTGTTCAAGTGCTCCTTTTTGGCTCAGATGCAGCCGACGTGAGGCGACAACACAGTCAGCTTTTGTCATCACTAGTTCTTTGATGCCGGCCGAAAGGATGTGTTGGCGCTCTGTCTACTAGTCTCGCATAGACCTTTGCAGCTTATTCTGTCCAAGAACTGGCCACTTAGATAACAAGAAAAGTCTGTCTTATTGACATGTAAAGTGATCAATCACAGTTTGTTTTGCTTTGCTTAAGAAAATTTATCCCACAATAATTGGCCAGCATGGAAAAAAAAAAAAGTAGTCTCCATGAGTGATTCTGGCTCTGGTTCAAGCTGATAGAGAGGCAACAGCAGATCAAATTTATACAGGCTCACCAAAATTGGACAATGTTTGCCTTGGTCTGATGTGCTTCGATTTCTACTACGGTATTCGGATGGTAGGGTCAGCGTTGACCCTTTGCAAAGACCCCCTCTCACCCCTTAGTTATTGTTGAGTGAAAAATACATTGTCGAGCAAAGAGGACTCTGACAACGTGCCAACAGACATGACAGTACAAGTTACTTCTGGTATGAAACAAAGTCTTATCTTTCAAATTTTCTTAATTTTTAAGAAATTCAAACAATAAATACTATTTTGTGCCTCTTTAATGTTTTGTGACAGATTGCTGTAGCACCTCAGTTCAAGAGGCATGTGAACCGATCATCTTTTCATATTTACTTAAAGCACGAAATAAACATGAATGAACATCCCAAATTTCATCTGTGGAAAGACGTCAGCACACACACTTTTTCAAGTTTAAGTCCACCCATGTTAATCTGCTCTACTGTTTGGTTTGTTTGTCGGACAAAATGGTGCATTCAGTGAAATGATTGGTCAGATTTCCTGTCAATCAAGCTCCCTGCGAAGGGTCGATTTGGTGAAAAAAAAGAACATATCTTGTGATGTTAATTCAAGCAGGATTATGTGCCATGTCACAAAGCCATCTCAAACAAGTTCAGTTCAGTACTCGAATGGCCTCCACAGTCACCAGATCTCAAACCAACTGAACACTTTTGGGATGTGGGATATAAGTGGAATAAAAGATTTACATCATGGATGTGCAGCCAAAATCTGCAGTAACTGCATGATATTTGTCATGTGAAGTGAAGTGACATACTTCCAAGTATGGTGACCCATACTCGGAATTCGTGCTCTGCATTTAACCCATCCAACGTGCACACACACAGCAGTGAACACACACACACCGTGAACACACACCCGGAGCAGTGGGCAGCCATTTATGCTGCGGCGCCCGGGGAGCAGTTGGGGGTTCGGTGCCTTGCTCAAGGGCACCTCAGTCGTGGTATTGAGGGTGGAGAGAGCGCTGGACATTCACTCCCCCCACCTACAATCCCTGCCGGCCCGAGACTCGAACCCGCAACCTTTGGATTACGAGTCTGATTCTCTAACCATTAGGCCATGACTTCCCCACAATATGGACCAAAATCCCTGAGGAATGATTCCAGAACAATCTATGCCACAAAGTAGGGTATCAACCGGGTATTAACAAGATATACCTAATAAAGTAGCTAGTGATTATATTGTGATGCTTATGGATGTCTAACAGTTAACTTGCTACTAAGTGCATCAAACCAAATTCTGAGTAACTTTTTTTTTTTTTAAGTCAAAGATTTCATACCACTAACCTGGCAAACTTGGTCAAATCCTTTGATTGATCAAACATTACCTGGCTATTATAACTTTGCTTCTGAATGGTTGAGTAATAAAAAAAAACCTGCCTGCATGTAGTGGTTGGGAAAATTCAGCCAATCAGATTAGAGCTTAATAGATCAATAAAGATTTTTTCTTTATCCACCTCTCCTATTTAAAAGTGAGAACAGTCTTGCATGCACACAAATAGACACACACGATACACCCCATGTTTTTATCACTAACAAAACATCACTCCACATTTTAATAACCATGCATTAGTTCATGTAATCCTCTGCAGAGGTCATTGTACTGGTTATGTGTGGTCTATAAACAGCATGGCCTTTAGTCTCTATAAAGTAGTGCTTTAAAGGGTCCTGTGTTTGAAGCCACAGCAGTGCCGTTCAAAGCTGCAGCTGTTTTGGCTGCTAGATGATGACAGCTATAACTAATGTTGATTTTGGCATTTATCTCCTGCATCCTCTCATGCAAATGATCCAGAGGATGGTGAAATGGGTCAGGGCAGTAATGGAAGATGATATGTGCTGCACGCTGTGGGAGCGTGTTCATGTCTGGATGCACGTGTTCATCTGTTATGTTGTCTGTGTGTGTGTGTGTGCATTAAATGCCTGTTACAGTTTGAGCTCTGCAGTCTACAGAGAGCCTAATGAGATATTTAAATTTAAAAATCACAGAGCGAAAACAAGAGAGAGAGTAATTAAGACAGTGTTTATTTGTTCCCCTTAAGGTCTTCTCCACTCTGCTTAGTTGAGGGGGTTTGTCACATTAAGGGAATACCAATAGCTTGCCTGTATTAATTTTCTTCACTAATCCCACTTGTGCATAGTGGAATAATATCTTGTATTACAGTGAAGTATGTGGAACACAAATATCCTAACAGTAGTTGATTTACAGCCTCATGGCAGTCAAACATACAGTAATTGCCCTTAATTTGACAAGATGCTCTTTCCAAACAACTGTCAATTGTTGTGTAATAGTCTACTCTGCATTTTCTTTTTAAACAGTGTAAGGTAGAGATAAAACTAAAAAAATGTGTCAGAGATGAACTTGTTGGGGTTCCACTGAGACAGTGGGAGATATAATAGAAGATATAGGAAACAATACAACCTTACAGCGAGAGTGCGTCCTCTCAGACATTCCGCTTTGCCGCACATTTCCCCATCGCCCACAGACCGCCAGAGCTGACATCACTGTGGAAACACGCAGAGGCCACAGGCCCCTCATCGTCTGCTCTCAATTACACACACACATCCAGTGAAAAATCCTCAGAACACTCATGGTTGGGAAAGGGCTTCAGAAGGTTATTAAACCTGCTAGAAAGACCTCCTCTAAATAAACCTGCTGTGGGGAAGCAACAGCAGCCAGAGAGCTAGGAGAACCTGGGAAACAGACTAAACAGACTTTGCAGAATATCAAGGCGTGGAGTAGCAATTAGTATGTGGCATGTGCAATGCATATTGTCGTATATTGCACTATGGGGCTGTTATAATGAATATAACATGTAATATAATGATTGCAATATTGAAAAAACATATTCATGTATTAGAATGGCTAAATGCTGAGATGTTTGATGTTTGGTTGAACTTTCTGTTCATCAAAAGAATCCTGAAACAAAAGCATCACAGTTTCCACAAAAACACATCGTTTCCACACTGATAATAAGAAATGTTTCTTGAGCTCCTAATCAGCATGTTAGATTGATTTCTGAAGGAAAGATTAGAGAAACGGCTGCTGTACAGTCAGCTTTATTATTTACAGCACTGAATTACACTTTAAAATATTTTCAAATAGAGACACTTATTTTAAATTGTAAACACCTTTTAAATTGTAAAGTAATTAGTTTTTTCATATATATTCAAAATAACTTATTTTGGTTACACTTTATTTTGATAGTCCACTTTAGACATTCTACTAAGTATAAATAACTTTGTAACTACATGTCAACTACATGTCAGCTTATTCTCATTCATTTGCAGCTACATGTCTACTAACTCTCAAAGTAGACTGTTAGGGTAGGTTTAGGGTTAGTAGAATAAATTGACATATACTTGCAAAGTTTCTCATAGTCAGTATGTTGTGTGTTGTGGACCCATCAAAAGAAAGCGTTAGATGATATTAATCAGACAGTCTACTAATACTCTAATGACTGCTAGTTGACATGTAGTTGCAGAGTTACTGTTAGTATAATGTCTAAAGTGGACTATCGAAAAATAAAGTGTTACCCTTGTTTTGTTGTGTTTTTGATCTAATAAATGCATGCTTCGTGAGCATAAGAGTCTTCAAAAACATTTCAAAATCTTAGCAAACTCAAACTTTTGAACTATAGTGCCAATGTTTGCATTCCTGCATAACATTTCTGCTTTAGCTGCAATATCTTACACTTGAAACTTGGTGTTTCAGTGTAGTGAATATTGTTGGGTCATATGCTTTAGCCTAGATTTAAACTGCTTATTTTGTCTGGCCAGAGGAGAATGGTGCTATTTCGACAAGCTATTTCCCCGTCTAAATACTGTAAAGCTGATATAAAGCTGCTTTGACACAATTTGCATTGTTAAAAGCGCTACACAAATAATATTGACTTGATATGATACATTGCTTGTGCTGTTCCTCATTAGTCACTTTGGCTAATAATGTCTGCTATATTGATAAACATAATTGTAAAGTTACATGCAAGTGAGAAAGTACACACAAAGAATGTAGAACCATAAATTGGCCTTTGCATGTTTACTGTGTTCTTTATTCAGCGTCTTTAAGAATTCTTTGGAGTAGGCCAAAAATAATGGTTTTTTGATTTTTTGTAGCAAAGTGCCAGTATTTGCCAGTAAGTTGTTTCCCAGTAGTGTAGTTAGCAAACTTGCAGGATCCTTGGAATTCTGGGTGTAAAAACAAAAAGGAAAAAAATACCTTCATAATTCTTCTTGTGTTTTTCTTCCATTCTGCATCTCTTGGTCACATACTCGCTCTCTTTCCTGCATTCTTTATTTTTCATGGCTGACTGGCTTCCATTTTCAGTTTGGCAGGGAGTGATGTTTTGAAAAGCATTCCTCTGATTGAACATAAAGTGAGAGGGTTTGAACTCATATCGGTATATTAGAATATTCATCTGGGATAATGCAGAGTTAATGGGGAGGGATCAAAGTTCAGAGGCCTTTGAAAAGAGAGAACATGGGACATTGCAGATAACTTGATGGATTGTTATAAACACTGAAAAGGTCAACTTCAACTGCAGAGTCAGTCATTACTGTTTTTATAAGTTCATATTAAATACCGTTTCAGTAAAAGACCAAAAAGGCAACAGACTGCCTAAGATAGAGTTTAAAATCACTATAATTTCTGTTTATTTGGCATACATAAAACTAGGACCGTGAAGCGCATTAGAAGTTGGCTTAAACATAATTGCTGAATAATTTGGGCCTATACATTGATGCATACATATAATAAATTTCTGTGGTGAATAATTTGTATTTTGTTAGTTTTTTCTGTTTTAAGTGTTATTTTATAGGTGATGATGTGTATTTTTTTCAATATTGAAATATAAAATACAGCTATATACAGAGGCGACTACAAGTAAGCCATTCCACAAAAGGCTCTATGCAGTTTTTTCCCATTATTTTTGGAATTCCTTTCGGTGACTATAATATCAAAGAAATTACTAACTTCACCTTTAAAAACAGATCATAAAATGTTGATGAAAGTATTCAAACCTCTAAGACTATCCAAACCTAAACCTAAAGTCTAACTAGTTAAAAATGTTGTGCCAATAACAACAATGTTGTTGACTCAGGAACATTTCACATTATACATCATCATATCAAAGTCAGCTTTGATGTCAATTATCATTTCTGTGTGTGTTTAAACTAGATATATGTTTATTATTTTAATTGGTGTTTCTGTTGTCTGATAAAAAGCAGTAAGAGAGGGATTGAAGTGGAGTGATCATCGGAAAGAGAAAAAGATTGACAGTAAGAAAGAGGGAAAAATCAGGCCTAACAGAGGAGGCCCATACGTTCTCCAGATGTTCTCCTACACGCAGCTGAGACATTAAGGAGAAAGGCTTCGCAGAAGGTCCTAACACACACACATACCCAAGCTCTCTTTATGGTATAACACGGCTGGTTAATATCATGTCTACATCCGGAAAGCTCAGACCCCCCCCCCCCCTGTTTCACACGTGAAACCCTGTGAAATACAGACTCGCTCATTATTTCACATTTCATGAAGTCCTCCCAAACATTTTGGTCTGGTATCAATTTTTTGGAGCATTTAATAATAAACCAACATCTGTATGAAAGAACAACCAGCTCTCAACATCTCAATAAACACCCATCCGTGCCTCATTTTCCCTTTCCATCCTTCCCACGTTCCTTTCTCTTCCCCTCTCTCTCTCCCTCTCTTGTTTTCAGGGAATACATTGAATGGCATTGTTTCTTTGTTCAGGCTTTGTTTTCCCTTAGTGCAGTCACACACACTCTAACAAACACATGACCTAACACACACACACACACTCACACACAGACGCTGTCGTACTCTGAGGAGCATTTTCCCAGGCCTTGAAGGGGCAACACAACACCAGCCTGATGCTCGGGTTCAGATGACATCATCAGGCCCTTCAAGTAGAGTCCTCCCACACCTCCTCCCTTCCATTCACACGCACTCTCTCATGCATCCCTCCCGCCCTCTTACTTGCTAAAACACCAAGCCATTTTACTGTTAGTGGATCACCACATAGGAAAACCAAATCAATCAATCAATCAATCAATCAATCAGCCAGCATCCTACTGGATGAGAAATTCTCTTCTCTTCTCTTCTCTTCTCTTCTCTTCTCTTCTCTTCTCTTCTCTTCTCTTCTCTTCTCTTCTCTTCTCTTCTCTTCTCAATGTATTGTGAGAATGTTTCAGGGAATATGTGTGTGTGTCCTGGAGGGTCACTCAGTTGAGTGTGCCCATGCTGGACATCACTCGGTGATCTTTCCTTCAAGGGTCAGTGCACCCTGTGTGTATGAGTGAGCTCATGGAGACTATCCTCAGAGCCTTTACAGAGAATGAGAGAGTATCTGGTTTAGAGTATCTTTCATGTTCTGTCTGAAGCTGAACGAATACAAATTATATTGGTGGAGGAAAATCACATAACCAGTTCAGCAAAATTTGTTTTCAGATATTGTGCCATTAGCAACAAGCACTAATTCAATTTTGTGGCTGTTTTCTTTTCTTTTGATCGTCATTGTTGCTTTTTCTCAAATAGGTGCTTCTTTTAATATATTTGAGCAGAACAGATTTATGAATGATATTATGGTCCTACTTTATTTTAGGTGGCCTTAACTTCTATATACTTACATCAAAAATAAGTACAATGCAATTATTGTGTTCATATTGCAATGCAAAACACTTCTGCTGCTATTGAGGTGGGATACGGTTAGGTTAGATACAGGTTTGGTGGTGTGGGTAGGTTTAAGAGTGGTTTATGGTGTAAGCGATGGGTCAACAGTGTAATTATTAATTTAATTACTGAAATTAATTACAGATGTAATTACATGCAGGTATTTTTTTAAAATATAAGTACAATGTAAAAACATGTATGTACACAATAACTACATTGTACCAAATAATTAATTTAAATGTAATTACATAGTAGGTAAGGCCACTTAATATAAAGAGGGTCATATATTATAATTTTTTTGTTTCTATTACTCTTATAAATTTGCCAAATTTATCTATTACATTTTTTTTTTCCTACATCAATTTGAACCAAATATATATTATATCACAACAGTTCAGAGATCTACAATAAAACATACTGAATTTAACTTTTTGTTGAAGGTTGGATTTTACAGTCAGCAGTAAAACTCTCAATCACATTCTAAAACATGCAATGAGACACATAGTAGCCTATCGTTTGGTTAGTTATTCATTATGAAGTAGGCCTGTTGTCCAATGAAGAACAAAACACTCCCTGAATGAATGATTCTCTTAGGCCATGAAACAGCTGGCTCATTAGACCTTTGCGCTTCCTTTAATGCTCATGCATCTGTCGTTCCCCACATTCCCTCTTTTCACTCCTGTCTCTTCTGATTCTTTGACACCTCCTCTTCTGTTCTCTTCTCACACTGCCTAATGTTTTGCATGCTTTACCATGTATCACTATATAGTTCCAAGAAACCATGAACACCCGGGTTGTCTTTAATGGCACTGTAATACTAGGAATTTTAAAACGTAAAGTTGTCCACTTCAGGAGATCAATAATTTATATATCATATCTGTAGTAGCAAGAATATTGTTACTTGATCTAAGGGATAAGGGAGAGTGTAGTCATACAAAACTAAATTATTGTGATACCTATACAAAACTTTGAATAACATTTGACGGAAAAAAGTGTATGGCTCCTTTAACATTATGTTCTAGGTTAAAATTAGGAACTTCCTCTCATCACTGTTGTTGTTGCCTTGTTTAAAGCCAGCTTGAGAGAGAACTCTGTGCAGCTGTGCCAGACTTTCCCTTCATGGCCAGACAAAAGAAGAGCTATCAAAATCACCATTTCATTCAAAATGTTCCAGCAGAGACCTGTTTAATACATCTATTGATTATGGGTCACTTAATTTTTTAGAAAACTAAATAAGATAAATAAATATACCTTAAATTGCTACAGTGACAACATACAATACTGTTCAAAGTTTAGGATCAGTTCTGTTTTCTTTGTTTTTGTTAATGAAATAAATTCATGCTTTTATTGAAAAGGGTTCATTAAACTGATTTTTAAAAAATCTGACATTTCTAATGTTACAAAATATTTGTAAATAAATTGTGTTCTTTTGAACATCTGTTCTATAAAACCTTATCATGGTTGCCACAAAAACGTTAAGCAGCACAACATTTTTTAAATAATGTTAACAAAAAAATGTTACTTAAGCATCATCTGACACTGAACGTAATCACCTCTGAAAATTCAGTTTTTCCGGCAGAGGAATAAATTAAATTTTAAAATATATTAAAATAGAAAATATTTATATGTAATGATATTTTGCAATACAATTGTTTTTACTGTCTTTTTTATTTAATAAACACAGCCTTGGTGAGCATAACAAACATCTTAAAAAATTAACTGTAGTGTCATTTATTAATGTTTTTTTGACAATTAATGTTCACTTTCTCTCTGATGCATACAGAACTTTAAATAATAAACCCCAGCATAACAGTAAAATTAAACAATGTTTCCTGTTTTGATTTAGCTGTTTAACATTGAGTAAAAAAAATGTCTGGGTATATTGGTGAAAAGGTAATGCAAAATTTAAACACAAATTGGGAAGATGTATGTTCTAAAAAACTTCTCTGCACTCCTCTATAACTTCTCTACATTGCTATTTAATGTAATGCTATTCAGTGGAGTATGGCAGAGAGTGTACAGCCCAGGCTGCCTAGTGTGTGAGACTGAAGCATGTTTTTCTTCCTCAAAGTCTTCTGAACACTCACAGAAGGCCATGACTGTACAGCATGTGCACGTACACACTCACAGACAATCACACAAATAGTCAAGTGGTTTATGAAAAGGGAAGGTGAGTCTGCACGCAAGCAAAGGAACACACATATCTGCTGAACATGTCAGGCAGTGCAGGGATTCTGGGTAGAGGTGAGAGATCCTGCCAGGCATTTTGATTAAATCCTAGAGGAAATTGTGACTTCCTCTTGCAGAGGACAAGGTCCTGGATCAACACACACACAAAACTAAGCGTATGCAACTGTATCGATCCTTCAGTTCCAACCTTCAACTTGCTCCAGACTATAGACACAAGTCTATAGTCTGGAGCCGTCTTTCGGATGAGACGTTAAACCGAGGTCCTGACTCTCTGTGGTCATTAAAAATCCCAGGATGTCTTTCGAAAAGAGTAGAGGTGTGACCTCGGCATCCTGGCCAAATTTCCCCATTGGTCTCTGACCATCATGGCCTGCTAATCATCCTCATACACTGTTTGGCTTCATCACTCTGTCTCCTCTCCACCAGTAAGCTGGTGTGTGGTGGGCGTTCTGGCGCACTATGGCTGCCGTCGCATCATCCAGGTGGATGCTGCACACTGGTGGTGGACGAGGAGACACCATCCCTCACAATGTAGAGCGCTTTGAGTGCTTAGCGAAGCAGAAAAGCGCTATATAAATGTAATGAATTATTATTATTATTATTATTACAAGTGGAGAACAAGTCAAACCCTATGAAGAGATGACAGTTTGAAATGCAGAATATGGGAATATATGAAGAATAAAGCTGTTGTGTCTCATTAAAACATTTAACATTCTTTGATTTAAAAAACAAAAACATCTTAGGCTGTTTTCATGCTACCAATTTCCTACATCTTTGCTAGTTTCTCTTGTCACTTCATGATCTCTTTTGTCTTACCCCAAACTCAAGTCAATATTTTATTTCAATATTTAGCAAAATAGACACTTAAGAAGTGGGATAATGTTTTATCAGCTAGTCATTATCATAAAATTATTAGCCTATTTTATCATAATTTGCTATACTGATTCTAAGACTATAGAATACTTAAGGCCTTAAAGGGACTTTGACTGTATATAATCCCTTAGTTCTCAGTGACCAAATGTTCATGAACAGAGATCTTGGCAGTATGCTTCAAACCTAACTTTAAAAATATGTTTCAAGCCACCAAAATTGTTATTAGAGTTGTTGTTTACAATGTTATGTGCTGTAATTTAAACATTGTATGGCTTAAAAAAAACAACCCATAAAGACGTACAGTAATAATGCTTTAATGTTTTTGAGTCAGAAACAAAAATTGTCAGAAATTGTATTTTTAAGCGTATGTTTAACAGTGTTGCTTGTAGTGGTCTTATGCCTGCAGAAATGGGCTTTCCGTTTTAGGCAACAACTATCTTGTACATGAGCTTTTTATTCTGAATGTGGTTCATATAACAAGTTAAAGAAACAATGCTGCCAAGATTACCATGTTAAGATTACAAAGAGCTCCAAAAGTCTCTTTGTACTTAGTTTTATTCAATTTGTGCATTGATTATAAGATCATTGACATAAATTCAAGATTTTATTACATGCTTTATTTTAAAATCAAATTTAGGAGTTCATTTAAATCTGTTTCTCTTTTCCTCTATTTGCTTTTTATGCTATAGTAAGCTCATTATAAGGACATTCAACACACACTGGTTTCGATTTTTTTGTGGGGACATTCAGACGTAATGGTTTTTCTAATGTACAAACTGTATTTTCTATCCTCTTACCCTAACCTCTACCCCTCACAGAAATACTGACAGTTTTAGATTTAAAAAAATCTTCATTCTGTATCATTTATAAGGTTGTTTTCCACAAAAATGTCCCCATCTTTTTTGGGGATGTTTTGTCTCCATACTGCATACCTGAACCACAAACACACACAATATGCAGTTTTCCATGAAGTACAGTACACATGGATATATTATTACCCTCTCTCTCTTTCTTCATATATCTAGGGTTGACTGCCATCTGCACCACTGTTTGACTCCTCTGAGAACAACAATCTCTTCCACACAATGCCTTCAATGTAGTAAAAGATTAAAGGTCAAATATTGGACTTCAAATAAACCATCAGACTGCTCACAGTATTACACAAACCTCAGTCTTTGATCACGATAGACATGTTTAGGCTTTCATAATAACTCTCAAGGCCCAGGTATACTTCATTTTCTGTGCAGATAGTGTGTGCAGACATCAGCGGACTGATGACGAAAATTATGTACTGTGTGTACTATTAGTTTAATACTATGGATGAATAGATCAGAGTAATCTGGTTCATTTCTGCTATTTTCAGATCAGTATAAACTCAACATTTTCTTAGCATTTCAGCAGTTTGTGTTTCTGTCTGACTTTGAGTACTGTGGATTTTTCATATGTTCTCATTATGGATATACTTTTTGTAGTTTTTGTGCCGATCTCAATGTTATATTCACTTTTAAGCTACAGGGAATGATTCATGTCACTTCATGGAACAATAAGCTCAGAGAGAGAGAGAGCGAGAGCGAGAAGGGAGGATGCTTTAGGATGGTCAGTGTTTGGATCAGGTGCAGGATTTGTCTCTGAAGCCATAGTTAAAGGTTTACAGTGCAGCGGCCCCCAGGGAGCGTCTCACACTTTAAAGCCTCAATTTGTCTTGGTGGCACCTCTTATCTCAGGAAACGGTTTATCTCTAGCTTCCCTTTCTCTTTGCTTTGTTTCTTCCCTCCACTTTTGCTTCCTGTTTAGTTGTTGTTGCTTTTGTCATTATTTTTGGTTTTCCCTCTCTGGCCATCTGCTCCATTCAAAATAACCACCAAACTCTATTTAAACTCGTACTAACCAACATTTATTTCATCATCATGTCTGTCTTTATCTTATTCTCCACATGCCATTTCCCTCCAGCCGTCTCAGTGTTCCCCGCATGCAGTCTACCACTCACCTACATCCACCCACTATGCCATTACAGTAGCTTTCTTTCATACTCTGTCCTCCTCTTCCTTCCTTTCTCCTTTCTCTCTTCCTCTCTATGGCCTGTGACAGAAAGGATAATTAACGAGCATCATAAAGCGCTCTCTCTATTAGCCGTGCTGTGGTGAGTTTGCCAGCTCTGTCATTCTGAACAAAACCATGCGGCTCTTCTATTTGATCCACACTTCAAAGAGGGATCCCCACTGTTCTCCGCTCAGCGCTCTAATTGTGTCCTCATTTTGGATGGGGCAAAACCCCCAACTGCTTCAAAACCAGTTGGGCACAGTGCAGGGCACAGATAGCACAGAGAGGGGATACACACACTCAGATTACAGCTTTGGAAAAAGTTTTACTTTTACGCTGCCCAGTTATCGACTTCGTGATTTTCCTAGTAATGCTTAAAAAAAGGATTCTAGGCTGCAAATCTGGTCTTAGATCAATATGACAGAGTAATATTTATTTTGCACACAAAGTGTTGAGTGTCTCTTTGACCTATAAGAACCAAAAGGCCGCAGATAACCATAAAGGAGACATTCTCAAATGCCAACTGTATAGTCTAATTAATATGTATACTTGCTGGATGAAGCCAAGTTACAATCACATTATCCATTATCTATTAGTCTCACTCCACAAAAACCAACACTCACAATACAATTTCAGTCAGACTAAAGAGTTTGCATGTTAAAAAGTTGAGTTATTGCTTTAGTCCAATTGAAATAGAACTTTTAAAGTACGTATAAATGCATCTGCATTATAACCAGAGAAAAAGCTTATCCAGTAAGATGCTTTACTCCTAGAGCACAGCATACACTATGTTGGGCTTCAATGCACCTTTAATTATTTGTCTTTTAAGCTATTTTAATCAAGTCTGATAGGACAATTAGGTTTATGTAAACTTTCTTAAAGGGATAATTCACCTCAATGTAAGCATTGACGACATTGTCATGTCGTTCCAATTTTACTTCAGTGGAATACAAAAGAAGATATTTTGAAAAAGGTCTCAGTTTTCCCCCCTATATAATAAAGGTTAATGGGGTTAACAGTGCTGTTTTAGATACCACTGGCTTACAATATATGGAAAAAACCCTAAAATTATCTTCAACAGAATATGTATAGGTTTGGAATGACATGAGAGTAAATAAATTATTTTTTTTTTTTTTGATTGAACTATCTATTTAAGATTTTTTACATTCGAAAATAAATAATTTACTGCAGTACACAGGGTGGCTTGTTTTACCCATCACGTGAGAAGCCCGTCTTTGACTGTGTCTGCACTCACTGCACAACGGGGTCATGGTGCTAATCTAGTGGGCATACACACTACACACATGCCAGCCTGCTGTCTCTCACCACCCTCCCCCAACACACACAACTGTCCCAGACCCCCCCTCTTCTGACACACAGCGTGCTGGGTCTTTACAAAGCCCCATTCTGCAGCCGTCCCAGGACTCTGCAGTGTACTGCAGGACTGTTGCCCTCTGCCCTCTCGCACACCCAGCACTCTTTTGTCCCGCAAGAAAAAAGCAATGGTCACATGTCCACTCAACACCCCACAGATGTTGGCCTTGTACTCTTCTTGCTGTCTGTCTATCTGCTGAAATCTTTACAGGTGATTTAAAGTGCTAAAATATTATGTTTGTTATCATTCCAAGGACATTTTGGAATGTAACAGTTTTACAGGGACATCATGAGAAGAACCACAGAATGTGTGGTGAGATTTAATCATTTATTCGATTAGATATGGTGAAAGACAAACTTTCTGCATAATGCTTTAATCGTTTCATAAAGTAAAAGCAACTGATGAGCCATTACAATGAATTAATGTCAGTACCTCCCTTCCCCCATAACATGTATAAATACACAGCCTCCTCCTCCTCACACAGGCATCAAAGGCGATGATGTGAAAAGCCATCTCTCCACTGGCCGCTTCAAAGCACAGGAAGTGTGTCAAAGCGACTAGCCGGCTGGTTCCCAGCCCTTGCGTGTGTGTTAGTGTGTGAGCAAGAGAGAGAGAGAGAAAATATGTGTATGCAGGGTATAATAACATGCGCATCTCTGTGCGTGTATATATGCGTGTGTGTCTGGGAGGTTCAAAGCCAGCCAGAATCCTCTGGTTTGAGAGGCAGGATGTGAAATCTGCTGTGGCATTGATGCCCCACTCTGGCATATGCACATGTTTGTTTGCATGCGCATGAGTTTTTCCAAGACCGTGGACACACATGACCTGTCTTGGAAAAGGTTTGTCTTGAAGAGTAGAGAGTGATGCACAGGAATGTCTTTCTTCAGAGCTCTCTTAAACCTCATTCAGTTTTCATTAGAAAGACTTTAAGGAGTTCAGTTGACAGTTATGTTTGGCACCTAATATCAGTGCTTTATTTACATCACACTTAGCTTGCTTATGGCCAATTGGCTGCACCTTCACTGGCTGTGAAGTTAAGTTCTTTGTAGACACACATGTGCAGAATATGTTTTCCTGTATACTTCACTGAATCATTTTAAATAATGCCAGCTGACAAATTGGAATCAAAGTAATGGGTTTCCCAAAAGCATCATGAGCTGCACCACAAATACAGACTGTGCGTTTGTCATCTGTAGAACACTGTGCACAGAGAAAGAAGCACCTTTATTGTTCTTATAAGCTCTAAATAAGTGATTCTGTGATTTTCTAATGATCCTGAAGACGCATGTGCTGATTTGTGACTGCGTGTTTTGAGTAACTCCATCAAGTTGATTCTTTATCGTCTATTTTAAATCTTAAAAACAATTTTATACAGTGTCATTTTCGTTTCTATAACATGTGAATATATCCCCTATAGGATTCTAAAACAAAACCAATCAGAGCGCCTTGTTATCACTAGTTTTATTTTGATTTCTCGAGTCTGCTATTAGCTTATAGCCCGTTAGCATCGGCAGCATGGCTGCCGCTAATCTCGCTTAGATTGCTAATACTCTATTCACACACATTACCATTGTTTCACTGTTACTTGCTTAAATGGCAGATTTGTGTCTACCTTTGAGTGCAGGTGAGGACACATTCGAGCTGCATTCACTGCAGCTGGAGCTGGAGGCCATGGAGAAGCAGATCTGCGACCTGGTGGAGAAGCAGGCCCAGCTGAGAGAGCGGAGAGCCGCGCTGGAAACATCCCGGGCTGACGCTCACAAGTCCAGGGTAAGTATACAGCACGCTTCTAACACTCCCACCACCTCTACTCCGTGTGTTTCTCTGCACAGGCCCTGATCTCCACTCAGAACCGCTTCGCTCCCCTCCGCGAGACGGAACGCGATGCTGTGATCGTCGGAGACTCCATCATCCGGCACGTCCGTGCTACGTTAGCTGAAGGTAAAGTGCACACTCACTGTTTCCCCGGTGCTCGTGTTCTCGATGTTTCTGCGCAGATACCCGTGATCCTGAAGGGCGACCAGAGCATCGGTGCTGTCGTACTGCACGCGGTGGTTAACGACACCAAGCTGCGGCAGACAGAGACACTGAAGAGGGACTTCAGGAGCCTGATCGACACGGTACGTGTCAGGATCGCTTCCCACGTATCGACGAAGACACGAAAGGTTCAGTAGACTGTTTGCTTGGTCGAATGGTTATTGTCATGGTGTAAAGAACAGAAACTGCTCTTTGTTAATAATTGGAATCTTTTCTGGTAGCGTCCTAGGCTTTTCCGTGCTGATGGCCTGCACCCCAGCAGAGTCGGAGCGGAAATCCTGTCGGACAACATCTCCAGGACGCTACGCTCCATCTGACTAGTAAGCCAATTCTCAAATAACTACTATAATGACTTTTGTTCTACCCACTTAAAAGATAGAAGTACTTGCATTGTCCAATCTACAGACTGTGTCTGTTCCCCGAATAGCGAGGTCAAAATATAAATTTAATGCAGGATCTAGAAAAAATCTGATCGTGATTAAACCAGAAAAATGCAAAATAAATGAACAAAAACAATTTTTAAAGCTTGGGCTCCTAAATATTAGATCACTTGCACCCAAAGCAGTTATTGTAAATTAAATTATCACAGATAATAATTTTGATGTACTCTGCCTGACTGAAACCTGGCTTAAACCAAATGAATATTTTGGTCTAAATGAGTCTACTCCACCAAGCTACTGTTATAAACATGAGCCCCGTCAGACTGGTCGTGGCAGCGGTGTGGCAACAATAGTGATATTCTCAATGTTACTCAGAAAACAGGGTACAGGAGGTTTAACTCATTCGAAATACTTCTGCATAATGTTACACTGTTAGATATGCAAAAGAAATCTCTCTTATCTCTTGCTCTGGCTACGGTGTATAGACCGCTGTCCCAAAACCATTCAAGCTGGCGGTTATTAAACCTCTTATTAAGAAACCACAACTAGATTCTAATGAACTGGCAAATTACAGACCCATTTCAAATCTTCCGTTTATGTCTAAAATTTTAGAAAAAGTTGTGTCTGCTCAATTGTGCTCCTTCTTGCAAAAAAATTATCTCTATGAAGAATTTCAGTCAGGTTTCAGGCCTCACCATAGTACAGAAACTGCACTTGTTAAAATTACAAATGACTTGCTTCTTGCTTCAGACCAAGGCTGCATCTCATTGCTAGTATTACTTGATCTTAGTGCTGCGTTCGACACTATAGACCATGACATACTCGTAGATTGATTACAAAACTATACTGGTATTCAAGGGCAGGCTTTAAGATGGTTTAAATCCTACCTGTCCGATCGCTACCACTTTGTTAATTTAAATGGAGAGTCATCACAATTATCACCAGTAAAGTATGGAGTACCACAAGGATCTGTCCTAGGTCCTCTGCTATTTTCAATATACATGTTGCCTCTTGTTAATATTATTAGAAAATACGGGATTAGTTTTCATTGTTATGCTGATGACTCAACTACTCAACTACATATCTCAACAAGACCAGATGAAACTTCTAAACTATCTAAGCTAATAGATTGTGTAAAAAATGTAAAAGATTGGATGACCAATAATTTCCTCCTATTAAATTCAGATAAGACAGAGATATTACTTATTGGACCAAAAAAACAGTACACAGAATCTCTTGGATTACAATTAACAACTAGACGGATGCACTGTTATGTCCTCTAAAGTAAAAAATCTGTGTGTTATATTAGACAGCAACTTGTCCTTTGAAAATCATATTTCCCATGTTACAAAAACAGCATTCTTCTATCTTAGAAACATTGCCAATCTTCGAAACATGCTACCTGTTTCTGATGCAGAAAAGCTAGTTCATGCATTCATGACCTCTAGACTCGATAATGCACTGCTAGCTGGTTGTCCTGCATCTTCAGTAAACAAGCCACAGATAGTCCAAAATGCAGTGGCTAGAGTTCTTACCAGGTCAAGAAAATATGATCATATTACCCCAATTTTACAGTCTCTGCACTGGCTACCTATTAAATTCCATATCATTTACAAAATATTATTACTTGCCTATAAGGCCCTAAATGGTTTAGCTCCTGCGTACCTAATTTGCCTTCTACCACGCTACAATCCAACCCGCTCCCTAAGGTTGCAAAACTCAGGACTTTTGGTAGTACCTAGGATAGCAAAGTCCACTAAAGGAGGTAGAGCTTTTTCACATTTGGCTCCCAAACTCTGGAATATCTGTTTAAATCTAGATTAAAGACACATCTCTTTAGCCAAGCATTCACATAATGCATTTTATAATCTTGTACTGCAGTTATATCTGATCAAATGTACATTATTATTCTTTAGCTTGGGTTGAACAAATTATTTTTGCTTAGATGGAACAGCAGCTACGCTAATTATGTCTCTATTTGTTTCTCTGTTTCTGCCACGGGATTAACATTCCATGGTAACTAGGAATTACAGAAGCTTCAGTCTGGATCCAACCCTTAAATGATCTGAGATGACCGAACACCTGAGAAAAGATAATGCCAACCCCTCAGAGGACCTCAGAGGATGCCAACGCTCAGACAACATACAGAATTACCAAATTTTGCCATAAGTTATATATATTAAGGCTCTGCAATATATAAATATATTGTGGAAATTTTATTTCCTGTAGAGCTGCTTTGCAATGATTTGTATCGTAAAAAGCGCTATACAAATAAACTACTTGAACTTTATGCTGATTTGTATGAGAGATGACTTCTGTTCTGTTCTTCCCTCTGTTGGTGTGACTGGTGTAACTTGCATGTTCATGTGTCAAGCTGGCTTCTTAATGCACTGTAGAGAAAAAAAATCTCAGTATAAGGGATTGGGGAGCTAAAGTTCATATAGTTTTTTTTTGTCTTTTAATGTCATATATCACCTACATTTCTTAATTTACTTTTAATTTAATACATTTTTATATTTTTTTTATTTTAACAAGTGCATCTATTTTCTTTGGTGTTCATAAATTTGGTGCTGTAAGTAGGCTACCTTTGCTTTGGCAATATTGTAATTGTTAACAATGCTGTCAATAAAGCATTGTTAGCGATAGATAGATAGATAGATAGATAGATAGATAGATAGATAGATAGATAGATAGATAGATAGATAGATAGATAGATAGATAGATAGATAGATAGATAGATAATTTAGCATCATTACCTGCTAAATTAAAATCTGCGTTCGCTCATCTTCGCTGGCTGGCACGGAGTTAGAGACAGCCGTGATTTTCTACAGCATTATGCATTATAACCAATCAAACATGATTCTGTTGAGTTTATGAGTACAATGGCCAATAAGAGGCGTCGAGATGAGTCATCTCTGAAACAGCTGTTCTGTTCAGTGCGCGCGCTCCTGAATGAATTCTGCTCTTTGCCGATTTCACTCATCAGAAACAAGTGCAGAAGTGCATACCATGTAAGCAAGATATTCATTTCACAATGTAAGCAACTTCAGTGATTAATGGGAGTTTTTGAGAGTGCTTTAATTCTGTCAATGATAATGTTCTTTGATAATGTAAACAGAGTGTCTATTTACACAGTGCACATAGCCCACCTTCTGGCAGAGGCTATTTACATTAATTCCGCCCACCAAAGTGTGATTGGGACTGTCAAGATTATAAAAAGCTATTATAAACTAACTGTTCCAGTGGCACAGATGGTAAAGCGCATACTGTAGTATTGTTGATGTGACCGACTAGGTTTCGAACCTACCTTTTGCCAAACTTTTTTTTCTCCCTTTTCAAATCGTAAAGGCATTTATTTTTCATAAAAATCAAAGACATAACCAAAAAGTTGAAAATAAAGTATCGGATTGGGTTGTAGGGAGGGCTTTATTATCAATAAGGTGGCATCTGTTTAATAATCTGAATTAAAATGATAATTTACACTCAATACGCTATTATTGCATACTGTTTTATAATGCAATACAATACTGAAGTGCAGATAATTGCCACTATTTTGCAACAAGTAGTATACATAGCAGAAAATGCTGCTATTTTAACAGTGTAAATATAATCTATAGCTATTTGCACTTAACGTAAATAACATATAGCTAAAAATACTGTTATTTTAACTTAGTGTAGATAAAATCCATTGCTATTTGAACTTAAGAAAAATGACCGCGATTTCAACTGAGGGGGGCCTATAATCAGTCCGTGCCCAGGGCACCTCTGCGTCATAATCCGTCCCTGGCCCACGGGGGGCTTTGCGCTGCTCTTTTTATATTTGGAGACTCCAAAAGAATCCCGCTTCCCTTTCATGTGCCGCCTCGGTCCAATCAGACTGAAGGAGAGGCGGCCTGCGCAAGGCGTCAATCACGCTCGCCGATTGGCTGCAGCGCCTCGCGTCTGGTCCGCTGGAGCCGCAGATCACTCGATCCTCCACCGCTGCTGGATGTGTACGGACCCCGCGCGCTCTTCTTCACGGACGCTCACAAATATCGCACTCTTTCTGGATTGTTTTTATTTCTATGGTTTCTCACTTGCTCTCCGATGCAGAGAAATGGGTAAACTTCATTCCAAACATGGTAAGACGGCATATCTTTGGTGTTGTAGAGCAAGTCTTTGATTTTAACGCGCCTGTGATATAGTTCTTTCGAGTAATCCATTTATACGACGTCTTTTTTGCTTTCTTTTTTTTTTTTTTTTAAAGCTGCTATTTGTAAAGCGAGGGAGAGTCCTGAAGGTGAGTAACTATTTGTTATACAAATAATAACGCTTTTATTTGAAACGGGTGAACTGGCTAAATGACTAATAATACAAAGCTGCATCTTTGAACATTTGGCGTAAACAAAAAAGAAAAGCGTTAGAAACAAACTTGAAAGCTGTTTAACTGATAAATACACAATGGTATTATGTATAAATTTTATTTCCTCGCTCTTTTAGGCGATAGTTTTGTAGTTAACGCGTGTTTGGCGAGGAAAGGACTGGATGACTGGATGGTTAAGCAGAAGTATTACTGCTCGAGCTCTCGTGTAGATCAGCAGGACTGCCAGCAGAAACATACCTGCGGACTGTCTCCACGGGTACGTCAACGGGTTTAATGACTTTTTATCACACGTGCATGTTAAATGTGAGAAGATTCTGGACTTTGAGAAAGTGCACTTGTCTGCGCTTCGCCTTCATTTCATTCCAAGGAGAAATATTGTGCACTTTGAAGTAATGCATGGAGCTCTTTAAAGTTTGCATTTCAACTTATAAAACTTTGCTTTGTTGTGATAAACATCGTTTACAAACTGCAATACAACTCTTTTCTTTCCGTTGTTCTGCATGAATTCAGTTCATGGGTAGTTGACATGAAATATCAAGCAGTGTCAGCGGTGTGACGCGCTGTAAGTGATCTAAAACTAATTGAAACAAAGAATTCCAATTATTCTGTAATTATATACGTGATATTTTATGACCTCATAGGTGAGAGACTAAATTGAATATTTGTAATTTTAAGAATTCAGTTGTTGCATTACAGAACTGTTTAAAATGAACTAAAATGTGGTTTACAATGCTGATAAACTCGAAAGAAATATTTGCGCGTTAAAAAAAATAAATAATAAAAAATACGCATGTGAACATTTTAAAGTCCATGTTGAATAATTAAAAAAAAAGTTAATGGACATATTGCAAGTCAACTACCCTCATTGGGTTATAGATGGTAAAAGCGTGTATAAGCGATATTCGCGTTGCAGAATGATCTTTGGCTGCTTCTTGAGGCCACACGCGCTTCCAGACCACCCAATTCACGCGCGTTGAAAACGATCATGCCATTGTTTTGTGACGTCACCAAGAACAATAGTTTACTCTCTGGAAACACTCTGTAGTTTGAGCCCAAATGTAAAAGCCAAAGGCGTTATTACCAGAAGTGATTAAAGGAGAAACACTCTCTGGATACACGTTTCCCTTTAATGATGTCTGTTAAAACGCTCTCCACGGTTTCAGCTGCTGCCTTTGAAGCCAGAGGAGGAGATTTTGTGTTGTTATTCCTTTGAATGATAGGAAGAGGAAAAATCAGGTTTCCAGACTGTTCAGGCTGTTTATTTTTGACAGGCACATTATTTTGAGAGGAAATATCAATAGGTAAATAGATAAGTAGGTTTGGGATCTTAAAGGTGGCATGCGTATTTGAAAACATATATTTGGATTTTATCACCTTTCTTCCTGCATGCAAAAAATTACGCGTTTCTATCTTGAATTTGCCCAACAAGGAAAATGTTTTAGCAGTCATGTTTAGACAAAAGGCACGTCAACTTTTTCACTGGCGGCTCACATGGGTAAATGGTTTATTTGAACGTGGTGGGAAGAACTGTGTGAGGGCTAGGAACAGATGCAAGTTCTCTCTGTAGGTAATAGATCACGGCGGGTTGAAAGCATTGCAGGCTGACAGGCTGGTGACAGCGCTGTATTGTGAAGTCGAGAGAGGGGTGGAGGGAGGGTGGAAGGAGGGCCAGTCTGTCTCAGATTTGGCATCCTAGTAAACACATAAGAGCACTGTCGTTTAGGAGAGGAGAAATCCTCTGGAAATACCTCAGAGTAAGCCTCTTTTGGTCAAGGGCTGTTGCAGAGTCTCAAAAGACTTTTTTGAGGGTTGGAGAGATAGTGAGAGACGCTGAGAGTGACAGAAAAAGCAAAAGGAAATCCAGAAGGCTGCTATTAAAGAACCGTCTCAACCAGCAGGAGAAAGCGTCACAGCCACATCTTCTTAAACCCAATCCTCATATGTGGACATCCAAACACAAACCTGATGCTCTTAAACTTTCAGAGTCCGGAGTGTTGCTGGAGAAATGCTGCATTTATTTTCTAACTCTCTAAGAAAGTAGTGGCAATAAACGTTTATTTAGCATGTAAGATACATAGTACTGTCTGCAAGCATAGAATTTGTTAAGCTTTTATATCTTGTGGTGTGAAGGTTGAGAAAATAAGTTTAAGGAGCGTAGAACACACAGTTCTTGCCTGGTTCAAAGTTCACACAGTTTGAAGTTTATTACTTTTTTCACTCTCTGCTGAGAGGGAGGTTTTATTGTAGCTGGAGAGATCATAATGCATTGAACAACAGTTACAAAGTCTGAAGAGTTACCTGCTTTATATTTATTCAACAATATAAAGTCATAAAGTTTTCACTTTTCTCTTTTAATGTTGCTTTCATTACTTAAATATGATAATCTGAAGCAGGGTTTGTTTTAACACAACCTGATTGTTTTCCCTCTGATGTACTAATGAGGAGAGTAAAGAAACAATAGCAGTACTGAGGAGTGTGTGTGTGTGTGTGCGTGTGTGTGTGTGTGTTTTTCCAGTTGATGTGAAGTGATTTGGCCAGGCTGGGAAAGGATCCCTGCTGAACGAATTTAAACATTTGAACAATTTTGAATAACTGAATGGTATGTGCTCAATGGAGCGTTGTGAGAATGAAAGAATGAGAGAACATATTTCCATAAATATTTATTTGGAAATACTCATTTTGTTTTGACCTAAAGCATCACCAGGGCAATTTAATATTTTATGTAGTGATGAAATTTGAGGCTGGTTTAGCTGGAAAGAGTATTTGCATCCCTTTGTTAGTTCTCCCCTTTTGATTTTGATTTGATTGAAAATGAACTATTTTAATATCTTATTTTTATTATTCCATTGAGAGATATTGATTGGATCAGTGTGTGGAGTCTTTATTAAAAACGTGTTACTGTTGCCCCCCCCCCCCCCCCCATTTTATTCATTTGTTTTCTTAATGTTTCTGGAGTTTTAATGTAGCCACCACTTTTTTCCCTGGTCTTTAGAGGTGCTTTAGAATAATGTTGATATATAATACACATCTTTTAAAACCAGCTTGTCACAAGTTAAGTTAAACAGTATACTTATTCTTATTATTCTTATTTACTTACTTTCTGATTTTTCTTATTGAGAAAAGCTACTGAGTGAAATTCAATGAATTACCTCACTCCCTGAGCATGAAGAAAGCATAAACCTCACTCATAAACACAGGCTGATAATACTGGGACTAATAGAGGCTACCTGGAGAGTTAGTTATTTATAGCAGCTGTGCTTCAATTCGGACAGTTGTGTGTGTCTGTGTTGTAAATGTGGTTCAGATGGCGGGGAGTCTGAGTCAGGAATCTGTTTGATGAGTGTGTTTGTGTTGTGCTGTGTTAACTGGCCTTCACACACAAGACTTTATGTAGCACTGCCTATTACATTTTCCAGTCTGGTTTGCATAGGCCTTGTGCTATTAGTAAATTACACTATAAGTTCTTGTTCAAAAAGAGGTGGGGTTCAGATTTTTGGCCTTGCTGTTAGCATGCTGCACTGTGACTCTCATGTTGGCAATGTAAATTTAAATTTACATTGCCAACATGAGAGTTTCAATGTAAATGTAAATTTCAATGTAAATTCTAGCTCCATCATTACCTGTCCTCTATATTAAGCCTGCTGTTTCCCTTTTTGTGTTCTAGTCTGAAGTCAGTGCAGTGATTCACTCATTCCCTTGATGGTGATTGATTGGTGTTGTCACATGGTGCAGCTTTGTTATTGTGTAGCTTACAGCTGCACACTGGAAAAAAAATCTGTAAAGTTTACGGTAAAAATTTGGCAGCTGTGGTTGCTGCCATTTTAATGTAAAAAGAAATAAATAAAAAAATACAGTAGCAACATTTCAGGTTTATGGATTTAACTTAATTTTACACTTAAAAATCTTAATTTCTTTAACTGATATAATGTTAATATACCAACTTATGGAAGTAATTAAATCTGTTTTGTACCTTTGTAATACACTGATAACCACCAAAAGCAGGGGGTGAGAAAGTTACATGATGATCCCAAGCTCATCACAAGCAGTTTTACTGTATATACTTACATATATAGAAGGTGCACAGTATCATTCACACAAACACTAAACACCATCATGGTAACACACATGAAATTGAAATAATCCAATAGACATTCATTTAAGAAACAGTTATTTCAATGGAAAAACATCAAATGTGAAATGTAACAGGGAATTCTGGGAATGTCAATTTAAGGTTATTCACTGTAAATTTTACATTCTTTTTCACTTCCAAAAACTGCACACTGCGGTAAAATTACATGCAATGTCCAATACAGTTGTTCACTGTATATAGTAGGGTTGGGTATCGCTTGAATTTGATCGATTCCGATTCTTTTCAATTCCCAGTTTCGATTCCAATGTGATTAAATAATGATATCAAACATTTATCCTGTGTCTCTTTTTTGCAAACCATTTATTGGAGCTGAATGCCATGAACAAAAATCATCAGGCTACATAAAAACTGGACTCTTCAAGAGCTGTTTGTGTGCAAAATAGAACTGCATGATTCTGGATAAATTGAGTTTTTTTTCTTTTTTTTTCCAATGGAAGTTGTGGTTCTCTCATGATTCTGAAGAAAAAAATATTAGACAACTAAACAAAATCACATGTAATTTATGAATGACTCACTCAGGATGTACTTGTTTCAATACTGGATGAAACAGGGTCCTTAAAGGAATCTCTTGTATGCTTCAATGACAAATACATTTTAACAGACTACAAATACATTTAATACTTTTTGCCACCTACTGGCGTAACAATGTAATCGATAAATCTTCATTTGAAGTGTCAGATTACTTTCAAAAGGAGATTTACTCTATTTTAATCGCTACCGTACATATCAGAATTTATATCTGAACTATAAACTTTTGTAACAGTGCTTCTGTGATATGAATGTTTGTAACACAGAAATAATGATACTGTGTGGTTGAAAAGACTGTGAAGCTGTTTCATTCATATACATGACAGCTGTTCTCTTTAGGTCAGCAGCGGCGCAAATGCAGGTTTAAATGTTCAAATCACACTGGTGTGATCGTACACTGTACGGACGAACCAGCAATCACAACATTGTGATCGGACACGTAAAAGGTTGAGGAATGAAGCAGATGAGTCATTGTAATTTAGGAATAGAATCACGTTGGTGTTTGAATCATGTTCGTGATCTTTAACGATCTATTAAATTAATGTCATGTTGCTGGTGACACCTCTCTTGCAACATGTTTAACTATCACAGATATTATACTTAGCTTTTTTGGCTTCTGATCACAAATGTAGCGAAACTTTGGAGCGCTTAGATTAGTGAGCAAGGTCCTGGCAGATCGCTAGGTCACACAGTGATGCACACAGATGAAAAAAAAAAAAAGCGCATAGGAATCAATAGGCGGAATTGGAATTTTTATTTGACAACAAGTATCCGATTCCTGACCTAAAGTATCTGGAATCTGAATCAATTTTCGATTCCCAACCCTAATATATAGTAGGGGAACTTACTGTTAACCAATCAATAGGTTTTTACTGCAATATTTTTTTACTGTTAAAATCGCGGTAATTTTTGCAGTGCATTTACTGGTCTTTCTGTGTGTGTTAGTCCCATTACATAGCAGTTTTTAACCTCAGCCACCATAGTTATCAGTCAAACTGAGATTGGACCTACTTAACCAATGTCCACACTGCTTTTACACTGTATCGCAGCTTTTCGTTAGTTAGCACTTCAGCGCTAAAACCAGTCCGAGTTACACTAAAGAAGAAACTCAATCTCAAACTCAGTCAGAATCAAAGTGCCAAGACCAGACGATGTTACTGCTTTGAAATGTAGCTTTTGAAATCCACTCTGAAACCATTTGGCACAACAGTTCTAAACTAGGGCAAACTAGGCAACATCACAGCTTTAAACACAATTTCCAGCACAGTCAAAAGCGGCCAATAGGTCAAATATAAACCAGGCTTGATCATGACTTTGAAAGCATTCTGTATCACTCTGTGTGTAGTATCACTCATAGACCAAACACTTTGAAGCCCAGATCAAATAGAGAGCTGTAATTCTAAAAATAATTTCTTTTAGGAATTTCAGAACATTTTGGGGGGAATTTTTTAGATTCCGGGGCTTGCTGTTTAAACCTTTCCTGACAACCAACACACTTTTCCTCTCTCTTGCTGTCTTTAGTACAGAATGTTCTTTATTGTAGCACAAAGAGTGACAGTATATGCACTATATCCTTTGTCTCTTTTATTCCCTTCCCAATATCCAACGTATTTATAAAAAGGATGACAGAAAGAGATTGAAAGACAGAGGGTGGGGGCGGAAGGGAAAGGCTATGTTTCTCTATAAAAGAGAAAGAAAAGTGAAGAGGGTGCCTTTGGGGAGTGGGACAGCACCTGGCTCCAGTGTAGGGCTGTTGAGGGGCTCCTATGAGAAAGGAAAAGAGGATAAGAGACGAGAAGGGAGGAAGGGAGCAGAGGAGAAGTAGATTATTCTTCTAGGACAGGAAGAGTGAAGGGACCTGCTGGTGGCTGCTCTGTCACCTCCTATATCAAGCGGTGAATTAACTCATTTTTTAAACTCATTTAAATTATTAGGCCTAAGTATGTTAATTACAAAAAAGAAAAAACAAAAAATGTTTTATATATATAAATGAAATCTACTGTTCAAAAGTGTTTTAAATACATCTTTTATGCTCACAGATGCTGCACTTATTTGATTAAAAATACAGTAAAAATAGTAATATTGTGATATTATTAATATTATTAAAAACAACGGTTTTCTATTAAATATATTTTAAAATTGAATGTATTCCTTCAGAAATCATTCATGCTGATTTGGTGCTCAAGAAACATTTCTTATCACTTAAAAACAGTTGCTTAATGAATTTGATGGCCCCCCCCCCTCCCTTTTTTTTGGATTAATATAAAGTTCAAGAGAACAGCATTTGTTTGAAATTGAATGTTTCTGTAACATTGTAAATATCTTTACTGTTGGCTTTGAACAATAAACTCAAAAGTATTATTTTCTTAAAAAACCGTCAAAGCCAACTGTAATTTTATTAGATGTAGTCTGTTAGTCCGACTTTGCAAAAAATGGATTGGCAAAGTTTAATATGGACTAAAGCATTTTGATCACATTTTATAAATACTTTATGTAAATACACTGACTGTCATTGACTCAGTCATTCATTGAGGTTTATGAATGAGTCTGTATCCAGAAATAGCAGCACATGCACTAAATCGAAGTTGAGATAACCTGTAATGAGATGAGAAACTTGAAAGGCAGGTCTGAGGTAACTGGACTTTCCTCTCAAGTTACTCTTGGTTAGTACAGATGCAACGCTGGCTTGTAGTACAAATAGAAAGCATTGCAGTCATGTCAGTTGTAGGTGATTTAAATGGTTTGCCTGTGTTTTTATGTGTTTTTCCATTTAACTATGTGTAATGCAAGTGTGTAAGTATGTGTGTAAAAATAGTACTTTGGTATGTGTGGCATGGGGGTGTGCTAAGGGCAAGGATGGCGTCTGGCTAGGTGCATCAGAGAGAGAGAAGTGTGTGTTGTGCATTAAAGCACGTCTGTCTGGATGTGCTCTAGAGATCAAAGTGCATGGTGGAATGTGTGGACTGAGTTGCCAGGATTAACAGCTGAGAATTGGGCTGTGTTTTCTAAATTTCCTTAAACACACACACACTCCACAAGCAGCAGAGCTCACTCAGCGTTGTTCCAACCTCCTCAAAACCCTTATTTATTCAGCTTCTTCTGTGGTTCAAACTAGGTTATGATTGAGATTTTTGATTTGCTATTTGAAAATAAACATTTATACTGTATATATATATATATATATATATATATACATACATACATATTTATATATATGTGTATATATATATATATATATATATATATATATATATATATATATTTATTTATTTATGTGTTATATATTTATATATACATATTTATATGTGTGTGTATGTATGTGTGTGTATATGTATATATGGGTCAATGATGTGACGCCTAAATTTTCTGTCCGATTGCTTTTTTTCAGTTAAAAATTGGTTTAAATGCATAAAAAAGATGCCATATATATGAAGGACCTCTCCCACGTATGAACTCACTTTAACTTTTCAAAAAACATTAATTATTTGTAATTATTTGTAATTTTTCTGTTATCCAAAGTGTCAAAATATTATGTGTAATATTATGTTATCTTTGAAATTACCCTAAATTTATTCAGATTCATTTTCTGCACTATTTGGCATGATTTACAAAGTGTTTTGTAATCCTGTATAAAACTGCAAAGCATTTGTATTTATATTTCCATCATAATATACAAGCAAACTTTGTCCGACGATTTCCATTTTATGAAATATCATGTGGTGTGACCATTTTGGGATTTTTATGTTGAAATCCATTTAAAGATAGGACTTTGCATCATATACCAAGTTGCTAAGGACCGATGGAAGCATCAAGCAGGTTTGTAAGTCTCTTTCAAATTTGGAAAAAAAAAAACTTTTTAACGGCTGATATGTAGTTACCACATTTGGATATCATGTGGTATGACCTCAAAAAAAACAACAACAATGAATATTAAGTTATTTTTGCAAGTATTTGTTTTCATTATAAATTTCATTGTAACCTTTTGTGGGAAGCTAGCTTGTTTTGTTTAAGTGACCAATTCTGTGCTTGTAAAGTTTAACTGAATTTTAAAATATCATGTGGTGCGACCACTGCAGAGTGTTTTCCATAATATATATACATGTCCCAGATTGGCAGTTTTTGTGCTTTTATATTTAATTTATGGTTTATATACATAAAATACTTTATTTTAGTATCATTTGGAATATATTTTTATGCAATTTGGGTCATTTCAGACGGTTTATGTTTAATATTTGTACAATGAGAAAAAAAGCAAAACAATTTCTAATTCAGAGCATCTAATTTTAGTTTGTTAATTATGCATTTATTAGTAATTTATTATTTATTTATTAATAACTATTTGAATCTATTCTACCAGATTACACTGCCAAGCAAAGTAAAATAAATGCTCACCCTAGGTAGCATGTTAATTCTGACCCTGCAGTCTAGCACAAACTCCAGATGTCATTTTCTACTATAAGAAAGATGTTCATGTTGTCATCTCAGAACCTGAGCCAGCAACCTCCCAATACTCAAAATTGACCCTTCGCAAAGACCCACCCCCCTTAGTTACTGTTGCTATGTCTGACAAACCATGGCACTTTTATGCCACGAATCATGTTCTCACGCTGTTAAAAATGCATCACGGAGCAAAGAGGACACTGACAATGCACCGACATACAAGACAGATCTGGTTACTTTTGGTATGAAACAAAGTCTCAGTGTTCAAATTTTGTAATTTTTTAAAAGAAATTCAAACAACAAATACTGTTTTGTAGCTCTTTAACATGTCGTGACAGATTGCTGTTGCTGTTCAAGCACCACATGAACCGATCTCTTCATCTTTACTAGTTATAGCACAAAATAAACATGAATGAACATCAGAAGGTATCTTGTTTCAACCGTGAAAACATGTCAATACACTCAATTTTTCAAGTTCATGTCCACAGACTTTAATCTACTCTCCTGTCTGGTTTGTTTGTCAGGACAAAAATGACGGATTTGCGTTATAATACGTCAGATCGCCTGTTAATCAAACTCCCGGCAAAGGGTCAATTGAGCAGCCAATATTGGGCAAAGTACAGAAATAACTGGGGCTAAAGAAATGCCTGCAGATAATGCCACATGCTGCACTTTTTACACGTCTCTTTAAATAGATTTTTAATGATATAAGGTCTTTGTGTCATTTGGAGCAACCAATAAAAGCAATAACTTAAATTAAATAAATTATAAATAAAATAACACATTTCTGTGGTTGAAATATAAATCACTGCTACAGTATGCTTATGTGAATGGTATTTTTTAAATTGTATTTTTTAAAACATTTTTATCAGTTTTATGCAATTTACAGGAAAAATAAGTGTTAACTACATTTAAGAAGGCAACTCTGAAATTATAGAACAAAAATAAGGTCATTATTTACAAAAACTCAAATGAAATGCAAATACTTTGTTTCTAAACACTTTAATTACTGAGAACATATTTAAAAAATATTAAGCATGTTAAGAAATTTATCTAATTTTAGTATAAATCATGATCGCACCACATGACATTTTTTAAGACTACGGCCAATTCATCTAGAGGAAAAAACACTAAAATCACTTAATTTTAAATTTTAATATGAATTTATGTGTACACAACATTCTTAATTGAAATTGGCCTGTCGAAAATCCTTATACGTCAATGACCCATATATACTGTATATGTGTTGTCAAACGATTAATCGCGATTAATTGTATCCAACATAAAAGTTTTTGTTTACATAAGATACGCATGTGCACTGTGTATATTTATTATGTATATATAAATACACACACATGCATGTATATATTTCAGAAATATAAATTTTTTATATATTAAATATATTTATTTATAATATAAATTATATGAATATAAATATAGACATGTAAATACATGTAAATATTTTCAAAATATACTGTATGTGTGTGTATTTATATATACATAACAAATATACACAGTACACACACACATATATTATGCAAACAAAAACTTTTATTTTGGATGCGCTTAATCGTTTGACAGCACTAATATAAATATAAAAATATATATGTGTGTGTGTTTGTATATATATATATATATATATATATACATATATATATATATAATGTGTATATATATATGTGTATTATATATATATAATGTGTATATATATATGTGTGTGTGTGTATGTATATATACAAACACACACACATATATATTTTTATATTTATATTAGTGCTGTCAATCAATAATAAAAAAAAACGAATTAATCGCACATTTTTCTGAAATTAATCGCGAATGTGACACTGAAGACTGGAGTAAAGGCTGGTGAAAATTCAGCTTAGCCATCACAGGAATAAACTAAACTACATTTTAAACTTAAAAATATAATATTTTAATAACATTTCATTATATTACTGAAGTGAGTAATAAAGTGAATATTTTGGTAAAAGAAAAACAATCTTACAGATACAATATTTCTTTGATACATTTTATAATTTGTTAGCTCATCATATTAAGATAGAATAAGAAGAAAAATCACAAAAGCTTCTTTTTTGTTACCATGTTTAATTCATGCTTTTATCACTGTCTATATGTTTTCAGTACTTATTAAATAGTAATATTGAAGGATTTGGTAAATCTGGTAAATGTTTCCACAAATCTCTAGCTCTCTTTTACTCTGGTCTTAAAAAGCCCTTCAGTGAGGAAGAGGCTAGAGTCTTTTCTCTGTATTTTTGGGGAAGTTTAGTTATTCCTTTTCTCTGCCTTTAAAGAGAAAAGGAAGAGGGAAAATAGGGAGAGGGTAAAGGAGGGATCACCTAAGGGGAAGAGAGAGTAGAACAAACGGGGAGCACTGCTTCATTTTCAAGGCTTCAAAGCGCTCTCTCACTCTGCAGCTTTCATGCTTTAAAGGATGTCTAGTAAATGAGAGCGTAGCCTCACCAGTACTATGTTTGCTTCATTTTATCTCAGTAAGTGTCCTGTTGTTGCCTGCAAAGTGATAAGATTGATGCTTTTATCTCTCACAAACTATTCTGCAAACTACTTCTTTCAGTTGAATGTGCCAGTGATACTGATACAGGATGTTGTGTTAGTCTAGTTATGAGAATGAATGCATTGTGTTGGGAGGTAAAGGCTCCTGTATTAAAATCGGCTGCATTATTCTTCCTTAAGTCTGAAGTCCTGCCCAACTTCCTGTTTCATTAGGAAATACGGCTCTTGTTAAGCCATTTCATGGTTTTTGATGCACAAAAATACAGGATTAAACAGACTTGATAAACACAATCATGTTCACATCCAGTTTAATAAACTTTTTGTATTTACATGAGTGGATATGATATCTGTATCTTTCTAGAGACCGAGAGTGTGTATGTGAGTGCATGAGAGGCTAGAGTGCGTGTGTGTTTTTTTATGGACAGTAAGTGTGTGGTGACATCAGAGTAGAGTGCTTTGATGTGGATGAGGTAATGTGTGAGGAAATGTTTGCAATGTTAATTTCATCTGAGAAATTACTAAACAGCCTCTACAGACACCGACACAAGCAGCTGCCCACACACACACTTTAATGATTTCTTTATGCCCACCTTAAAAAAAGAGCATAAATTGTACAGACGCATAAGTTTACGATACGTGTAACCTTACGTGTAAGGTTACGATCTAATCACCAGTATCGAGGATAACAGACACAACACCTTCTCCAAACACTGTGACTGCCAAAATGGAGCTGATATTGAGCAGTATTTTGCTAATCGCTTGACTGCTTATCCATACTCAACATCTATAAACCCCACACAAGTAAACTGTTCACATGGACACACTATGATAAGCACATACATGTACTTTACACAGTTAACATGTACGTGCATACACATTTGACTTAATAAATTGTGTTGTCTATGATTTGTCACTTACAACTGATTTGATCTATTAAGCCAAAAGTATACTTCAGTTTAAATGTGAACACTTAGCATGCAGAGTATGTGAGCGGAGCGGAGTGCGGAGTGGAATGGTGTAATATTGAATGGAGGTAGGAGCATATATTTTAAAAGTCGGAGCGTCGTGGTTTTCACTCGTTCCAAGAGCGCTCCACCACCTCTCCATCACGAGTACAATTCATGCCAACGGCACGTAATATAACTGCATATTTAGCAAGAATTCACATGTTAAACCTATTTAGCTAGCTTGATAGAGATGGATCACTCAAATCAGAAAGAATGTGAAGGCTATGATGACGTGAGCGGGAAGTTATACATCAAGGAATTTGTTCATCCTTATACTGAATATTTTCAGGTGAAAGCATATGATTTAAACAGGTACAACACTTATTCACACGCAATTACTCTCTCAATAATGCAGTTAAACAAATGTAATCTTACGTACTACTTCATCTGTATCTGATTTCAAATGAGCAGAAATCTGTAAGAAATACAGCGATCCGTAGGTAAAATAACTGACGAAAACATAGGCTACTGTTATTTTCATCACAAACAACATTTGCACTGCAAAAGGCAGCAATTTGACCTTTTAATGCTGACAACCTTGTTATTAGCTCGGCATGTGGTAGGAAAAAAGTTTGCACACTATAGTGTTCCAATAAGCCACATTGAAACGCTCCTGTTATTTTCTTTTCTTTTTTTTATATATACGTTATGAACAGAAGTGTGATATTTCAAACATACCGAAACACTTCAGATGCGGAGCAGTGTTTCTGATATCAGTGAGCGAGGAGTGGAGTGGGAAATGGTGAACCCGGGGCGGAGCTGGAGCCGAGTGATTATTAAATGCTCGGAGCGGAGAGGGGAAATTGTTGCCACTCCACTCCGCTAACATACTCTGTTAGCATGTTTATGGCTGACGCATTGCACAAAATACTCCATTTAACAGCTCACAGAAACAGGTGTTTATCACATACATGCTTGAAAGTTTCATCCTTGTTTAGTCTGTGCTGTTTCTTCAGACGTTATAAGTGACAGAATGTATTTATACCCTTTTTTTGAGTATCTCTTAAAGTGCCCCTTTTATGCTATATTTAAGGTTCCTAATGTTGTTTTGGGAGTCTCCTACAATAGTTTTACATGCATGCATGGTCAAAAAAAACGCTTTCGTTTTCTCAGAATATGCATTTAATATCACCTCGTTTTTCAACGATTCTCAAACGATTAGTTCGAAGCAGTTCTAAGATTTAATCTCTCTCTAAACCCCTCATTTCCGTGAGTCTACTCCATTCTGACAACAGTCTGTTGTGATTGCTTACAGAGCATGTCGGAAATTATATGCTCATTGCCATAGTTACGTATTTTGAACACTCTATAGAAAATATAAACATCTATTATTTATCATACTTACATGTTGTGATTCATTTATCCAAATAAACTGGGTACTGAGCCTTCTTTCAAGAGCAAACATTTTGTGAATCCTGCGTTGAACACCCCGAGATTATAGAAGCAGTCGTCAGTAAAATGGCTTGTTTGTGTTGGCGCCAATAGCCCTGTGGGCTGCGCTCTGACATATTGCTCCATTGCGTTACAAGCATCCCGAGTTCGAATCCCGCCTTAAGGACCTTTCCTGATTCTGTCCCCCTCTCTCCCTCTCCCACTTTGCTGTCCCTTCTACACTGGCCTATCAAAATTATTTTATATTCTTTCTTTTGGGAGACAATAACTTTATTTACTGTGCACTTTTGGCTTTGCAACTTTGCAGATCATTTGCATTCACATCCATTACACATTGCATGAAAGGCAATATTCTAAATCGCATTATAGGGGCCCTTTAACCATCTCACACAAATGCTCATCAATGCAGGCATCTATTGCTTTTGCTTTTCCAATAACCAGCACTTTTTTTGAGTAAAGAGTCCCTTTCTCTAATCTGTCCCTGTTTTCTGTTGTGGCTGTTTGATGAGAGGAGTATATTGAGACTAAAGTGATGCTTTCCATCCTAGATAAAGACATCAGTGATACATAAAATGCTAAACATCTAATAATGCTCTAATTCTTCTATTATCTTTGCCTTCAAGCAAACTAACCATCTGAACAGACACACAAGCTCATTCACTGCCTTTCTGTTGCTCAGCTTGACTTGATTTAGAAACCTGTAATTCAGTAAATTAGCAGCATGTGTTTGGATTCTGGATGCGTGGATTGAGCTTTTTGTGCCAGGGCAGGTATATGATTATCAGAACTCGTAACTTTAAAATGCTTAAACATTGAATCAAGGGATATTTTACACACACTCACTAACAGTCTATCTTCTGCCAATCTCTCCGCACTGTTCTCTACACCAGATCATCTGTGTTCAGTCCAGCCAAAATGTTTTTTTTTTTAGATTTTTACAGTTTGAGCTCTCTAACTTGGTTGTTTCTCTGACTTTCAGCCATAAACAGCATCATGTACCTAATCCTTCAAAGCAAATCGAAGTTGATATGCATGACCGTGTCTGTCAGCAGGTGAGCATTTACAGACTCTCCGACTCAACTTCCTGCTGAGTTAATGGCCCAGCTGACTCTTTTAGGGGTTCAGTGGGATCTCATGGCTTTGGCATTGACCATTGAGCTTATTCTCACCTCCAAATCGTGCTGAAGAACTGATGAGCCATATTGTTTGCAACCTAACATGCACAAATCCATCACAAACGCTGTCAATGAGCACTTTCCTGGCATTCGCTTAAACGTGAATGAATAATAAAATAAGAAAGAAGAATGTAAATCTTTTTCTCTGTGAAGCTGACAAGCGCTCCTGGTGCACATGAGCATATACTTTCTACGGCAAGCCCCGAAGGGACAAATACACATCACACACTTTCACAGGGTGAAGTCGCTTCATGAATTGCATACTAATACAATTGTCTTCATTTGCATGGTGCGTCTTTCTTCACATTGATAAGCTGCCAAAACGGGGTGTTGCAATACATGACAGGGAATCCGAGAGGATTCGCAGAGAGAGTTGTTTAATTTGTTACCTCTCTTCCTGTCTTTTTCAGTGATTGGGACACAAAACAAAATTTGAAATTTTGTGTGAACCACAAAATTTCAGGAACAGCAGTGAGACACTGGTTTATTTGTTTATTTATCATGACTTTTTCTTCTGTCGAAGGAATTAAGAGTGTTTTTGTCCATACAATCAAAGTCAGTGGGGTCCAAAACAACATATCCTTTCAATGTATGGACTAAAAAAACGTATTCAAAAGGCAGAAGAAAGTGACAGGTGTAGAAAGACATGAAGGTGAGGAAATAACGACAGAATCTTGGTTGACCCCGGTCCCTTTTAGAGTGAAATACTGACACTTCAGTCAGTAGTTGTTAGTCAGGTTGTCTGGGTTGCCTGTTCTGCTCATTATAAAGTATGAGGTGCTTATGTAGGTCACTGCACTCCGTACTCTTTCATCCTCACATGTAGGAAAGTATGTAGGGTACTGGGGGGAGTGTAAGGAGCGATTTTTGGATTGGCCCTGTAGCTAGCGAGGACCTGTTTTGACGCGCTAGCATATACATCCCCTCTCCTGAGATCCTGCGCATGTAACCATATACGCTTAAGCAAGATAGCAGACATGCAAGATTAAACAGGAATTCAGTTGCGAGTCTTTTTCTGTCTATGCTTGTGACTATATGTTCATAGTTGATTGTCTCGCTGGTGAAATATGGCACCTGTAGGTGTATGTGTCTTTGTGAAGGCTTAAATGGTCTTAAAAATGGAGTGGTTCTGGTTGGCTGTGGTTCACAGCGCTGAAACCCTCCATCTTTCATTCCCTGTTTTAATATGATTGGGACTTTGGTCTGCGAGTGTGAAAACCGAAGGTGACAGAGAAGGAGTGAGAAGGCGACAGAGAGAGATGACAGTCTTAATTAGGTTTTCCAGGGTTTGATGACGTTCCAAGGCTGTGGCCTAGTGAAGGCTTGGCGACTGATAGTGTCTGTGTGTTTTGTGTGTGTGTGTCTGGCTCGTGATCATGCAGAACTGTCATCAGCTGCGTAAATTGTCCATCAGCCCTTGTGGTGTGGCGAGCAGACAGAAAATACAGACACAGAGTTGTGTGGGACTTTCCACAACACACACACACACTCAAACACACACTCCCTTACCCACATGCATTCAAACTTAGACACGCACGTACCCTAATGACAAAATGGACAAGGCCACATTCATATGTGTAATTTAATTTAGACACACATCCTCATACTTAACCTGGTTGAGAAATCCCCCAGGTTTTCTCTTTGCATTTTTTTTCATAGTGCTTACATATTAATGTGCCAGACACTTGGGGTTGACCCTTATACACACTTACACACACTTGGCAATGCGTCTGAATGTGTTTCCAGGTTTAAACTGGCAAGAACCAACATCTAATCTGTGCTCCTGCATTCTGCACACAAATCATTATCTTCAAGACGTGGTTATTCTTTAAAATCAGCTAGACCAAGCATCTCCAACTCCTGGTGGGCACTATACTAACAGTTTAAACAGAAAGAAGTTAAATTATGTATTTATTTAGTTATATTTCCTCTATAACTGCTGCTTGTTTATTTATTTAATGAGCACTAATTCATCCAGAATTGGTATTTATTTACACATATTTAGATCAATGGGAGGTGATAGTCCTATCAGAAAAGTTATTAGGTTTTAGGCCTGTAATAAGCCATTTGGAAAAGTATGTAGCTTATATTAGACTATATGGTATGACATTACAGGCCAAACCAAAGTGAAAATTGATTTAAAGGCAGGGTTTAAGGATAAACTATTAACATCTGAGAAGTTGTATGATACTGTTTGGCCTGCGGTACAGTAGTTGGAGACCCTAATCTAGACTGGCACCACAGACTTGGACAAAAGGATCTTTAAAATGAGCTTTATAACGAAAGGAGTTGTTCAGAAACGCTTTAAACAAAGAATAAAAAACATCTCAGAGAACTTGCGTCCTGTTACTAACTCCCGGTATGAACACATTCATGCCCATATTTGTTACTGGCTTGTGTTTATAAATGTTTATAACAGATGGAACAATGACATTTCTGCTGTCATGAAAAGGCCTGTGAAACATAAACAAGGGCTTCACTCAATCTGTGCCAGCAACCAGAAACTCTTTCCCAGACACCATGTTTCACACTGCGGAAAACCAACCAGATCTTTCTGTTTTAACGCAAGCCAAAACAGGAAAGAAGAGAAGTTTGAGTACTTTACTACAAATGGATGCCCACAGAACCCAGAGCAACATAACTGATTTGCCAAAACACATAAACGCATACATCAAGCACTCCAGTGCTATGTTTTTGTTGGCCCTGTGATCAGTGGAAGTAGCCTAAATGAATCTTTCAATATGAAAGGACGAGTGAATTAAAAAACAAACTAAGAGCAGGAGAGAGACATACAGTAAGGGCTTTTCACAAAAGATGCTTTTTGTTGGTCTAAGTGGTAGACAGACAGACTTTCATATTGTGCCATTGTGATGAAAATACTTTTAAAAGCATTTAAAAACAATGGACTATATTGTATGCACTGAGTATGCATATGCCTAATGCTATAGAGTTAAAATGTCGCTCACAAGACTTCATCTGTGAAATTACAAGATAATGCTTTTAATCAAAGCCCCTATAATTCTCTCTTACTCTTCGCACGCAAACTCTTTTTTTTTAGCGCTATAAATGGCACTTAGTCTCCATACATTAGTGAGTGACCTGAAGCACATGGTCACCCTCACACACGCTGAGTGTGTACAGATCCCTCTTCAGCATCTCATTACACTGCTGAAGAGAGATCAGCCTCTATTGATTACACTCTCCACAGCCAATTAGCCTCTGATGTTTCTGGTATGTGTACAAAAACATGCAATTAAAAAAAAAGACCGTCTCAGAGGTCAAGGTCACTGCAATGCAGTTTCTCCGTTTGTTATGTAGTTTATGTTGCTTAGCGCTCATGTTTGGAACGTGGCTGGATTTCATTACTAAAAGGTAACATGGACATTTTATATAAAATAGCCTTATATATTTTAATTAATTTATATTTTTATGTAATGTATTTTATTTTATTCATTGTTATGTGTTTCTGATTTGTTTTTTTAATACATTGTGAGGCAATATTTAACTAAAAATGTTTATTATTATTGTTAGGGCTGTGTGAGACAATTTCACATATATTGCACTGTGGTGGAGCAAAGACGCAAGAAAAGGGGCTTTAATATATGGGGGTGAGTGGGACTCTATAGAGCCTTTTAAGAGTGACTGAGAGGGGTGGACAGACGCCACAGTGATTGTGCTAAACGCCACTTAGAGGTGAAGTTCAGGGATTAGTGAATTTCTCACAGCCCTCAATGTTCTGCGCAACAGCACACAGCCAAGTATCCACGCTCTCAAACACAGCACACTCATTTGAAAGGGCCAAGTAGTGCTTTAGCCAAACTTGACCTTGAATGATAGAGAGAACAAAAAAAATAATAATAGAGAAGAATTTCTGCTGACCGATTCTTATTTCAACCAACTGAGAAGAACTCATATTTATAATGCAGCCCATCCATCATCTAGACAACATAGACAACACATAATTAGCGTGTTCCCCTCACATGCTGTTGGCTAACCTCTCGAGCATTATGGTGAACGTGTGTGTTTGTGTGCGTGGCTTTGTGTCTCTAGCGGCCAGTGTATGGCTTGAGGCACTACAGCAAGACATTTAGTGCGCCTGTCTAATGTGGATGAAGACAAAGCAGCTCCTCATTGGCAGAAGCAGCATGTACACACACGCAGCTGCAGAGCTTCAGCGGAGGCTGTACGTTCAGTCTTTGGGCTAGATAAATTAATTGTTAGTATGCAGACAGCTGGAGTGTTGAAATTAGACAAAGGTAGCAGGTGTGTTGAGACAATAGTCCTCTTCTAGACTGATGGTTGGTTTGGAACATGACAGAAGTGTTACAGACGGCTGCTTGTGCATGTGTAGCATAGTATAATATCTTAGATGAGACACTTCCCGTATCCACACCTGCTTATATTGTCTGTTATGGATGTGTAGACAGGATCACGTCAATTTTATATATTACTCTTTAGGATTTTCAGTCACTCTATTATGTCATTCATCTAATCTTTGGAGATGTTCGCACCCATTGTGAGGTGCTCAAATAGGGGATGCAAATTTAAACCCAGTCTGCATCGTATCCTCATCAAATGCACACTTTTCCTGTCTTTATAATCCAAATTGCACAATTTTTATATATTTTTTTGTCTCGAATACTGTTATTGCTTGTCTGACAAGTGTCATGTTATCTTCTTACAGTCTTTCTTTTAAAGAGACCTAATTCTCTTTTCCACTGTCTCTGCAGGACCCATTGGATGAAGGTTATGCTGAAGGTATCAGTGACGAACATTATCGTTTAGAAGGTAAATTATCTCACTATATCCCCTGAGCAACTGATGTTCTCTTGCATGTAGCTCCTGATCTCTCCTCTGCTCAGTTTCATTATTTCTTCTGTTAAATCATTTGTTTGCACAATGTTGGCATATAATGATTTGTTTCTTGTCATTTGACTGTAAATTGAAGGTCGTAATTTGCTAATTAAACTCATAGTAGCATGTTAAAAGATTTATTGGCAAAAATCAGATAAGGTTTTTAAGCTGATATTCAATCTCCTTTTGTTATAATGAAAGCATCTGCTTGGGGATCAAGATTCTAATCTAGGGTTTTGGCAAAAGAAAATATAATCATTTGACTGTGAATTGAAGGTCATCATCAAGAGGCTACAACAGGTCAGATTCCCGTACAAACAACGCTTAGAGCTTATACGTGCTTAAAAGTGGTCCGCTCATGTCTGTGTGGGTCAAAGGTCAGTCAAGGAGAGGTATGATTGGCTAGGTGTTTGTGGTGTTATTGTTGCCTCATAGTCAGGAGTTAAAATGTACCGTGTCTGGTACCTCTTGAATTCCATATTGCATATTTTTTTGTGAATCTGTAAAAATGTAAAATAAAGATTTTTGCTATCATATGTGTGCACCTACAGAAGTCATATCAGTGTTTTTAAACTCATGGAGGAGAAAGATATCTTGATAATAAAACAATTGAGTCTAGACCGCTTTTTCCTTTTTTAATGAGAGCAATGTAGTTTTGTAGTTTCCCCCAAATCTGCTGGATTCATCATCAGGATGTCGTAATTTACTAATTAAGCTCATAGCAGCATGTTAAAAGATTGTTTAGGCAAAAACATACTTTTGAAGGCAAGAATGTGAAGTTTTGACCAAAGAACTTGAAAAGATTACTTGTTACAGTTTTACTGCACTTTAGCCTGTACCAAGCATCCACACTGAGAAAACACACTAGGCTTTAGCTATTAACCAGTCACCACACAGTTTACACTGAACTCCAGGTGAACCTTTAGATTCAAAGCCACCTTTGGGACGCTGCCAAGCTGCCCTCTGTGTTGTATAGAGTGGTTTTTAAGCGCCGTCACCGGAGCTCTGTAGCGGGTTTGGCTGTCTCATCACTCTGTGGGGAAGGACTTTGACCATTGCTGTGAGAGTTAGCACTTCCTTTGTGTTTATGGTGTGCGTGTGTGTGTGTATGGTTTATTTGTGACCATTTGTTAGTCCTCTAGATAAACAGCTCCTGTATATGGTGAGCTGGATGGCAAGCAGGCTTTGGCCCTGGAGCTCAGCGTTGCCTTTGAGTTTCTGGCCCTGATCAAAAGCTCTGATCTGACGCTGTTTCCCTCCAAAAAACCTGTAAAAGCTCCCTGGGACGACTGCTCTCATCCTCTGGTGCTTTTCTTCTCTTTTTTCATCCTCCCTTGCCTCTCGCTGCAGAGGGACAAGACAGGTCCTCTTTGATCTGAGAGGATCAGCGGAGGAGAAGTGAATGAGAGAGAGAGAAGACAGAGAGAGATACTGTTGTGTCTGCCTATCCTTTTGGCTCGTACAACAAACACTGTTTCAGATTTGACTTTGCTTAATTAATTAGAGATTCTGTTTTACAGACGGACTGATCCTGGGCCAAAAGGTTTGAGAATGGAACTTCAAAGCACAGGGATTTGGGGCAGGGGGGAGGATTTAGCCTGCAGGACCCAGCCTGGTGCTGAGCTGTGTCCTCACTGAGCTGCGTTAGATCTGCTCTCGTTTAAAACATCTCCATCTTATTACCCACAATACACAAAGAGACAAACTGCCTCTGAAATTTGGGTATTGAGTTAAGGATTAATCCTGACAGGCATTCTCTACATTAGAACGGGGCGCTGTTAGACTTCGTCTTTCTTGGCGACTCGCTTTAAATTTGCTTGTGATTTCAGACATAGACACAAATAGGATATCGAGGATGTTTGTGAAGCCTGGCCTTAGGATGTGAAGGCAGCAGTTAGGCCTGTTTACGCATTTATACTTGCAGCTTTAGCAAGGCATAGTGCTGATTTCCCATAGTCTGCTCTTAAAGGGACAGTTCACCCAAAAATTACGATTCTATTGTCTTGTTCCAAACCTGTATTACTTTTTTTCTGTGGAACAAAAAAGACAGTTAAGTGCAATGTACAGACACAGTGAAGCTTCAAAGGTAAAACAGCATTATAATAACTCTATATTCCAAGTCTGACAATAGTTTTGTATGAAAAACAGACCAAAACTCTCAAGTCGTTATTGACTGAAAATCTTGCCTTCAGCTGAAGAGCCCAAATCTCAGTTGTGACATATTAAACTCGGCATAACACGATCAATGCCGTTTAACATCATTGACGTCAGTACTGTCACATCGTGTCTTGACTTAAACTGTTTACATTTTGATCTGCTGTCTTGGTTCCTTGGGTTTCTTCCTCATCCTACCTAACCATCTTAGAGAGTTTTGTCTCACTGTTGGCTTTGGCTCACTTAGTGGGGAATGTAAGACGCTCTTCTTTGTAAAGCAGCTTTCTGACAATCCATTGTGAAAGCGCTGCCACTGCACAAAAAATGGTCCTGGATTGAGATGTGGACATGTTATATGTGTGCCACATATGCATCATTGCTTTCAAAGACTCTAACAAAGTGTGTGGAGGAACATGTACTTCTGAGATTAATATTCAGGATGTGATTGCAAATTTTGGCTGAAGCTTTATATCCCATATTCTGAGACTGTATGAGTGTCTTCAGTGTAATGACTGCAATAGTAGACATGCCATGGCTACATTCGAAAATAGCTAGGTGCTTCCTAGGCATTCCCCTTTAACTCTTTCACTTCTCTCTTCTGTCTGTTTTAATTCATATATGCTCATAAAGCTGCATTTCAATATTTTTTTCCTCATTAAAAAAAAGACAAATTAAGAAATGAATAACGCGTCTGAACGATTTTCAAAATGAGGTACAGTCACATGAGATGAAGACAAAAAATACAAGAACAAATCTTAAGAATTAAATTTCTTAAATTTTTTTAAGCATTTGATGGTTTCCTTACCATTATGTGAACTTGTGTCCCCTGCAGTGGCCCTGCCCCCTGAGAAGACTGACAGCTGTAGTGTGGAAGAGAGAATGCAGGACACTGAAGGCACTGTCACTGTCGGCCCACACAAACAATTACAGTTTGAGGTCAGTATAAAACAAACAAACCGATTTAGTTGGCTTTTTAAAGAAATTAATACTTTTATTCTACTAGGATTAAAGCAATAAAAGCAAATTGATTAAAAGTCACACTAAAGACATAATGTTACAAAAGATTTCTATTTCAAATACATTTCTATTCTATTGAAATTTCTATTAATCAAATAATTCTGAAAAATATGCATCATAGTTTCCATAAATTAACCAGCACAACTATTTTCAACATTGATAATGGTCAGAAATGTTACTTGTGTACCAAATAAGCATATTAGAATGATTTCTAATCGATCTTTTGACATAATGGTTGCTGGAATTTCAGCTTTGCTACAGTATCACAAGAACGAATTACATTTTAAAATGTATGAAAATAGAGAAAAGAGTTATTTTAAATTTAATATTTCTCTGTTTTACTGTATTTTTGATCAAATAAATGCAGCATTGGTGAGAGTTAGAGACTTCTTAAAAAAAAAAATGTATGACCAGTCTTTTAAACGTGTTATTGTTATCCATTTTTGTTTGTTAATCAGGAGTTGGAGTGTGCCGTATCAGTTGAAGAAGATAACAGGCAGGAGTGGACTTTCACCCTCTACGACTTCGATAACAATGGCAAAGTAACAAGAGAGGTAAGACTGAGAAATCTGAGCAGTGACTGATGTCTTTTGTCATGGGAAAGCCCAGAAACAGAGATAACACTAACAGGACATACTAAATAGATGCCGCTCATTATGTCTTTTTTCTTCCACGTACCACACAGTTCCTGTTTTCCTCAGCTTCATAGTTGCTCTGCATTTACATTTTATTTCCACATGCTAAATAGCCTCAGATGTATAGCATGTTTCATGTTTGTGTGCACATGTGCTCTCCACTGCTGCCAGCATCTGTCTTCCCTCCCTGAGGCTAAGGAGACTCTGATTAACACATTATTATGGACATGTCTGTGTATGAATTATGAATAATGCATGTATCTTATCATATATCACGTACAGACTTGAACAGCATATAAAAGACTAATATACCATCTCGTGTCAGTGATGATCTCTTAATTTCATGTAATTTTTTCCCTCTTTATCTCACTACATTCAGGACATCACCAGTCTACTGCACACCATATATGAGGTAGTGGACGCGTCAGTGAATCACTCCCCCAGCAGCAGTAAGACCCTCAGGGTGAAGCTCTCCGTCGCCCCAGACTCCAGCCCGAGATGGAAGAACTGCACCCAGACCAACACAGGTACATAGAGGGAGTTTGCTCAGAACAACAGAAAATAAGTCAAGGGGTATCGGGGAGAGTTCAGTCAAAAATGCAGTTGTCATCATTTACTCACCGTCACGTTGTTCCTTGCATGTATGACTTTTTTATTTCTTCCATGGGACACAAGAGGGAGTTTAGCAGAATGTTGACGCTGCTCTTTTCCACATAGTTGTTGTGAATGGTAACTGGATCAATCAAATTTGATCAAAAAGACAATAAAAACCAGTCAATACGACAAGAGGTTTGTGTGATGGTCAAACTGTAATGTATAGATGTGATGTGTAATTGTTTTTTTGTTTTTTTAACTTGACAGTCTCAATTTCATTTGACAAGTACATCCTTGACATTTTGTTAAATAGCAAATTTTTGTTAAATACTACATTTTGTGTTCCATTATAAAAGCGAAAAAAACATAAAAACAAGGACATGAGGGCAAGTAGAAGATGACAGAATTTTTGGGAGAACAATTCTAAGTTCTTGTTATGCTATCTCCTATTGCCCTCCTCCTTTTCCCTGTTTTCCATGTCATTGCATCTCTTGTAAGATGTGTTCATAGTCAAAGGCAGAAGTCGAGAGAAAGAAAAAACCCAAACCTCTGCAGCTCTGAGCTTTTGGATTCCTTTTGGAAAGTGCTATCTTTGCATAGATGAAAAATAAATAAATCCACATTTAGCCACTTTCTAACTGTGTTACTTGGTAAAAAACAATGTGAAGGAGAACAGAAAGTACTCTGAAGAAACAGAAGTGGTTCTGTTTGTTTAGTGTTGTCATTTGGGCTATTTATACCCGTCGTGTATTTGAAAGAGAAGAGCCTTTGAACAGCAGCTGTCCTCATGCAAATTCACAAGTGTGTGTTTTTTAGATTTATATGAGGCCTGAGGTTCAAAATAGAATAAATGAAGCATTGTTGTTTTTTCTTCTTTTATGAACCTTCAAAGTAAATAGAAAGCAGGGAACAAAGGTTTCTTTCTTATTTTGGCTGGTCTTTAAAGCTGCTTCAGTGTGTGATGCTGTGCAACTCAACGCCGTTCTCTTTGATAAAGACTCCCTCCTCTCTCTCCATCTCTCTCTCACTCACTCTGTATCCTACAGACACTCCCCATCCCAAGCATAAGGGAGAAAAGTGCATTGAGGACTCCAAGACTTCAGAGAAAAAGTCAAGAGCCTTTCTTAGGTACTTATGAAATTAATCTACACAAACAGACCACATCATATGTAAATCACTTTCACACGTTAGTGTCTGTAATTGTTACATAAAACTACAATATATAAACTTTGGAAGAACATGTCACAGAATCTTAAAATAAATTATCATCTAACGGACAATGATTGGTTCAAGCCCCCTTCATGTACACATCCTCAGAGCAATTTACTTGCAGTCATGACAGTTTGATGCTGTTGTATTAGGCGTTACCATGCTGATCACCACAACCAGCAAGGTTGCCAGCGGCACTGTGTGGATGAGAACTTGGAGAGAAGAAACCATTACCTTGACCTGGCCGGCATTGAAAACTACACATCCCGCTTTGGAACAGGTACAATCTTAAGAGTAAATGGAGCCAACAGAGCTTTCTAATTTAGGCCCTACTCACACCTGGTGATTAAATCTGTCTTGTGGGATCCAGTCACAACCAATCCAGTATTAAGTAACACATTGCTGTAAGATTTTATACATTAACATTATGGTAGTTGCAATAGCTTAAACAAAATAACAGTGAACAATACTTTATAGCCTTAGGAAAAATAAAAGCACTTATTTTTAACAAAGACAGGATTTATTAGTCAATGTTAATTTTTGCATATACGTTTTAACATTTTATAACATTGGATCATGTTTTATGAACGAACATGAATTTTTAATAAATAAAAGTAAATATACACATTTTGCAGGTTTTATAAATATGAATGATTTTTTTTCTTCTTAAAAATAACAACAACTGCACAATAACCCCCAGCTCAATGGATAAATGTCATTGACTCCAAATTTTATTTGAGTGATCTGATCATAAAAGTGTTTTGGACTGCTTGGTACATCTGTATTTAGTGCTGACCCCCTTGTGTTGACATGCACCTGAACATATCATATAATTTGCAGGAGATCATAAAATGACTTGACACTTAAAGGGATAGTTCAGCCAAAGAAGAAAATTCTGTCATTAATTACTCACCCTCATGTCGTTCCAAACCCATTAGACCTTTGTTCATCTTCAGAACACAGATTAAGACTTTTTGATGAAATCCGTGAGTTTTCTGACCCTCCATAGACAGCAACGGAACTCACACATTCAAGGCCCAGAAAGGTAGTAAGGACATCAATAAAATAGTCCATGTGACATCACGGGTTCAACCTTAATTTTATGAAGCTACGAGAATATTTTTGTGCCCAAAGAAAACAAAAATAACTTTATTGACACAGAACCCGGATGTGCTGCATCTCGTTTGCAAGCAGAAGAATGCAGACAAGCATCATAGTTCTTTCATGAACGCGCAGTGAAGACTGTCATGGAATAGAAGAAATTATTCAATAAAGTCATTATTTTTGTTTTCTTTGCATACAAAAAGTATTCCTGTAGCTTAATAAAATTACGGTTGAACCACTGATGTCACATGGACTATTTTAACGATGTCCTTACTACCTTTCTGGGCCTTGAATGTGGTAGTTGTGTTGCTGTCTATGGAGTAGGGATGTGCATCTCCATAACTGAGGCCGATGCTATACGCACCTCGATGCATAGCCAATGATATGATACATTGAAGATACATATGAAGCAGGCACCGATGTGATGCGATACGATTCATCCGTTACGATGCAGTGCGATTAGATTTCGATTCAACACAATGCGATTCAAGGCAATGGAAAAAATATGATCGCAGCAAATCATAAATTAACTTGTGTCTTCTGACTTCTAACACCTCGAGGCCTGTTTCATAAAATAAGTTTACCAAATAGGCCAGGCTTATTTCAGTTAGTCTGACTCACTGTCAAATGATTTGGTTCCATAGAGTAAATTTAACAAAGATCAACCTTTGTCGTTTATGGAACTGCTTTAGCCCCGATTGATTTGTTCGGTTATTTCAAGTAAGGTTTTGGACTTTAATCCCCACTTTTCCTCAGGTCTCCGTAGTGTTGTTGTGAACTTTTGATTTGTCATATTCACGTGCAGCGGTGATGAGAGAATGAGACATTGCTTGAGACACAGTTTCGAGAGGAGAAATCAGTCTACATATAAAATATTGGTCACAGATTATTGGTAACTTTCTAAACAATAAAAGTGTAGCACATCCACTATTAATTATATACAAATAAATTGTTTTTTACCGATGCAGATATCTTAGAAACGATGCATCGCAATACAAATGCCAACTTGTATCCGATGCACACTTTTTAACTTTTTTTGCTGATGCACCGAGCGAATCTTTGGGGAATCTTCCCATCCCTACTATGGAGGATCAGAAAGCTCTCGGATTTCATCAAAAATATCTTAATTTGTGTTCTGAAGTTGTTATCAATTTAACAACTTTTTTTGGTAAAGGCACAACTATTTATATACTAATAAAACGTCTTTATAATAATAACACTTAAAACTAATTATTTTGTGCTTCCTCTAGCAGTTCCTGCCACAGTACCCGCAAAACCCAACCATACCACGCGCTCATCCAATCAGACACGCTCACGTTCTCAGGAACCCGAGAATGGTCACACATACCCCGCTCACCAACGGCGCTCACAGACCACCTCCACAGATCCTCCTGCCATCCTCTCCCGGCACACACATGCACTCCGTTCCCCCAAAACACACCGCACACCACCCAAACAGGCCTCTGCCTGTCGGGTGATAAGAAGAGGAGCGCCCCCTCCCCCGGCGGTCCCCAACCAGATCCCTCCACACCAAAGCTCAGGCCCGTACCGACGACACAAGCAGAGGTCTAAAGAAGGCCTGCACTATCGGCCTCTTGGGCCAACCGTGACGTCTGGCCCAGTCGTGGAGAAAGAGCATGTGAGGGATCTGCCCAGTCTGGTGCTATATGAAGCAGGACTAGCTCAGGTAGTCCAGCGACACGAGCATCATCATCATCATGAACATCATCATCACTACCATCACTTCTATCAGTCCTGAAGAGTAAAACACAGACGGGCTACATAAAGCATCTAAATAAGAAGAACAACGAGGAACATAACAATTGAATGATGTTAAATATTCTTGCATGGCCACAATGAGGCTGAGAAGGATACAAAGCATCATGTTCATGCCAAAGTGGCAGACAATATGTACGCATTTGTATATATAAGTGTGTGTGTGTGTGTGTGTGTGTGTGCGAGAGAGGATGTGTGGGTCGGTTTGAATGCGTGCTGATATGTTCAGTCCTGTCTTTGGCAGCAGGCGAGGTTTACTTACTACGTAAGGGCTCTATCTTTCCCTTTTCTCTTCTTTTTTCTCTCTATCACTCTGTCTGCCTCCTTTGTTTTTTTTCTCTCTCCCTCTCTTAATTCTTATCTGATTGGTCTATTTGGTGGAAAAGGTGGTCAGCCCTGTTAAATGAAGAATTTTGAGTTGTCAAACCACTTTTGAAGGAATACAATTCCTTGGTTTTGTAAATTACATTTTGTGTGTGCGCACAATCTGCGCATCTATGTGTGCCTAAGGTGTCTTTTTTTACACTTATCCTTTTTTGTTTTCTTTTTTTCACTGATGACCACTTGAAAAGCACTTCTTGTGCCATTGCATTCGAGACACTTTATCTATGAAGAGCTTCTCTCTCCTAAACAATAGATCTGAATCAACACCTTTAAAAATGCAATACAGGACGCATGTACATAAAAGAGCCAGTAAAGACGCCCAAACCGTCAAAAAGGACTTTGTTGAAGGACAGTATGAGAACTGCACTCTACAATGATGAAATCGCCAGTCTACATGAAGAAAACAGAACATCATAATCAGCTGCTACCTCTAGTATTATTATGATTATCGGTATTATTGACATAATTTTTTATTCAGATTTTATTTTTTATTTGTCTGTCTGTTGTAATATGCCACCAATCTGCAGTCATGTCAAGATGTATCGGATTTAAATCCATTGTAAGCTTTATTACTGAAACATTTCTATTCATGCTTTTTTTTTTTTTTTTTTGGTGTTTTCCTGTCCCTGTAACTTTAAGCTAATTGCATTCTAAGACCACTAGGCATCAGAGTTTATAGTGTAATTATGTGCATCAGACAATATGAAATCTTAAAATAATGTAATGATTGTAGAATAATGTTTTGAAGCTTGTTAAAAAATAATTTATTTGAAAAACATATTCCTGTCAGGTTTATGGCAAGTCAAAATGGGTCTAATCAAATGATTGGAAAACATTGAATATAGTTTATATTGTATGACACAATATTATACCTGATATTATTGTATCTTTTGCTTGTTTAGTTGTGGTTTCAACTTTTCCTTCTTATCAGTTCAGTCATAAGACAATTCAAGTTGTAAAGTGTAAAGGAATCTGTGCTGCCAAGGAAAAATAGTATTTTTATTTCTCAGGTTCATTTCACGTTTGAGTCATTGATTTGATTATTGGTTTTCAAGGGAGCTGTAAACCACTAGACTGAAGTTTTTCGGGGTTTTTTTTGGTACAGAATCACCATTTAGGGTTTTTAATTTCTTTCAGAATCCAAGAATATGTTCTCAGACTGAATTAGGATCTTTTAGACAGTATGTTAGTGCCTTTAGCTCAGTATTGGCAGAAGTGAGGTAGGTAGCGAGAAAACAAGTCTGGTTTAATAGGAGTTCATCTGTTTCCATGCAGCAGTTTAAAACAGCATTTAAATAAGTACATTATGAATCTATTTTAGGTTCGATGTATCCCAAGTCACCTAGAGGGAATGAGTGAGTGTGTATAGCAGCTGCCTCATTCCTCAGGGGCAGGATGACAGTATCGCCGCCTAGAAGTCTCCAGTCCTCCCATAACTCACCAATACCCCACTGACAGAGAGTTAACGAGTGCATGTGCATCTGAAACCAGCACTACGGAAGATTATGAAACACAACAGCCTTCGTTCAAACTCAGCAAAGCAGGTGTGTGTTGAAGCTCACAGAGGTGTTTTAATACTCCTCGTTTGTGCAATATAATTGTTCTCATCTCTCTTTTTTGATGACACAGAAAAAAAAACTTGTATTGAAAGCTAGAAAAATTTGCACTTGTACTTGCAATTTTGGGCCCCGATATGGACAGCAGTTAAAATTGAGAATTTTGTCAGTGATGAGATGAGTTGATTATGTTTGGTTAGGATCTGTTCGACTTGCTGAAATGTTTAGAATGAGATTGGCTGACTCTTCTGCTCAGGAGGACAGTGGAAACGTGAGAGCATCATACTACACTAAACTCTGGAAAACCCACCTGCAGCTTCAGGGTGGTCTCATCACAGCTAGCGACATTCGACCATCACTCAGTTTTGCTGTTGCGGGGGAATGAATGTGGGGTATGGCACTTAGCTCTCCCTCTCATTCTCTCTCTCTGTTAATGGTGAGATGTTGCTGTTTTAAATGATTCTGACCTTTTCTTAAACATATATTGCTGCTAAACAAAAAATCAAAACAATCCATAGCATCATGAGAAACTGAAAAATGTAAACATGCCTCATGTGCAAAACATCTAAATGCACAGTTATTTCGTTATTGTCCCACAGTGTCCCACATCCTTTAACGAATCCTCACACTAAAATTGTGTAGATGTTTGATGGGTTCACTTGCCTGATGGTTGTAAATACATCATGAGCAGACAGCTGCGGTGATAACAGTGTGTTAGATGGATTCTGTGCTATTTATCTGGATGAATGGCTATTTTGTAGTGCCATTTGTACTTACAACATTTCTTGATTTCTACTGTGCTTTTGTTTAGTGTGATTGAGTGAGTGTGTAGGACAACACGCTCAGGATAACAGCAAATGATTCATGGAGGTGCTTGTACATAAATAACACGAAGTGGTAGCATTTCATGCTACACCCCAACCCTAGTCCAGATTATTTGTGACTATTTGTTTCCTATTAATTTTTCATGCTTTTTTGTTTAGTTTATATAGATGGATGGAAATAATTGCTTTATTTATTTAATAGCAAACCTGTGCCAAGAGAAAACCTTTCATTAAAAGCTGAACTGTTGCTTACTGACTGGGTGGCTGTGATTTCTTTGGCTGTTGGTTTTGAGAATGTTCTGATGATTTCTTTGCATGCATGCACACTCATCATGGCTGCATGCAGAGATCTGTTTCTGCTTTTGAGTAGAAATACTTTTGCATGTCCTTAATCTATGTTGTTTGCATGTCTTGCTTCAAATGTTTTCCACAGTTGCAGTCTAACACATGGCCAAAGTAAGTATTCAAGTCCTGTAAGTTTTAAGTTAGCTAGCTACTAAACCATCTCAATCTCCACTACCGTTTGGGGTAAGATTTGTTTATGTTTCTGGAAAAATTCTTATGCTCACCAAGAACAAAAATCCTGCAAGAATGGCATTATTGTAAAATACCATTACAGTTTAAATAAGTGTTTTCTATTTGAATGTATTTCAAAATGCAATTTATTTTTGATGGCCATTACTTCCTTCTTCAGTGTCACATGATCCTTCAGAAATCATTCTAATATGCTAATAATTTTCTGCTCAAGAAACATTTCTTTATCAATGTTGAAAACTGTTGTGCTGCTTTAATTAATTAATTAATCTTTTTTTTTAAACCATGATACATTTTTGAGGATTTTTTGAAGAAATAGAAAGTTAAAACGCACAGGAGCATTCACTTCTTTCAAAAGATCGCAGACATTGGAAAGGTAACATTTGTAATTTAATTTGTGATGGATAAATAAAATTTGCTGTTAGTGAGGAACACTATGGGAATACACCAGTTTACTTGTACTGTACTTGTACAGTCTTAAATTCTATTTAAGAGTGAATTTTATACAGAACAAGTATGTTGATGTCCCAGTTTTGTCTACACAAGAAGCTTACATTTCATTTATCAAAAGTAACAGTGCATTCAACCTAAATTTTACCAGCATGCATATTCCCTGGGAATCAAGCCAATGACCTTTTAGCAACATTTGAACTAAAAGAACACACCTACTTTCCTTTCTCCTAGGACTTTTTTTCTCCTCAACTCAACAAATATTTTCACAAGAGCATAAAAGTGGTTCACATTTGGTGCTGGATCTGTGTGGTGAGGATGGTGGGGACTGTAGGTGTGGAAGAGCCATATCTCTGTGTCACAAAAACAAACAGACAGCAAGCGAGCAAGCCAGCGAATGATGCTATTGACTTGAGCGCGAGTGAGGAGGCTGCTTCCATATGTGTGGAGTGTGCTTTGTTTCCTGTAGATAGACACAGTGCTTTGAAGTGCGGATTGGCCCAGTGGGGTGCTAGCTTCTGTTGAGAGGAGATGCTAAACACAGAGGATGTGAGGGACACGCGACTACACTATTACCCATACAGGTGCAAAGAGGCGAAAACGCAAATCCAATGATAATGTACATCTGTTCCAGAGTATTTAGAGGCTTTGAAGGTTTTTTTTTCTGCAGGATAAGTGGAGCCCTTTTTCTTACAGTATCTCACAACTTCAAAACAGATTCTCTAGATTATGCAAATGATTCGAATATAGCGCTTTCTGCAGGCTTGAAAGCATGAAAAGAAAAGAGAGAGGAGAAAAAAAGCGAATTAAGCTAATTGGTGTGGCAGGCTTTTATGTATGAGAAGATGAGCGAAAATAAAGCACTTTATTACCTGTCAAGTTCACTGAATTAGGCGAGATGCTGGCAGAGTGCTAAAGTTCACATTCCCTCTATCTGTCTTTGAGGTTTGTTTGTAGCACTCAAGGTCTCGGTGCCCTGTTGACATTTGCTCCACAGTGAATTCTGTTAAGGGTATGATGAGATAATAGTCATTGAGATTAAGAGCATCCCGTTGTAATCACAAGGGCATGTTTGATGGCTGAGAGGGAAAGGGAAATGGTAATGGAGGTGTGAATATGACTGGCTGCAGGTCTTTTGAGTACACAAAGCAATAGAAGTCTTGGTTTGTCTGTGAATAAATTTTATTTTACCAGTTTACATCGATTTAAATATTTAAACATTTTCAAAGAAATGGTATTAACATGAATCAAAATAAAGTAGTGATGAAGGAAAATGTTAAATAGCTGATGATTAGTGTTATTTATTTTATTGTGTAATTGTTATTTTTTACGATTTATGGGATCCCTTCCAAACAATGGTTTTGACCAGTGTATATACAGGTGCATCTCAAAAAATTAGAATATTGTGAAAAACTATTTTTACAAAAACATTTTTTTGTAACTTATTTGAAAAAGTGAAACGTTCATATACTGTATTCTAGATCCATTACATGTAAAGTAAAACATTTCAAAAGTTTTTTAGTTTTAATTTTGATGATTACAGCTTACAGCTCATGAAGTCAAAAATCCAGTATCTCCAAATATTAGAATATTTCAAGATCGATAAAAAAAAAAAAAGGATTTGCAAAATAGAAAAGTTCAAGTTCTTTAAAGTATGTTCATTTATGCACTCAATACTTGGTTGGGGCCAAACTCCAGCATCAGCGAGGAATGGCATGGAAGCGATCAGCCCGTGGCACTGCTGAGGCACTATTGAGCCTTCAGCTCGTCTGTATTGTGACTGTTTCTCATCTTTCTCTTGAAAATATCCTTTAGATTCTATATGGGGTTCAGGTCAGGCATGTTGGCTGGCCAATCAAGTACAATAATATCATGGTCAGCAAACCACTTGGAAGTGGTTTTGGCACTGTGGACAGGTGCTAAAGTCCAGCTGGAAAAGGAAATCAGCATCTCCATAAAGCTTGTCAGCAGATGGAGGCATAAAGTGCTCCAAAATCTCCTGGTAGATGGCTTCACTGACTTTGGACTTGATAAAACACAATGGACCAACACCAGCAGACGTCACGGCACCCCAAATCATCACTGACTTCGGAAACTTCACACTGGACTTCAAGCAGCTTGGATTCTGTGCCTCTCCAGTCTTCCTTCAGACTCCAGATCTTGATTTCCAAATGAAATGCAAAATTTACTTTCATCTGAAAATAGGACTTTGGACCACTGAGCAACAGTCCAGTTCTTTTTCTTCTTAGCCCAGGTTAGATGCTTCTGACGTTTCTGTTTCAGAAGTGGCTTGGCAGCTCTTTTCCTGAAGACGTCTGAGCTGGTGGCTCTTGATGCACTGACTCCAGCTTCAGTTCACTCCTTGTGAAGCTCTCCCAAGTGTTTGAATTGGCTTTGCTTGACAGTATTCTCAAGCTTGCGGTCATCCCTGTTGCTTGTGCACCTTTTCCTACCCAATTTATTCATTCTGGTCAACTTTGCATTTAATATGCTTTGATACAGCACTCTGTGAACAGCCACCCCTTTCAGTAATGACCCTCTGTGACTTACACTCTTTGTGGAGGGCGTCAATGATTGTCTTCTGGACCACTGCCAAGTCAGCAGTCTTCCCCATTATTGTGATTTTAAAGAGATACCCAGAATTTATACTGTAGGGATGGTCATTTAATGAAACTCAAATGCAAATATTCTAATATTTTTAGATACTGGATTTTTGACTTTCATGAGCTGTAGCTCTAATAATTTTTTAAAATGTTTTACTTTACATGCGATGAATCTAGAATATATGAAAGTTTCACTTTTTCACAATATTCAAATTTTTATGAGATGAAGAACTTGAACTTAAAAAAAACATTGCCTTGGTAACTAATTGAAATAAGTTTAAGAACTAAAATAACTAAAACTTAAAAAAGCTAAATATTAAAATAGAAGAAATATTAAAAGCAAAACATTTATATACTATAATAGTATATAAATAATACTAAAATAACACTGACTGTGACTCTATCTGACTATTGCAGTGCTGTGGAAAAACTTTTATTCAACTGAAGAATGCACTTACTTAGTTGACATAAATCATAAGACTTTTATTTATTTTTTTAAATCATGCATGTTTAATGCTGATATATAACGTTCAAGAAATAAATCAGAGAAACATATTCAGATAATGACATCCAACTATTTGTAATATTATTTTCAGATGGATTGCTCCATCATCTATCAACTATCTCCATATCAGCCCAGGGTGTAGTGTGACTGGAATGTGAGGGTGTGTGGAAACATGAAGACATTTTTAAAGCCAGGAACCCAAGGGCTAATGAACTGTAGTGAATTATTCAGAAGGAGAGAGAGGGGGAAAAGAAAGAGAAAATGCTTGAGGGCAATTTTTTAGAAGACCCCTGTAATTATAGCATTTTAGATGGTAAATTAAGACTGATAAGAGAAACAAAATATGACATGATGTCGTTAATAGATTAGTTAATTTGCTGAGACCAGGCTCTAGTCTTCTTATAAGAATTAAACTCCACTGTCACAACATAACCACGCCTTTATGGATATAAAAGTTTTTTTTTTTTTTTTTGCTTGGCTTGAACCAATGAGTTATGAATACTGGACATGAGCAAGTGCCCCGATATCTCAGATCTGGACTTAAAGTACAAATCTTAACTCTCAGCTCAATTTATTGGATTTAAATGAACCCCTGCTTCAGATTATGTTTCATCTGCCCTTTTGTTTCTTCTGTTATTGTCAAGCCACTTACTTTCTCAAAAGTCTGCAGGATCTTTAATGAGTCACTTGCATATCCTAGTCTTGGGTGTTTCCTGCTGTGATCCCTCTATAGAGCCACATCCTTCACTTGTAACTTCCGTCTTTCCTCCTGAGTCACCTGCTCTTCTGGAGTCTTTTCATGGTGAATCAGTCTGAGATAACCAAGAAAGTGTTGACTTGCACCTTTTCTGTCTTAACTGATCCACGAACTGCATGAGTCCACCTGAATTGATAGTCCCTGATGTGTATATTTTTACAGGACATTATGTGCAAGTCTTTTTAAGAGTGTTTTTGTAGTAAAAATGAACAGAAGAAATAAGCATTTTTACTTTCAAAAGTGTGTTGAATTTCTGTGGTTAGGCTCTAGAGAAGTAAATAAGAAATCAGAATGTTTCCAGTAGCATTCAATCATATTCTGTTGGACATTTTGAATGCTACTAATGTTTTGAACAACCATGATTCTCCAGTCCACAGTAAACCAATGATTAATTTAATTAAATCTGCTGTAGATCATAGGAAATCAGTAGATTTCCTCTTTGGGGTATTTGGGTATTATAACATGCTCACACTGCACTGGGCAGGGGAGGCTTTCATTTACCAAATTGAAACCACATATGAGAAATGCATCCACCTTTACAATATAAGTGTAACGGTTTGGTTTCTGTTTAGTTCCCTGTTTTGCCCTTATTTGGTTTTCCCAGTCATTAGTTAATTATCTATCATCCCCATCACCTGTGTTTGATTAATTATCTCGTTTGTGCCTTTGTCCCAATCCCTTTATAAGTCCTGAGTTTCCCCTCAGCGTTTCTTAAGTTAATTCAATGTCTAGAGTGTGTTGATGCCATTTAAATAAAGATTACGCCTTTTGTTTATTCCTTCATCGAGCGCCTTATTTACTACGACCACCAGACGCATAACAATAAGAGTGGGCGCAGCTATTACTGTCTGAGTCAGATTGTTTTAACTGTACAAATACAGTCCGTTATGATGTTGCAAACTTATTTATAAGATTATTTTAATCTATTAATGTAATCATAAACATAAATAGTTGAAAAGTTTACAGCATTTTGTTATTCCATTCTTACTGTATAGCGGCTAACAAATCAGAAGTCCCAGAAATTCAATACAAACATTGTGGAATTCCCACTTTTTGCCATTTTACCTTGATGCAGTTCATAGCCGGGATGCTGTAGTTGGAATGGGCGCATGGCATTTTCACAGTGCGAGTCTAATTTAATTACATTCCAATTATTCTGCTTATCTACATCTGACATTACAGCCCTTGATATGTTAATTCCATGCATACACTCTGTTCACACTTTTTCAAAGGTGTAAACGGGCCGTTGCTATCATAGTTATCTTCCTCAAACTCCGATGCAAAATGAGAAAGAGAGAGAGTGCACGAGTGTGTATGGGAGAGAGAGAGAGGCACCAAAAAGTTCCATTGGTTTTGAGTAGATCATTGGGGCTCTTTATTTTTGCAACATCAAAGGGCTTGTGTCTGCTTTGATGTGGCAGCATGCTGTTTAAGGTACAGAGTGAATGGAAAGATGTCAAGCTGCAAGGTGCCTCTGTAGTTTGCGAGGAGGGCTCTGCAGAGCAGCAGATGAAAGGACCAAACAGGGTTTGATAATGAATGTCCAACAAGTAGCCCATCTCAGGCAGTGCTCACGCAGCGGGAGCCAGAGCTAACCTTCAACGATGCACACAACGCCCCACACTCCTCATCTAACTACTATCGCTCACTCCCTCGCTCTCTCTTTTTAGCCGTCCGCTGAAAACTCCCGAGAAGTGAGCTTTAATCTTCGTGTCAATTAAAACTCAATACAAAGCAACCGCACAAACACACAGATAAAGGCGCGTGCCTGCGACTGCAGTCACAGATGCACTGCAGCACGCGCTGGCACTTCTTCTGTTCCATCCTCTATATCTGAAAGACATTTAATCTCTTTCTTTTTGACAGAACATGTCTCTCTAAGCTCCGCACTAATTGGCTTCCAATTTCACCAAGATTCGACTCTGTTTGAAGTCATTGTCCACTGCTGTGCTGACAAAGTCAGACTCTCAAAACAGTGTCAACTCACCTATTTCTTTGATGTGCTATTTCAGATAGCTGAAGTCTGATCAAACGGAAGAACAAACTTGTTTGAATGAGACTACGCATCTTAATTGATGGTTTTTAAAACCAGATGTTATATAAATTGTGTTGTCATGAAGGTGTGCCGGACAGAAATACTAATTTATGTTTTTATGGGATGAAAGAGATGTGCAGCAGACCTCTTCTTTTATAATGTAGCTAAATATTTCAAGCAGGATAACTCAGTCCAAGACCAGGCTCTAGCTATAAAGATCATCTATACAGAAAGTATGACGGCTATTTTAGACTTGTGCAAAGTGGATATTCATTTCATGTTCTCTGGGGTTCTATGTGGTATGAACCCCTCTGCCCCCTAAAATTCCCTGGTGTGCTGCCCTTCCAAGCAGCTGTGACCACTGTGACGAGTGAAGCTCACCAACATATCTGCCTGTGGTAAAATGAGACCCTTAATGAAAATTAAGCTAGAATACAGAACCTTCAAATGAAGTTATTAATTAAATTCTTTGTATTAGTTAATTAGTTAGTAATTAGTTAAGTCAAGTCACTATTATTTGTATAGACGGGGAAATAGTTTGTCGAAATACTGCCATTCTCCTCTGGCCAGACAAAATCAGCAGTTTAAATCTAGGCTAAAGCAGAGTCAGATTGTGTAAAGGACTCATCCTGTGGTCTTGGTCCCGATGGCCGTCTTGGAGACAGGGTTTTCACTGGGGATCAGTCTCTGGGGCTCATCTAGGTGTCCTGGCTGTAGAGGTCATCTCTTGGTGCTGATCCACCGTCTGATCTGGATACGGACTGGATCTGGGTGGCTACGGTGACCTCGGAATAAGAAAGAAACAGACTAATATTAGCGTAGATGCCATTCTTCTAACAATGTAACAAGTACATCAGGTGTTTTGGGAAGTGTTGACCTAATTAATGCAGCCTAACAATCCTTTGATTTGAATTATAGAAATGGGATAGTGTATTATGTGTAAGCCAGGTTAAAGAGATGGGTCTTTAATCTAGATTTAAACTTATAGTAAATAAACTTACAGTTTATAGTAATTATAGTACTATAAACCTGCCAGAGACTTTACATGTGTAGCCTACCAGTGTGCCCTGTACCGCTAGCTCTTTTAATGAACCCAAAACATAGTGTGACCAGTGTAGTCTGATACCCGAACAAATTACACTTTATCAACCAGTTCTTTTTAGTGAATCAAAAACATAAAAGCAGTGGTGGACGAAGTACACAAATCAAGTACTTGAGTAAAAGTACAGATACGTACTATAAAATATTACTCCAGTAAAAGTACTGCTTTTTCAATTTTACTCGAGTAAAAGTACAAAAGTACTAAATTTTTTATGTACTTAAGTAAAAAGTACTGATGGATAGATTTATTTGCAATTTTATATAGACTACTTGATTTAATTTTATATTAGCGCATATTTTTATATTATTAGCCAAAATAACAACTATATGGAGTCAAGAGATATATTTTGTTGTTGATATGGACTATGTTGACAAGAGTGATGTAGTAATGTTCTCTGTGAAGCTTACATTGTGATGTACCTGAGAGAAAACAGATCTGACCATCTAATTTTCACCAGTAAGAAAAAAGTATTTTAAAGCTTGTTGTTTTGCAGAATGTCACAGTTATATATGACATGAGAATTAGGCTGAAGTTAGGAAGAACATTTTAAGGAAAATATAATTATATTTTCATAATGATTTTTTTTTTCTTCTCAAACCTTGTCTGTGGTGTAAAAACACCCCTGGCCAAATGCCCCCAGAGGGCATCACTTCCCACTCTGATAATTACTGTAGTTGCCATGTTCTGAACATCACATCCTTTCTTTTTCCCTCAGATGTGATCTATCTAGGTGGTTGGATAAAAATATTTTGACCTCTAATATTTATATATTTTGACCTCTAATATTTATATATTATATAAATATCTAATATTTTGACCATATTTTGATATCTAAAACAAATCCTCAATTTAGCACCAGCAAGCTTGTTAGCTAGACAGTTAGCATCAGCTAACAATATTTACTTATTTTCAGTATGGTTATGAATAAACATTAATATCTGTCTACTCGGCGAGTTGATCTAAACAATATAAAAAAGTATACTGTTGATAAACAATATAAAATATAGGGCTAGATGCGTAGCATTTTAATAAAAGTGCTAACTTTACAGCAGCGGGGAATATGAACGTGCATCTGTTATTTTATTTAATCTGTGTTATTTTAATGTTTTGTTTTTTGACCTAAAACATAGAGACGCTGACATCGATGTGTTTGCATTCAAGCATTTCAGTGGGCTTAAATAGATCACCCTTTATAGCAGATTTGACGTAAATATGATTTTCAGTTACAATAATTAATCCTAAAATTCGACATTAGTAACTTACTTTTTGCAGCATCAGTTGCACTCACAACATCTCCAGTGTTGTGAGTTCAGTTCACTGGAGACTCGCTCTAAACGGATCGTTTGAATCAGTGAGTTGTCGACTCGAGAACAGCTGCAATCGGATCATTCCAATTCGTGAATGAATCGTTTGTTGCGATTTGCGAACCAATTTCACAGGTTCATTGAAAAGAATCAGTTTGTTCGTGAACCAAACACCGCTTCTCGGAGCTCGTGATATATTTTAAGGAGTAACGATATGTTTTATGAAATGTAGGGAAGTAAAAAGTACGATCTTATGCTTTGGAATGTAGTGAAGTAAAAGTAAAAGTTACTCAAAATAAAACTACTCCAGTAAAGTACAGATTCTTGAAAAAATGTACTTAAGTACAGTAACGAAGTAAAGCTATTTCGTTACTGACCACCACTGCATAAAAGCAAGATAGTGTTGTCTGATTCCCGAACAAATTACTTTCAAAAACATTGAGCATGACCAGTGTATTCTGATTCCCAAGCAATTGACTATTTTGAGCCAGTTCAAAAAGATAAGATTGGGGCAAGAAAATCACTCTCATGTTGTTCCAAACCTGTAATAATTTCTTTCTTCTGCGGAGCACAAAAGAAGATGTTTTGAAGTTTCAGTTCCCATTTCAGTTCCAACTTCCATGTAATTTTTTGACCATACAATGGATGCCAATGGGAACAAAAGTGCTTGGTTACCAATATTATTGAAAACATTTTGTATTACATTCCACAGTAGAGAGGAAGTCATACAAGTTTGGACATTGTCCATTTTGCACATTGTCCATTTTGTATATTTGTACATTATTATTTTTATTATCTGTGTCCTGTCCTGTCACTGTCATTCTGTTGCACTGTGGAGCTTCTGTCACCAAAACAAATTCCTTGTATGTGCAAACATACCTGGCAATAAGCTAATTCTGATTCTGATTTTCATTCTAAATGATGACAGCATTTTCTTTCTATTTTTATTTCAAACCTATAGACACATTTTGGTTTGTTGTATAATAAATTAAGGACAAATCTTGCTAGCTATGTATAGTTGTATTTGTGGCTATACACATGTCTGCGTCCACTCCACATGTGAAGTGAAGTGACATACTGTGAATTCGTGCTCTGCATTTAACCCATCCAACGTGCACACACACAGCAGTGAACACACACACCGTGAACACACACCCGGAGCAGTGGGCAGCCATTTATGCTGCGGCGCCCGGGGAGCAGTTGGGGGTTCGGTGCCTTGCTCAAGGGCACCTCAGTCGTGGTATTGAGGGTGGAGAGAGCGCTGGACATTCACTCCCCCCACCTACAATCCCTGCCGGCCCGAGACTCGAACCCGCAACCTTTGGATTACAAGTCCGATTCTCTAACCATTAGGCCACGACTTCTCCTTGTATAGTCTACTAACGTTAGCCTATCATATGGTCACGCGCCATCATGCTGAGGGGACAGTAAAAACCCTGCATCTCTTCCTGTCCTCCACTATTTACAATTAGTGTATGACAAGAAGTAAATGACAAGAAATAACAAAAACAATTGTGCTAAGGGAGTTCAATTCACGGTACTTCTCTAATTAGGATATTAGCATTTCTGTCAGAACTCTCCTCTCTGTACCCCAACAGTCTTTGTGGAAAATCAATGTGACAACCCACACCTCACTGTTTGTCATTACATCTGTCATTGTCGGAGCTTTATATTCTACACAGATAAGATGACAAATTAATCATGGCACATGAGGAAATATGAGATAAAGCAATCTTGACAAAACAACAGGCAATAAAGGAGCAAAAGAACTCTATTTCCCACGTTTTTATTTTGTAGATCAAAGACAGACTGGATAGGCCACATATCTCTGACACACACACTTTAGGTATAAAGAATATTTTTGCATCTCTTTCAACTGTTTGAGTATTATGCCAATAAGCCTGATTTGACCAGGGTGTCTAATTTCGTTTTCATGGCTATATAAAATCCTTAATATTTTTTCTAGATCTGAAGCTCTTTGCGTTATTATTATTATTTATTTATTTATTTTATTTTTTACAAGAGTTTTGGGTGTACAATAGTGCAACTTAAAAAAAAAAAAAAAACAGAGATAAATCTAGAGTAAGAAAGCTGTAGCACACTGTTTACACCATCTGTCTGCACACTACTGCTCTGTTTCTGAGTCACTGGCTAATTGTGTTGTCACTGTCAGCACATGTCAGCTGGCCTTTGCATGACTGTTCTTCTGTGTCCAATGCAATGCCAGAAATGCACCACATTCAGCATGATAGACAAGTTCATTGAGAGATACTAAAGAGCGTAAGTTAGTTAATTTGGTTGTCTCTCCTTAATGGAAGAAAATGACCATTGCTGTTGTGCTGAATTGTTTATCATGGTCTCCATGCTAACAACCAGGGTTGTGTACCTTTCAGAATTTAATTGAAAATGTTCCTGAATTTGAATTAAATTAAAAAGCATAAATTGAGGAAGCAAACAGGATGTAAAGTTGCATTTAAAATTTGAATGTATGGAGATACGGTTCAAATAAACTGAAATTCAAAGAAATTAATGTAACTGTATTTCATTTAACTAGAAAAACAAAGTTGGTTTAGACTGGCCAAACAGGCTATGTCTTTTACATTGTGGATAACAGAGCTACAGAGAGATGAAGACATCATGCTGATCAGCTCTGGTCTCATCAAAGCCAAACAGCCCCCACACCAAACCCTCACAGCACCTTCCACTGCCCACACCGCCATAAATGTCATATATTCCTCAGCTGACTACTGGGACTCAGCATCAGAAGATATTATAATATATTTCTTTATTTGAGGAATTAAAACTCCAGAACTGACAATTTAGGATTGTAGACTAAAATAAATAAACGTAATAACTGCTCAGTATTTGCTTATGGTATGAGTCTACAGAACAGGCCTACAGAACAGAATCATTTCCTTGAGTGGTTTAAGGCCCTAAGTGGTCAAGGTCACTAAGCCATCAAAAAAAATAAATAAATTAATAAATAAATAAATAATTTGTTGAAATTGGCTGAAAATATTTTTTAACATTGCTAATAAATTATAGAAAATGTGCACACAGTAGTATTTGCAAGAACTAAAAAATACATAGGCTGAACACAAGAATTTAACATAAGACTATTAACTATAAATATTCAATATTTATTTAATCTCATTACTGTATTTTCCCCATGAGTTACTAGTGTTACTACTAGTGTTTCTTATTGAATTGAATATTTATTGTAATTCATGGGATTATTATGCAATAATTTCAAGAGTTACTTTCCAGACATCTTCTCTATTCATTAAAATCTAAGTGAAATCATTCAGTCATTCAACATATATTCTGTTAAAATATGTGAATTTAAATATATATTCATACACCTGTATATGCAATAAATTTACCTTTCAAATGAATCTCTTTTACTGGAATTCTGCCTTGTCTGTCATTGGTTATTCAATTGTTCATCTAATCTAAACTGTCAAAACTCAATTTAAATAGACTAGTTAATTTAGTGTTTTCCATTAATATAAATGATATAAAAAGATGTATACATTATGTATTAGTTTATCCAGGGTAAACTTCTTGTCCCAGGTAGGGGGTCGTCTTACTCCAGCAAGTTGTTGAAATGGCCTCTTTGAATAATTGTATATTTTCTGAGACCTGTTTCTATTTAATTTCCATTAATAATACATTGGCTGATGCACCAACAAGTCTTTTGAACTTTTTAACCAATGTATGTTTTACACGATGTTAGTCTTCCCTCTGGTGTTTGAAGGGTGGTTCTGCATGCTTCTTTACATCTTGTGAAAGGGACGTTTCTTGTTCACAGCCGAGACACGCCACAAAGGTCGCTATCGTTTGTCAGTCAAAGAGAGAGAACTCGTTTAGCTACAGTATTCACGTCCGCATTTAAACGCTCCCGAAACTTTGCCTATAAGGTCAGTATAGGGGAGTCTCGGGGAGCACCACCCTCCTGATGTGACAGAAGTTGTAGGCTATAGCTTTATTTTGATTAAAAATGAGGGTTTCCGGGACAAAAAGTAATTAGTAACAACACTCTTTGTACTTGACACTAACTCCACGCAGTATGAGTGATAAGAAGCCAATATTTCAAAACTTTTTAAAACTGAAGCACAGCTGAATATTGAATCAAAATTTTTGACACACTGTGCAAAACAACAATCGCTTACTGACGCGTAAACACTGTCACAACACTCCCTGTCTTCTATGTAACAACTTTAAACAAAGACTGGTTTATGTGTAACCGACTTGACAGTAGGGACTTCCTGAAGATCGGACAGCAGCACCTCCGCTTTCACTTTCAGTTCGGACGATCATTGCCATAAAGTGGATAAACGGTCTGTAAGGACATATAAGCATGATTCAAGATTTTTATTTGTCACATTCACAATTATACAGAGTATAACCAGCAGTGAAATGTAGGAAATGTGCTTGTGGTGTTTTTATATTCTGGGGTATTTACCACAGTAAGGGAATATCTAGTAAATTGACGTTTGTAATCATGTTTCTCTTGCGAAATATTTTCGAAGATGTCACGCTTTTGTTTATTGATACAGGTACGATCATGAATGCAACATTTAATTTACCTTCATAGTGGGGAGCAATGACATTCAGAAGATATTTTAGTCCTGGTCTGGTAAGTGATTCTTAAAATTACGTTTCCTGATGTCTGTCAAGTATATTTATCAAAAGCCATTTTGATAATGTGCCTTATTTAACTACAAGTAGCCTACCTAATCTAGACACAAGTTTAGGAAAATAAATAACGGGAACACAAAGTCCGCTTTTGGGAAAAACAAGGAAATGAGTGCCCAAATGTAAATGTGGCTGTTTAGATTATTGTAAAACAGTGTATGGTATGATATCTAATAAATGCCACAATGTACATTTGCAAAAGAAGTCGTGATGTTATTGGTCTTCACTATCTCATCTCTTTAGCAGGGTTCTGATTGTGGCTGTTGGCTTTGAGACAAGGCTGAGTACCACAATGAGTGCTCACCAGTTGATCCTAAAACAACGTGCAGAGCTTCTGGCAGTCCTGTGTGGTGGAGGCAGTGCCGAACCTCTGGACTGTGTTCTGGACCTGCTCCTGGCTTGGGAGGTTCTTGTCTGGGAGGATTACCTATGCATACGAGTGGCGGAGAAACCTCTATGTTCCAACGTCAGGCAACTTTTAGATGTGATGTATGATAAAGGAGAAGATGCATGCAGCCTTCTCTTGGCTGCGATGAACCAGGTCTTACCTGAGGAGCAGAAGGCTGGGCTGTGTTTTGGGAAAGAATGTGCTGTGGGGGGCAAGAACAGGCCAGACACTGCAACTTTAATGTTACTGGCTGACAGGCCAGTGTTAGTGAGAAAGCTCAGAGACAATATTGACGGAGCATTGAATGCTTTACTTGCAACTGGCTGCTTCACCATTAAAGACTGTGATGCGGTGCAACTACCTGTATACACACCCTCACAACAGGTAACTTGTTTGAATACTATTTTAATCCATAGTTTTTTTCTTTGTGTTATGAAATCCCTGTAATTTAGTGTGCCCCATTACTAACCGTGATGTAATTTTCCCCATGACTAGTCCTTGGTACTGACTGTTGAATTGCTAAACAATTTTCAAACACTTGCCAAATGAAATTAGTCATATATATATATATATATACATCTCATACAAACTCTGAAGATGTAACTGTTTTCCTCTAATATTTATTAAGTGCAATTCAATTTGGCATGTAATTATTTCAAGCTTGTTAACAGTAAATGTCTATTACTTGTGGACAGACAGTGATCTTGTTGGATTGCAGGTTCGGAGGCTGTTAGACCAAGTGAGGTTTAAAGGGGAAACTGCTGCAAAGACCTTACTACAATATCTAGAGCAAACGGAGACAACCAGACCAAACCCTGAAGATAAAGAAAATCACCTTTCTGCCAGTATGAGACATTTTTCAGTTGTGTGGACAGGGTATCTTTTCATGTCTTTGTCTTCGGTGTATAGCTATATACTTGTCAATACAATTAGTCTTTTACTTGCATTATTTCTCCAGATTGTCTGCTCTACCAGAAGAAGCTGCGAAGCTCTGTTGCTGCCCAGTCCCATTCCCTTAGCACCTATGGTGGGACAGGACGTTTCTCCTTGGATGACATTTACACCGACGGACTTCTTGAAGTGACGGATGGTTCTGGTGAAACTCTTACACTAGGACTGGAGGATGTGGTGGGTCCCTTGGGGACTCTTAATGAAGATGCTGACACTGTTCTTGTGTCTGGGGAGGCAGGAAGTGGCAAAAGCACACTGCTTCAGCGACTGCACTTGCTCTGGGCAAGAGAAGCTTTGCTCACAAACACTTTCCTGCTGTTCCCCTTCAGTTGCCGCAAACTGAACGCAGAACACAGAGAGCTGTCTCTGAAAGAGCTCCTCTTCCTGCACTGCTGCTGGCCTGATCGAGGTCAGGATGAGGTTTTCCAGTTCATCCTAGACCATCCCAATTTGGTCCTCTTTACCTTTGATGGGCTCGATGAGTTTAAACAGGGTTTTACAGATGAAGAACGCCATTGCTGCCCCACAAAGCAAGTGCCTATACCTATTTTGCTTTTCAATCTGTTGCAGGGTACGCTAATGAAGGGCGTTACGAAGGTGGTCACTAGCAGGCCACAGGCTGTGGGCCCATCGCTGAAGCGCTATCTCCGCAAAGAAGTGCTCCTGAAGGGTTTTTCTCCTGGAGGCATTGACTGCTTTGTTAAGAAACATCATAGTGACCCTGCTATGGCTAGATGTGTCATAGAGTCCCTCCAGGCTAACACAGTGTTATTAAGTCTTTGCCACATCCCAGTCTTCTGCTGGATTGTGACCAAGTGCCACCAGGAGCTTTTGGGTGGTCATGATGGTATTCCCCAGACTATCACTGATGTCTACCTCCTGGTCTTACAGCACTTCTTCCAGCGAAAGTCACCTCAGCCCCAAGGAGTCCTGGGAAAGGCCTGGTTGGAGGAATATTTGGACACAATGTTAAAACTTGGACAGCTGGCACTGGAAGGTCTGGAAGCCTCTTGTTATGTGTTCTCAGGATATGAGCTGCAAAGAAATGGGCTGAATGAACAGGATGTCAGCCTGGGTTTCCTCATTTACTGCAATGACCTATCTGTTACAGATTGTAAACGCTATGAATTTCTGCACATCACCTTACAATGCTTCTTCGCTGCTCTCTATGTTGTTCTGAATCGTAACAGCGACCGTTCTGCTGTCTCCAGACTCTTTCAGCCCCGGTACAGGCAGTTGTCGGGCCTGTCTCAAAGATGTCTGGGACACTGTATTGACAGTTCTGTAGAGGAGGTGGAGTCCCGTGTGACAGAGACACCGAACCTCCAGATTACAGCTCAGTTTGTGTCAGGACTTTTATCCCAGCGGCACCATAGTCTCTTGCTGGAATGCTGTCCTACTGCTGTGCGGGAACGCAAGGTAAAGCAGGTAGTGAAGTCTTTGTCTAAAGGTATGCAGAGACATTTCAAGTCAATTCCTCGTCCTGTAGAGGGTGAAAAGAAGAGCATGCATGCCATGCCAAGTTTTGTTTGGCTAATTAAGTGCATCTATGAAATGCAAGACAACAGTATTGCTCAAGATACCATGGCTAAATTGGACGTTGAACACCTGAAGCTCACCTACTGTAACATCGGTCCTGTGGAATGTACTGCGTTGGCCTATGTGCTGAAGTACCTGCGGAATCCTGTTGGGCTCCAGTTGGACAACAATTCAGTGGGAGATGTGGGCGCGGAGCTGCTTCTTCCATGTCTACATATTTGTCACTCCCTTTAGTAAGATGAGAGGTTAACTCATTGTGGTTTTGTTTGAAATGTTATTTAAAGGAATAGTTCACCCAAAAATTTTAATGTCATCATCTACTTGTTTTCAATTACTCTACCTCTTGTCTTTCCAAATCTGTATGCAATCTGTGGAACATGAAAGAAGATATTTTGAAAATGTCTCATTTTTTGTCCATACAATGCAAGTCAATGAAGTACAATGTTGTTTGGAGCCCAAAAATAAAAATTTAAATATCTTACAGTATGTTCTGCAGAAGAAGGAGGTAATACAGGTTTGGAGTGATGTGCAGAAAAGTACATTTATGGGCATTTTTTTTTTTTCTCTGAAAACGATTTTGCAAATTGATTTATAAGAATTTGAATCCTTCAGTTTAAGGAACAATAACATATCAGATGAAGGAATCCGTAAACTTCTGGAAAAGGGAATGAAGTGTGAAAGCTTCCAAAAAATTGCGTGAGAATAATGAGCATCTTATCTCTGCATTTTATGAATAACTTATATTTTATTGTCATAATTAGAATAATCGAGTTTCATTACTACCTCAATATTTCTGCAGGCTTTTCAACAACAACCTCACAGATGCTTGCACCCAACACTTTGCTTTGCTGTTAAAATCAAAGCAGAACTTCCTGTCTTTGAGGTCAGTGCTTATTTCAGGTCAGGTTATTTTGTGTTTTTTTTCTGGCCTGTGGGATGCTGATGATTCTAATAAAAAAAATTCACGTTGTACTGCACATATAGAAACACGTTTCTCATGCAAAATATATAATTGCTTTGTAGGCTTGGAAATAATAACATCACGTCACAGGGAGCAGAACAGCTGGCAGAAGGTCTAAGATACAACCAGTCTTTGCAGTATCTTGGGTGAGGTCAATAATGAGAGGAATTAATTTTTGTATTTTCCAATACTGCGGCAATATTAAATTGTATTTCCATTCTGACTTTTCAATTCCAGATTATGGGGTAATAAAATTGGGGACAGGGGAGCTGAGGCATTGGCAGCTGCGCTGAAAAATAGCACAACGCTAATATGGCTGAGGTAATTTTGTATAGCATGTATAAGAAATTATGAGCCGCACTCAACAACAGTCCTCTTTTTTCATTTTATTTAACGTTCATCACCGATGGGGAAAATACACAAACGTTTCGGCTACAAAGCCTTCCTCAGTGTGTGTATAGTACATGTGTATAGCCTCATATTACCATAAGTCTGCATTCCATATAGAAATATGAAAAAAAAACATCCTGTTTAGAATAAATTTTCAGCTAGTTTATCCTAAACAGTGAAAAAACTTTGCCCAGCAGCATGTGTTCATTTGTGTGGGTAGTGATAATGTTGGTTTGTTTTAGTCTGGTGGATAATGCTGTGGGCAGTGCAGGTGCATGCGCTCTGGCTAAACTCATCAGTCAGAGCAAAACTCTGGAGCAATTATGGTGAGTAATCCAATTTGTTTCTTTTTTATTTAGTAATTTAGAGATTTACATGCCTGTATATACCTGAGATTTACATGCCCTCTCTCTCTTTCACTTACAGGCTAAACAAAAACTGTATCAGCAGAGAGGGAGTTGAGTGTCTAATAGAGGCACTCAAAATGAACTCTAGTGTTAAGGAAGTCTGGTAAGGTCATTTCTTTTAGTATTTTAGCTGACTTTGTGTGCTTGCTTTTACTCAATAAATTCATTCATTTCACGCAAGCATTAAATTGGATCAAAAGTCAAATCAGAAAAATGTGTTTTCTCTAAGAGTGATATTGTATGTTGGTTTCACATACCTAGTTCAAACCCTCTTAAGTTATAATAATATTTATAAATTTTGTCTGCCAAACTAAATTCACAATCTCAATATAAACTGGTGAACACAATAAAAGCACAATAGCATACATTCAATCAAGACTCAACAGGTGTGTTAACAGACAATTTAAACTGTACTTAAGTTCACTTTAAAAAAAAAAAAAAGTTGAGCCAATTTAAGATTTAAAGGCAACCAGCTTCAGCAGATTTTTGAGTTCTCTCAACTTATTTTTGTAGGTGATTCTCAACTTTTTGTTGTATAAACTTAAAACAACAAGTTGAGAAAACTCAAAAATCTGATGAAGCTGGTTGCCTTCAAATCTTAAATTGGCTCAACTTTTTTTTTTTTTACAATGTTGTTACTTGTGAAAGTTATCCATTTGCATAATATTTATTCATTACACTACTTCTGGCCAAAACAATAGTTAAACATTTTGAAATCTTTGTATGTATTTTGCTGTTTAATTAATTATTCATAGTTGTGTTTTTTAATTTTTTTTTAATTTTAACTATTTAAAAAGGACTATAGCCGGGTGTTTAACAGCAGGTTCCATTGTGACAACTTACCCCATTCAATTTCAATAGAAATCAAATGCTTTATTACATTCATACACATGCCTGATGAATGGTTTGTGTTGTGAATAATGCCCTTAATACAAAGGCTTTTTGCTTTGTGCTCTTAAAGGCTGAGAGGAAATAATCTGAGCCCAGAGGAAGAGGAGGAGCTGAGCAAACAAGAAAGCAGATTGACTTTCTGAGAGCAAGATGGCTCTGTAATGCTTGCCATCAAACTCCCATATCAAAAGCTCATAATTTTATGTAAAAAAAAAACTGGACCTAGCTGAGGCAGACACATGATCCATGGCTTAGCTAGTCAAAACTGCCTGTCTTGTAGCTAAAATGCTTATATGGAGTTGAGGTACAGCTTAAAAGCTAAATATCCACGGTATCAGGGCAGCGTTTCCCAAAAGCATCATAAACCTAAATTGATCGTAGATCCATTGGTGGAAATGGGTCTACGATGTACTTAGACTTACGATGCTTTTGGGAAACGCAGCCCAGAACGTCACATGGGGCTGGACAATGACTATCAGATCCTGTGTTAGCATTGTGTCTTGAATCTGTTCTATGTTGCTCCAATGAGATAAAAGTACTGTAAAAGTTTCTTTGTAGAAGAAAACCTCACAAAATGAATAAATAACATTCAAACTGTCAAGAAGTCATGGTACACAAACTGAACTTCAAAAGGTGGGACAAACAGGACACAAGATTTATCTGGTGCTATACCTTGCATTCATTCTCAGTTTACATTTATTTTACATAGATAATAGTTTATTTTAATATTTGATTTTTTCTTTTTTTCTATTGTATATTCATAATCTGTTTAAGGTCTGTTACTTGCACCATTTCTTTTGATGGTTTTGAATCTATGTAAAAAAACATGCTGTAAAAAGTACAAAATGAATAATAAAAAATGGTTACATTTTAATTAAATATGCATTTATATTTGCCGTATGCATTTAGACTTAACTGCTTGGAAGGAAATACACTGTAATGTACAACCTGTCACATTGCCAGTTCCTTAAACTCCTCGGCCAAATCACTGGAAAACCCCAAGAGGCGGGGCAAAATAAAAGACATCCGAAATGACCAATGAAAGCTGTAGCTGTCACTCATCGGCCAATAGGAGAGCAAGTTTCTCTCCACTAATGTAGCAGGTTAGGTTGAACCGTCAGAGACACGTTCACACACAGTAAATAATACTCACATCGATTTCAAATGAAACAACGACCTCGGCTCTACCAATATTACCGGATTTTATCTTGCTTCCCTCAACGCCTCGCTGATATTTTTTCCAGCGGTTTTAAAGTGCACGGAGGAGGCGGCTGTCCCTCCATTAACCGGTAGCTAACTTAGTAATGCGGAGTGTAGCCAGCGCTGGCTTCAGCTAAACCCACCCGACAATGTCACATAAACACCATCATCACTAGCAGCGCCACGAGACCTTCACTGGAATAATCTTTTTCCAAATGCCATCGAAGACAGACGGGTGAACACCGGGATATTTAAACATCAGGTAAGAGAAGTCTGATCGGCTCGTGCTGATGTCACCTGTTTACCTCTAGAGTCTGACTCTGATACATGATCAGCTTTAGATCTGTTACTGTAACAGGATCCACTGATAATACATGACAACACAGCGTTATCCAGCGATGACACTGTATCTAAACCGAGCTCTAGGACTAGGAGGAACAGCTAAATAGGAAGCTGTTAGTTTGCATCCTGTACCTGATCATTGTCATTTAGAGTAAGGCCTGTCCATCTCTGCTGCATCGTCTTCACCCAGCAGCCACTGTCACTGTCTACAGAAAGTGCATAACGCTGATGTGATGTTTACATCGATGTATTACATAATGAATTCAGTAATTGCACTTCTAAAAGCCTGTTCATATTGCTAATGTATTGTTATTACAGGTGTTCCCAGCTCTGCATGTTTTTTGTGTTTACATGGCACCAACGCCTCAGATCACTTTCTGTTGAGTATTATGGATGATGTGGAAGGTAAAACAGTCAACATGAACGTTGTCACTCAAAGCTGGAGTCCCTCACAGTGATTCAAGTAGGCTTAGCTTGACTTGAAACCCCTTGATGCGTTTGCCCAGATCCCTAATATTTACCAGCATGTCAGACAATGCATGGATAGGATGAAGAGTTATGTTTCTCAAAACCGTATTGGCCTTTTTAGGATGGCCCAAATCACTGCCGGACGACCTGAACTGCTGGATTTTTCTTACATTTCAGACAGGAGATAATGTGCAATATCAGTAAAAGGTCATGCAGTTAAGCATTCTCTGTCTCGTTTCGTATTCTCGATATTAGTCATTCTGCAGTAGTGGTATTTGTGCAGAATTATTGTGCATCCAGGAAGCTCTGAGTGAGATTTGATTTGCTGCATGAATTCCCCTGCTGCTGGGGAAAAACCAAACAGCCACACAGTCTGTGTGTTGAGACACGTGTGTTCAGCTGGTTATTGTAGTGTCTTGGTCATTGATGAAGTATGCCATTTAGCCTAGTCAGTGGCTGTCATGTGATGTTGCTTAAAGGAATACTTCACCCATAAATTAGGTTCTTTCATCATTTACTAACCCCCATGTCATGCCAAAACTGCATGACTTACTTTCTTCCATAGAATACAAAAGAAGATATTTAAAAGATGCTGAACAACTTTATCCATACCTTTCATTGTATGCACAAAACACTGAGACATCTTCAAAATACTTTTTTTGTGTTTTACAAATATTTTTGTTACAGTTTGGAATGATTTGAGGGTGAATAAATAATGACAGAATTTAAATTTTTGGAATATGATGTGTCGAATTCTTCTTATAGTTTGATGGGGGGAAAAAACTGCAGAGGTGGGGTATAGGTAGAATGTTAATGCTCGAGGCTCGTGGTGTATAAGAGCTTGAAACAGACAGCTCTCAGTGTCCCATAGCAGTCTGTCTGACGCCATGGTGTTTCCATTCAGATCACTTCACTCTTGCATTGCTGTGTGTTGATTAAGACCAGAACCGCATTCAACATGCTCTGAATGTGTGTGTTCCATTTTTCACAGTTCATTTAATTAGTTGGCATAAATTATATTGAAAATAGTTATCATAAGTCACAGTCTGTTTTATTTGCTTTGTTTTATTTAAAAAAGTGATGACACACTATTTAACAGTACTACTGATATGGAAGCATGCATATATCACCATTTGAAATGCTAATATGCAAAATGGCAATGTATTTCTGTTTTTAAATTTACATTTTCCAATTCATATATGCAACGTTTAGTGCAAAATTAAAATTCAATTATATCATTTAAATTTGCCATTTTCTACACTAGTTTTAATATGCAAATTAAAAACATATTTTAAAGCTTTATACGTTGCAAAATGAAAATGTATTACCCAAATTGATTAGATATGTTTAACATGTCCAAGCAAAAACTGTAGCAAAATTATAATTTAATTGCTGTTTTTCCTAAATGCATTTAGACTTAGGGGTAGGACACTTGGGATTGCATTTTCATCGTGATTAATTTTGCAACTTGAATTTAGCTACACATATGCTTCCATATACTGATAGGTGTTGACAGCATTTTTGATCCCGAGACATTCTTACAGTATATTTGTTAACTTCACGTCATGTTTAGGCTTATCTGCAGTAGTTAAGTCTGTATGCATCCTTGCACAATGTTCCCAGCCATGGCCCGGCAGTTTCTAATTACGGTAATAATATGGCAAATGCTAGTGGGTCACTGCTAGTTCCCTGGAGGGGAGCAGGAAGGATTGGTCAGAGCTGGTAATTTTAGGTTGCAACACATTGGGTACCAAATTCCCTTTAAGGCTAGTCAGTTCACTCGGCAGCCATAATTGTAACACCCTCCGACAGCTATTTCCAGCCATGCAAGTACAGCTCCTATTTATCCCCCCATGAATGGAAAAAGATAAAATCTACATAACTGTCTGTTGTCACTGTATATAAATAACTTATTTAAAACCAGGGATACAATTTGACAATAATTATGTAAATTGTGTTTCTTTATCAGATATTAAAAAAAATAAATAAATCAAGCTATTGCACATTCATGTTCTAGAATAAACAAAGGGCCCATTAAAACTGTTTGCATTTTCTCTTATAGTGTAAGGCCAGATGTAAATGTCTTTCCGAAATGGTTGCTTTTTGGTAATGTGAATTAGTATATAGCACAGGAATTGAGGATTTAATTAGCATGTACTGTATGTGGCCAATTGTAAATGAGCCCAAACAGATGATTGGCCCTGTAAAGCAGGACTTTCATTCCTACATTTTTGGGCTGACACAATTTCAGATTTTCACGAAACGATTATCACCAGAATTCATGAAAACGATAACATTTTTAAAAATACTATCAGACAAATTGGCCAATGAATCGCACTCAAAATATGAGCAGTATTTGTTACCATTAGTGTACAAAAGTGCACAAAAGATCTTACTGATGATGGGTGCATCCTGTAGACTGGGGTGTCTAAAGGCCCCGATATACTATGAAGTTCTTGTTTCCTTCTTCACTTAGGGGTAAAAAGAAGTTTATAAAATTCAGCTGGAAGCACTTTACACAATAGATTGCTTTAAAGCAAGCAGCTTTACAGTATTAAACATTAAATAAAAGTGTGTCAGTATTGCCCTCAGTTAGAATTACAATGTTAGATATAAATAATCTCTTCGGTGTGTTCATGGTTTTACATGCTTTAAAGTTTTTACAGACCTTGACGGACTGAACAGAAAAGATGGAGAAGATAGCAGAGCCCCAAAGCACACCTACCTCATAATCACCACATACCAGTAGTAGTTAGCTGGAGTAAACTTTTCCAGAAAGTTTCCTTTGACAAGCTGTTTTGAATTCCCGAATGGAACTCAAAACAAACTTAATTTTGGTCTGATTTTGTAAGAAATGACCGTTAGTTCTTCAGTTTTGCTTGAAGTGTATTGGAGCCTTGACACCATGGCTGCGTCCGAAATCGCGTACTACATTTGAATTCAAACGTACTTCTCGACCGTTAAAAAAGTACGTTCTATATAGTATGAATGAGGGTAGTATGAATGGAATTCGGACGTACTACACCCGCCATGTTCATGAAGTCATCTCATCGATTTACAACGTTTAAACTTTAATAAGTCAGCCGTTTACTTTGATTATTTTAAACAAGTGCAATTTAACCACAATGAACAACGTTTGTCCCTGAGGTGCTTGCACTTGAAAACAGCCGCATCGCCACTTTCCGCCATTTTTCGAATATGACGCCTCCTCTCCCGTGGCCTCATGGGATAGTAAAGTGTCCATCGTATGCCTACTACAGAATTCGGGCGGAAGTAGTAGGTCATCCGGGTAATTCTCGCCTACTGTTTTTCGAATACTATGAATTCGGACAAACTACTCGCCTCTCATACTGTTTTTCGCATACTATATAGTAGGGAAGTATGCGATTTCGGACGCAGCTCATGTGTTTTTGTTTTTTTTTAAATCCGAATCCAAAAAATCTTCCACACTGGCAAGCTGACTTTTTTGGGTACGGGTTGAGTGTTTCTCTTTTGTCTGTCATCTCCTTTGACATGATTTTGTGCAGCAGTAGGAGCTATACACTGTCTTTTTCTTCTTTATTATGTAATGATGGGTGTCAAGTTCAACCAAAACATATGTGCAGTGCCACCACCTATTATGTTGGAGTGTCAACCAGATAGTTTCTGGCACTGGATTAACTACAATATGTAGAATTATGTTGATACAAATATTGAATTTTTTTAAACATCACAGTTTGCCTCCATTACAAGTATATTGCGACCCCTATAATTCTCACCATATTATGTCGGAGTGGCTCAGGTTTTCTCTGTTGCCGACTGCCAAACAAAAACTAGACTAACTTTGTTCTTAAACTTTTAATCTCTCTCTATTTTTAATTATTCCCTGTCTCTCTTTTTCCAGCTCTTTTTGTCCATTCAGTCCATCCATCCCATTGAAAAGGTTATGAAAGCTCCCTCTTCCTAGTCCCACTGACCCCTGACGACCCACTGACCTTTGACGTGTGTTCCTGTCGTCTTCAACCCTCTCATGCTATGCAGCCATGAGCTCTGCGCTATGGAGCCAGGAAAAGCCAGCAGGCAGTTTCCGGGATGACTGGCGCTTCTACATTGTGGTGAAGGAGTGCACTGTGGAAAAGCCGGGCCAGAAGACTCTGCGCATCCCACGCGGCAGCCTCGGCCAGGCCTGCCAGGAACGCAACAGCCTGGGTCGCACAATCCCACCCAGCAAGGGTAAGCGCAGCCTGCGCATCCTGGACCAGACCAATGTGGTGGTGAGCGTGGATGAACGGGATGTTATGGAGCTTGAGGAGAAGCTGGCGGAGCTGCTGTTCCCAATCACCAACTGCGAAGAGCGTTACAGCCTGCTGTGCGACAGAGCGCGTCTGGACAGGGCCCGTGACATCAACTGCGGATCAAAAGTTCAAGTGCAGCTGAGGTCTGGCGACAAGACCCTTCCAGGTGTGGTCCGCTTTAAAGGAGCATTGCTGCCCGACCGAGCGCTGAGCGGTATCTGGTTTGGTGTTGAATTGCTGGTGAGCAACACTGTTTGTCTTGTTTGACGTTGTTTGTTTGGTTTTGGGTTCACCTGGTCCTTGAGCATGTGATCATTACAGAACAAAGCTGCGTTTGTCTCCAGGGCTGAGCTGGGAGATTTGGACAAACATAATTTAAGCCTGTAGGCTGCTCGTGTGGGAGAAGGCCAGTCTCAAACCTACCATCACACGTCAACAATGTCTTTTGTTTATATGACACATACGTGATGTTATTTATGTGAGTTCTGATGTCTGTGTTGGTGTATGCAATGTCCTTTTCTCCTCTGTTTTGCAGGAGGAGGGCCGGGGTCAAGGTTTCACAGAGGGCTCTTATCAGGGTCAGCAGCTGTTTCGCTGTGAAGATGAATGCGGTGTCTTTGTTGCACTGGATAAACTTGAGCTCTGGGAAGATGAAGTGGAACGTGTGACGCTAGAGGATAATGACCAGGAAGTGGAAGGCGAAGGACCGCCACTGGAGATCAACTCTCGAGTGCTGGTGCAGACACGGGAAGGCCCGGAACGAGGCACTGTTATTTTCTGTGACTTACTGCCTGGCAATGAGAGTCTTGGATACTACGTTGGTGTTGATATGGTAAACGAATTAGACGGTGGTGGTGAATGGCTGTTCTTAGCTGCAAGTTAAAGTTGCATGCTCTGTATGTTTAATATTGTAATTTTCATTAAGCAATATATTTGTTCAGGCAGGTCAGATATTTTAGAAGGTGCTATTTAAATTGATTATTAAGAAATTATCGAGGATGCACCGATTATACAAATTCTGGCTGATGTGATGAAACCGTAATCATGTTTCATGTTTTGGCTGCTAATTCATTAAAGGGTTAGTTCATCCAAAAATGAAAATTCCTTCATTAATTACTCACCCTCATGTTGTTCCAAACCCGTAAGACTTCAACTTCAGCAACACAACTACCACATTCAAGGACCAGAAAGGTAGTAAGGACATCGTTAAAATAGCCCATGTGACATCAGTGGTGAACCTTAATTTTATGAAGCTACAAGAATATTTTTTGCACGCAAAGAAAATGAAAACTTTTGAATGGTAGTGTATGGTAAAATAGTTTAGATGTTCTCCTCCATTGAGACCGCTGTCAGCATGGAGGGATAGATTGAAGGAGAGATGTAGAGACAGCTCAGTTTGCTCTGTGTGACCACCATAATGGCTTGCTGCCAAATGCTCATACAAGACACAACCAACACACGCCATTCCACTGTTCTCGTCTTTTCACCCTTTGTTTCTGTCTCTTCTGTTAAGCTGTCACTGCTCTCTCAGCAGAGCTCAGCTGGACTTGCTATCACTGACATCTAAATATGTGAATAGGTTTAGGTTTTGAAGAGTTTTACTTATTTTTTAGGACAGTATATCACATTATTTTGCATTTGGTCTTTTGAGTGATATAGACTTAAAATATGCTTGGGTTAGTAGTTAGTAAGTTAATGCATGACTTATTGTTATTGTTGACTGATTTGATGAGTTTGGTTTTATTTGTTTGAACAGATAACATAAAATAGTACCTAGGAAAAGGCTATCCGTTAGAAATCTAGATTAAAACATAACAGTAGAGATCTGGTATGTAAAGGGTGTGGGTTTAGAGTCCAGAGACATCAGTCATTCTGATGATAGTGTAGGTTGTGTAGTGTAGCCATTAGAGAATTACAGCTCTCAGTTAGTGAGACGGGTCCTGTCTGGGTCAGAACAAGCATGCAGATGAAGGTTTCCATTAGGAGATAGAGACAGGCCAACCTTTGTTTGGCACGTGTTTATTTTGAGATGGAAATTACAGTGTTGTAGATGCGAACGTTTATGAGATGATCTAGGTCAGGTGCAGTAATAGGGTGCTGTACCTCTCGCCCTCAGGACAATCCCATTGGAGACTGGGATGGGATCATCGACGGCAAACAGCTGTGTAATTTTGCTAGTCTTGAACACACCCGTCTCGTCCCCATCTGTGATGTGATGCCAGGTAAGGGCTCTCACTTCATACTTCTGTATTTTTTCAGATGAGGGGATTAGATTTTATTCTTGCTTTGAGTTTGCTTACTGCTAGAAAACTGGTGTTATTTGCACTGTTAGTTTCTAAATTGAGTCTGAGCACCTCAGATTCAAAGTACAAGAAGTAACTTGGTTGTTACAAAAGTAAAAAAAAGGAAATGTAAGGTTTTATAAAATATACAATTTTTAATTTACAAAGTTAAATACATTGCATTTACTAAAATGTATAGGCCGTTTATTTTTTTTAAATTGTAAATAAATTGTTTTTCAATGGAGTGTTTATAGATTGTTTATTTCTTTGTGTTTTAGATTTCAAGTCAGGGTGTAGGCTAAATATTTGTTATCAGAAAGCAAAGGGCTCTAGTGTGTGTGTGTGTGTGAGTCATGTTAACACGCAGGAAACAGAAGCTCTTTTGTCTAAAGGCCTTGTTTTTTGTGAGTGAGTGGCGTTCTCTTTGTTCCCTCTATTTATTGATTTGTTTGTGTGCATGTGTATGTGTGTGGGCAAAACGTCTTGTCTTGGTTAATGTCTTAAAGCTACCACTCTTCCTTAGTTTATCTGTGACGCTAAAGGGATCTGTAAATGTCGTTAACAGGGTGTAACCTTCTGCTTTATGTGTGATGCTGTATGTGATATTACCAAAATCTTATGTCAAAGTATTAGTATTTTGTAAAACAGTAAACGTATGTATCATGATATATTTGTTGAAAGTTTCACCCAAATATGTTTGAGATATTCCATAATTATGAAGTAGTACCTATATTTTGAAATAAAAAAACAAACAAACAAAAAACATATATATAATTTTTATTTGGAACTCGCACCAAAAGTTCAGATTAATAAATTGTTAATTTTATTGGACAAATCCATACAATACAATAACCTTGAAAATTTAAGTGTAAAAGAAAAATAAATCTCATTTGACTCAAGTAAGGAAGAGAATCTTATGGACATGAGAAAATTGTGATTTCTTTTTTTTTAAGGCAAGCTATCTGCTTGTATTGAAGCTTGTTTGTTTTTGTTTGCAGAATACTCCATGCAGGATCAGAGGCTGCCCAAAGTCTTTGCCTGCAGGGGCGGCAGTGACAAACCTGGCAGCCAGAGCAAACCAAAGAGCAAAGGTATTATTCCTGTTATATCTTTATACAGTTAATAGTGATAGAGTTGGTTACTCTTATATACGAGTAATTTCATTTCATTATATAGTTATTTTTTGCTGGAAATAATTTTACAACACCAACATTTAGATACAATGGAATTTCACTATTTCAATACCAGTGCAAAGACTACTCTAACCAATGTGAATAAAAAGATCTCAAGTAATTATTGAAAATGTAAACAGTCAATGTTTTTCAATCAAGAGAAATTAGTGATTTTTCTCCTTTTGTTTGATTACCACTAACAGCATAGACCGCATCAGGTATATTAGGCTGATGTTGCATTCAAACCTAATTCAATTTACTTTTCTTTCAGAAAGTTTGTGTTTTTTAAAATTATTAAAAAAAATAAAAGAAAGAAGGAAAGAAAACCATAATTTTTGGTGTTTAGTTTTAATTTACAAGTAAATTAAATCTTTTAAGGATGAAGCACTTTCTCTCACACTCTGTCTCTTGCTCTTACTAGCTCTAATGTCATTTGCTGCTCTTTTGCTTAAATTTGTCCTAAATTCTGTCCTGATGGATCATGGGAAATCTTCACCAGACACGTGATTTTGGCTAGAATGCACACACAAATGTGTTGTTGAACATGTAATCCCACATGTATTCCCTCTTCCTATACCCCCCCCCCCCCCCCCCCCCCTCTCTCTCTCTCACACTCACACACACACACGCTGTTTACTGTCTTCCTGTTTTCCTATCTTCCTATCGCCACTGTTATTCAGGGTTAGGCCTGCAGCCTGGCAGCAGGAGCAAGTCTGAGTTTTATTATACACTAAATGGCAGCTCGGTTGATCACCCTGCTCAGTCCAAAGCCAAAAGCACATGGTACATAGATGAAGGTAATCAATAATCAATACAGATGGACAGACTGGGGAATTCTAATAATAAACATCTTAACAGCAAGGTGCCTTCCTGCTAATATTCAGCCTAAAATTAGAGCACACAACTTTAGTTATCTTTAATAGTCTTGGAAAGAAAAAGTCACGTCAATCAATGCCTTTGAATGCATCAGTGGTGATTTGAAAAGGCAACTTGCTGCTGAGATCTTTTATTGGGAATCCAGTTCACTGTGACGTGACCTCATAGCATGACATCAGAAAAGCAGAAATCATTGATCAGAAAATCTCAGGTGATGTTCTGTATTGCAGTCATTTGTGTTTTTATTTCAAATTTCGTTTTCAATTGAATGTAGTTATGAGGCAATAAGAAATGAGACATTTATTTACTCAACTTTTCTATTTTTATTTTATTTATCTTTCTTTAGAAAACTGCATTAATTAGTATTTATGGCCAGTTTTATGTATGATTTGTGAAAGCCTTTTATATTTGCTATCATAGAAATATTTGATATTTCTCCACTCATCCATTGTGTAATTGTGTGTGTTTGAATGTTTGTATTTGGCACTGAACACATTGGGAGACTGTATTCCTTAAACATTGCTTTCATCTGTGTAATTATTTCATATTTCATGTCTCTCTTTACACTATTGGAGAATATTCCAGGGGCGGTCTGTGATTGGTTTAGGGGTTTACATTGTGTTTGTGGCCTGTGCTGCTTTCATTCTCATTAACTTTTTTCTGTAGCCCAGTGTTTCTCCAATATCTTCATATTTCATGTGTTGGTGCGTGCTTCTGTGAGGAGAAAATAGCCAGCACTAATCAGCTTTGAAAGGACATCGTATTTTGGACAAGTTTTTTTACTTAATGTATACACTACCATTCAAAAGTTTGAGTCAGCAAGATTTTTTTTTTCTGTCAGCAGGGATGCATTAAATTGATCAAAAGTGACAGTATACACACACACACATTTTGAACTTTCTATTCATCAAATAATACTGGAATTGGATAAATTTAGTTTAAAATGGATATTTTACCTGTTTTCAACGTATATTAAGAAATGTTGTTTGAGCACCACTTCAGCATTAGAATTATTTCTGAAGGCTCATGTGACACTAGAAAACTTTTCTTAAATTGTAATATTTTGACAATATTGCAGTATTACTGTATTTTTGATCAAATAAATGCAGCCTTTAAGAAAAACATTTAAAAAGAACCCCAAACTTTTGAACGGCAATATAGCAGTATATAAATATAAATCTTCTTAATTACAGATGACTATTTAATTCAAGATGCTATTGTGAACCATTTAGTATCTGTGAATCCATTAAATCTATTTATTATGATGTCATCTGATCAGTTTATATTGATTGAGCAATTCCTGGTCCTCCACACTGATGCATCATCTGGTTATCATGACCTCTTGGTACAGCCTCTTATTTCTTTGGCTTTGTTTCTTGATAGTTGGCGAGGACCCGGCCAAATCCCTGACGGACACACCCCCAGACTTCAACCCAAGCTCGTCCCCTTCTCGAGCTCCGCCCACAACCTCCTCGCTGTCCAATGATAACAAGTTCCACTCCCTGCCTTTTAGCTTGAGCCACAAAGTTGGCTCCAGTGGGAGCATGAGCCAAGGCCCTCTGTCCCTGTCAGCGGGCTCAGTGATGGGGGAGCAGCAAGAGGTCCTGCAACCTGCTACCACTCCTGTCCAGAGGCCTCCCTCACCACCACAAGGCCAGACAGGGTTAGAGGTCGGGTCATTGGTGGAGGTCAAAGAGAACCCACCACTTTGTGGGGTCATCCGCTGGGTTGGTCTACCTCCAGGACTACAAGAGCCACTAGCTGGGCTAGAGCTGGTCAGTAGATTTATGTGTGTTTGTTTGCCTCTGCTACTGCAACTATATTATAAGTTATATATATATATATATATTATTATATCATTATATCACTAAGCCATAGTGACAGTTTAGGTTACATTGGTGATTTCCACTCTAAAATAATTCTTCTTCTAGCTATGAATGTTGCAAATGCCAAGGCATTTTCTTTATCTTTAGTTATGTGAATTTCGTCACCTGTAACTCCAAACAAAGCCATTATTGGGTCAGGCTGAATTCTTAAATTAAATGCAGAGTTTAAAATTTCAAATATTGAAAACCAAAATTTTCTCAGTTTAGAACATGACCAGAACATGTGTTAGACCTGCCTTAGATGCATTGCAACGGTCACATTTCAACTATATTTGGCTATAGTTTAGCCAGTTCGGTTTTACTATAGTGAATATGGTAGAGGACTTTCATCTGAGTCGTTCACAAGATTAAGTCCTATTTAATCTGTCAACAGCTTTATCCCAAGTGTCTTCGGATATGTCAGTTCCCAACTCTCCTATCCATTCTGTTTTGATCTTCTCTAGTGATATATTTTGGAATGTCATAATTAAGTTATATATTTTGGAAATGAGGCCCTTGAGGTGTGTAGGGAACTAAGTCCAATCCTGATTCAGAGGGCCTTTGAGGGGAAACAGAGCAATGGGCCTGAATAAAGTGTCGAACCTGGAGGTAACGAAAAAAATCTGACTTTAGAAGATTCAATTTTTGAATCAGATCATTGTAATTAGCAACGATATTATCAATGAATAAGTCACTACATTTAACTATGCCCAAGTCCTGCCATTGCTTGAAAGTAACATCTAGCTTGGCAGATGGGAAAAGATGATTATTACATATAGGGGTTTCCAAGGAAAAGTTTGTGAGTTGAAGTGCCTATCTAAACTGATTATATATTTTGAGAGTCGAAATTACAACTGGACTTGAGGAAAACTGCGATGGTGAGAATGGTGACATCATCGTAATCAGCACCGCCAGTGATGCTGAGTTGCAAGATTTAGCCTCCGCTTCACATCATTCTATACGTGGGGACTGAACCCAATAAATAACTTTTTGTAAATTTGCTGCCCAATAATAATTTAGCAAATTTGGGAGAGCCAGTCCTCCGTCCTTTTTAGGCTTTTCAAGAAACTCTCTGCGTATTGACCATGCACAATTTTAACATAAACGTTTCCATTTCATGCATTGTATCGAATTTAGCCAATGGCTATTTTTCATCCGTGGTCCCTTGGCAGGTAATCATAAACACAGATAAACATAAAAACAACAAACGCATACAATACAATAACACTTATACACGTCATATTTTTGGCTATATGGGGGTGCTCAATGTCTGATTTCACATAGAACTACCGGTTTTCTCCCAATAAGTTAATATACATCCTATTAAGATAATGTTGCAAATAAGAATCTGAAAAGAAAGAAGCTTTTAATAAATATTTTTAATGTGCGTGAATAAATCCAACCACCTCTATAGATTTAAGTTTTACTTAATGCAACATCTTGGCGGCAAGGATTTAAATCTTTAACAAGACAGAGTGAAAGGTAGGGTATAAGTGATATCAAAATATTTAAGCCGGGTTTATATATATATTGTGTATATATTATTTATCTCATATAAGATGCATTTGGTTGAGTTACGCTGCAGTAAAGCAGTTCATTGTTGTACTACGGTGATTATCTCTTCAGCGCGAGCAGGGCAAACAACAGTGCAGAATATTAATATGACTGGGACTGTCATATACATGTCATATACCGTGTTTCTGCGCGTGAAGAACACGTCCACAAAAGGAGTTCATTCAGAGCCACGCAGACATGTTCATGACATGTGCATTAGGGACATTTTGTGCAGATAGCCTGAGAGTCGTAATATTGACGTTATGTTGTATAAATAACGAATCGTATTCTATATGAGATAAATTATGAGTTAAATCCCATTGATTCAAAAACCTGATTCCCATTGATCAAAAACCTGCTATCAAATGCTTAATTCTACTGGTCATCTTCAGCACGCACAGCTCAAATGCAGAACATTAATAACTACTGTCATATACATAAGATTCAAGATTTTTATTTGTCACACACACAATTATACAGAGTATAACCAGCAGTGAAATGTAAGTCAGGTCCGCTCCAAGGACAGTGCAATTATAAAGAATACAAAACACCGAATGTACATAAATATTAAGAAAAAGAAAAGTAGAAAAAAAAAAAAAAAAAAAGATTAAAAAATATAAATGTGCAGGTCAGTATGTTTGTTGACTTAAATAGTACTATAAAAGGAATGTGCAAACATTTGTGCAAAAAATTGTACAGGGTATGTAAATAGCAGCAATACGAGGTAGAAAACAATTATGAATAACTTATTGATATAGTGGTATTTACATGGAGTCGTGAGATGTTATGACACCTCAGCAGAAGAACAGCGAATGCCATGAGTTGCGAAAACAAAGCCCCCTAGACAGTGACCATGTGCTGATTCTGAACGCGTCTCTCACATAGACTGACAAAGGAGTATATTTTAAAGGCTTGCGCACTCAACTGTTTGCGAAATGGGGCTTCGTGCTCGTGTATCCTACCTCTCTCATTCGTCACAAATTCAGATATTCCATAATATTTCCATATTTGCAATGTAACGTATCTGAATGCTAAACTATTATTTATTATGTAAATTATAGGCTTTGTACTTCAGTCGCACACAATGAAAACAAAACAGATTTTATATATATATAACATGTAATAACATTTAGTATTTTCACATCTAGATGGAAAAAATTGTAATTTGCACTACTGTCTGTTCAAAATAAATGAAAAGAAACTGAGCATAGTAGATTTCTTTTTTTTTTTTTCCCTGTTGTACCGAAATCGTACCGAACTGAGGTACGTACCGAACCGTGACATCTGTGTACCGTGGCACCCCTACTATATATATATGATGAGCATCAGAGACATCTTTCAAAAACCTAAAAAAAAAAAAAAAATTGTTGTGTTTCTTTTGTGTGTGTTTAGGAGGAGGAGTGTGTGGGCTGCACTGATGGAACGTTTAAAGGGATTCGTTATTTTACATGTCCACCAAAGAAAGCTCTGTTTGTCAAACTGAAGTGCTGCAGGCCTGACTCACGATTCCCATCCTTACATCATTCACCCAACCCCATAGAAAGATGCAACTCCATAGGTAAGAAATTAGGGCTGCAAGATATATTGAACGTGAAGATCATCTCGTCAGTAAAGCCGGTTCCATGATTAGCAGTAAATCTCCATCACCTGCTTTCAAATGGAGCGGCATTTAATACACAGAGCCGTAGTTCACTGACAAGCTACACAATATCGCGTTCATAATCGAAGGTGATTCATCTGCAATAATTGTCAGTGATCTACGGCTTTGTGTATTAAATGCCGCTCCATTTGAAAGCAGGTGATGGAGATTTATGACTAATCACGGAACCGGCTTTACTGACGAGATGCGCATGATCATCAGGTTCGATATATTGCACAGCCCTATAAGAAATGCACTTTAATTGTCAGAGTCCATGTTCTTATGCTGATGATTATGATGGCTTGCATAGTAAACCAGATGCAGGGATATGTAATGTTAATTTCTAGTGCTATACAAGCTTTATAAACAACATTTGCAGCATAATTTTGATTTCTCTTAAAAAAAAATTGACTCTCTTTGTCAAAAAATTGTTTTTTAGGAGCAAAAATTGCTGGTACATTAACACACTAAAGCCCTTGGTATACTTAATTTTCTGTGTTCTGTTCTGTCTAGTGCATAATTGAAAGCACAAGCCTGTAAAGGTATACTCTGTTGACCCTGAACGTGGATAGATGTGTTCTGCTTGTGCAAAGTGCTTTGAGCGCTCAGATCACTAGTACATACTGATGATGTGATTTGAGGTTCACGCAAAAAAAACAACAAAAAAAATAAAATTTGGGCTGCACATGGAAGGTGTGTGCAGACAACAGCAGATTGTTCTGACAAAATTGTGAGCTGTAGTGAAACCCGGACAAGGGAAAAATACTGTTGAATATATAAAAATACATAACAGTGGAAGTAAATGACCCACATTCCAGTATTTGATTTTGTTGAAGAAAGTTTTTTTTTTTTTTTTTTTAAGTTTAGTTTTTTTTCATTCCTTTGTACGTATACTTTTTGTATGTAAGTGGATGAACTACTTTGCAGTACAGACATGTAGGTGTCGTTACCTCCATGTAAACTGCTTTACTGATGTCATGTCTTTTCTGGTATCTTTTTGAAAAGTTTGACTTAAATTTTGCAGAGACGAGAATAGAGATTCTGTCATATGTTAACTTGTACTATAAACAAATCTTGTGGCTATATGTTGAAAATAGCATGCGTTTTCGTCATTTGTTTTTATAAACTGAAAGTCTAATTTTATTTTGTGTAGTAATTAACATTTACACTGTAGATCCTACAGTAGATCTTAACGTGTTGATGTCAGAACACGATTTATAAAATCTCTGAGCACTGAAGCTCACATTGACACTCAGTCATATCGAGTCATAAGTACAGTGTTTTTTTTTCTGCAGCTTTTGGGGGTTACCTAAGTGAAGTAGTTAATGAGAACACTCCTCCTCGGACAGAAAATGACGGTTTAGAGGTGATGGTGGGGAAAAAGAAAGGAATACAAGGACATTACAACTCCTGCTATCTGGACTCTACTCTGTTCTGGTGAGCATACACACCCAAACACACACACACACACAAAGTGTTAAAGTTCTCTGTATCTTGATGATATCTACACTGAGTGTTAAAAGTATGAATTACTTTGCACATTACATTTGTTTGACACTACTGCAATGAATTTGCTTAAAAGATAATTTCTTAATGTTAAATTTGTAAATGTGTATTCTAATACATTGTTCTATCAATACTTTGCACACTCATCCAGCTGTATTTATTTATTACCACTGTTCTCACGTTTCTGCTGTTCATAATGTGTATATATAATCTGTAATCTATATAATCCTACATTGCTCTGTTCATAATGTACATACAATCCCTACATTGCATTCCTATTTTATATTCTGTATATACTCTGCTCAATACTGTATATAGCAATTCCACTGTATATTCTGTAAATCATATCTTCACTTACTCTGCACTTATATGTATATAAAACACTATATTCTTGCACTTCTGGTTAGATGCTAACTGCATTTCATTAGCTCTGTACTTGTACTCTGCATAAATGACAATAAAGTTGAATCTAATCTAATCTAATCTTCTGTCTCTTTCTGCATGTCAGTCTTTTCTCCTTTAGTTCTGTGTTGGATACGGTGCTCCTGAGGCCAAGATCTAAAACTGATGTAGAATATTACAAAGAGACACAAGACTTACTGCGCACAGAAATCGTCAACCCACTACGAATGTGAGTGGCATACAGTTTATGACTGCATATTATTTGACTCATAGAACTTGTAAACATTCTACTTTTAAAGGGGTCATATGATGCTATTTTAAAGATCATTATTTTGTGTATTTGGTGTAACAGAATATGTTGACAAGCTTTAATGTTCAAAAAACACATTGTTTTTCAAATACTGTACATTATTGTAGTTCCTCTATGCCCCGCCTCTCTCAAACGCATCATTTCCTACAAAGCCCCTCCTTCCAACAACTGCAGTCTGCTCTGATTGGCCAACTGACCCAGTGCACCGTGATTGGCCGAACACCACTAGCACGCGTCGGAAATGTAATGCCCCTTACCATAATCGCGAGCTTCAGCTTTCAAGTTATTTTTATCAGTTCAAGCCTGAAAGGGGAACAGAGTCGCTTGACAGACAGTGATGATGCTTGTATGTATTTGCAGTACACAAGCCACGGTTAAGACGATTTCTGATGGGCTGCACACATACACGACACGTTACGCACAAAACTGCGCATTTGAACAGTCAATAGCAAATACTTAAACTAATAACAAAACATACTTACAGTCGCTGATTCAGAAGCGCCAGATTGTCATAGCAAAGTCAGAATTGACCCCTTTTTTTTTTTTTTTTTTTTTATAAATAGTCTTCGTGCATAGCCAGCCTTGTACTCTACTAGGTTCACGAAAACTGTCGTCCATAAAATGCGTTGCACAAATTCGAACATTTGGGTTGTGCTTTTGTGTTGTAAATAATCTTAACCAATGATTCCTAATTGCATCTACTTTCGGAAGGCCAAATAAAGTGCTTTTGCTTTCTCATAGAAAACAGACAGCGTCTCCCTGACATGGCTGCATCAACACTACTGTGGTTACTGAAACCACGCGTGAACATTTGGGCAGTATTACGCAAATATTTCCACATCGTGATGTAGACATGTGGGGACGTGCTTTAATGAGCCGTTTTAGGGGGGCGTGGATGAGTCTTAACTTTTATAAAGAATATCTCTTTGGGTTTGAGACTTTAGTCTTTGCAACTTTAAGGATCTCATATATGCACGAACAGCTTGTAACACTCCAAAGAGAAAGGAAAACTTCAAATCACATCATATGACCCCTTTAAATATTCTTCCAAATATTCCCTTTTACTCATTCTCTGTGACAGACCCGGTTGTGACCTTTTATTAATCTCGGTATGTGAATTTGTTAGACATGGCTACGTGTGCGCCACTAAAATCATGAAACTCAGGAGGATATTGGAGAAAGTGGAAGCAGCGTCAGGATTCACTTCAGAAGAGAAAGGTCAGAAAAGTCTCAAAGAAATGCATTGATAAAGAAATACTGCCCTCTAGAGATGCAAACAGAAGCTCTTAGGCACTACGAGCTACGAAATAAGCATCCCCTCAAAGACTGTTATGATGATACCAAACATTTTTTAAATATAATATAATTTTTTTTAATTACTTCATAGAAGCTTTTAAAGATATTTTCTCTTACATCCTGCTGTTTTAGGGGACATTGTGCAACCATACTGAAACACAAGTGGCACCATATTATGTCCACTTTGTGCTTTTATAAAGTTATTGCACATGGCCCTGATATGACACAGAGAACATTCCATTCATAATAAAAGAAGAATATATAGATAGTTATACACTTTTATACTTTTATAATAAGGATGCATTATTGCACTCAAAAAACAACAACAAACAAACAAACAAAAAAACTTTCTACACTGATCTAGAGTGACAAAAATGTATTAAATGCAAAATATTTACTGTATGTTTATATTACAGTACTGAGTTATCATGGTAACACTTTATTTTAAAGTGTCCTTGTTACACGTTACACGTACTTACTATTATAATAACAATAAATTATGAATAATTACATGCAAGCAACCCTAAGCCAAACCCTAATCCTAACCCTAACCATATAGTAAGTATATGTAGTTTATTAATATTACTCAGTACTTAAAGGAACACACCACTATTTTTGAAAATAGGCTCATTTTCCAAATCATCAAGCGTTAAACAGCTGAGTTTTACCATTTTCAATTCCATTCAGCCGATCTCCAGGTCTGGCGGTAGCACTTTTAGCTGCAGCTCAGCATAGAGCATTGAATCTGATTAGACAGTTAGCATCTCGCTCAAAAATGACCAAAGAGTTTCAATATTTTTCCTATTTAAAACGGGACTCTTTTGTAGTTACATCATGTACTAAGACTGACGGAAAATGAAAAGTTGCGATTTTCTAGGCCGATATGGCTAGGAACTATACTCTCATTCTGGCGTAATAATCAAGGAACTTTGCTGCCGTTCCATGGGTGCAGCAGGTGCAATGATATTGCAAATGATATATCAAAAATAGTGGCATGTTCCTTTAAATGTATAATTACATTGTAACAAGGACACCTTATAATAAAGTGTAACTGTTATCATAATATGGCCCCACTTTATTTATTGTATTGTACTTATTTATAAACACATTATTTATAATGATTATTTTATTTATCTGTGTGCTAACATTTAAATTATTAATCTGATGAGCTGCACTTATGTGTATACATGTTTTTACCTTTTACTTATAAAAAAAAAGGATGTATTGCGCTGGTAATTACACTGTAATTACACTATTAACCCACCTTTAACCCATGCCATGAAATATGTCCCTAACCTTACGTGTATCAAAAATACATGGTACAAAACCTTTTTTTTTTTTTTTTTGTCAAAAGTACATGCTAGTTAAAGACACCTAATATAAAGTGGGACCTCTTGAGTAGGTACTGTTCAACATCATAAAACTTTATTGTATAAAAAACACTTTCAAGATTATCTACATTTTAACTACTAAGAATTGTGAGATAAATTGTAATAAATTGATTGATTTCCATAGTTCAAATATCTGAATGTGTTACAGAGTATATCAAAGCTTCTGTGTGGAGTGACGTAGTAAGGCATTCTCTTTCTGTTTAGATCCTGAGGAGTTCCTCAACATCCTGTTTCATCACATTCTGAGAGTCGATCCTCTTCTCAAACTTCGGTGCGTCTCTGACACCCTTCAAATCCATGCTAGAATCAGCATTCTTGGGAGCTCCACAAAGCTGTTATTAAAAAGTGGTGTTTTTGTCTTTGTAAAAACATGATTGTATTATGTCCAGGTCTGCAGGACAGAAGGTTCAAGACTGTTACTTCTATCAAATCTTTATGGATAAGAAAGATAAAGTGTTGGTGCCAACCAGCCAGCAACTTCTGGAGTGGTCCTTCATCAACAGTGATCTTAAATTTGCAGAGGTATGTACACAGGGTATGCTCTGAATCTTTCCTTTGTTGAACAACATATTCTTTTATTTTTATGTGAAAAAATAATAATAATAATAATAAATATATATATATATATATATATATTTGGGGTCTGTGAGATTTTAATCTTTTTGAAAGACGTCTCTTATGCTCACCAAGGTTGCATTTAAAAAAAAAAAAATGTTTTTATATATTCAGAATACAGTAAAAACCGTAATAATGTGAAATTGCAATTTAGATTCTTTGAATATGAAGTTTAAAATAACTGAATTTATTTGAAAAAGAAACCTTTTGAAACATCTTAAATGTCTTTACTGTCAATTCTGATTAATTGAATGTATCCTTGCTGAAGCACAAAGAAAATAAATAAATAAAAGAGAATTAAAATGGATTCAGATGAGAATGTCCACATCCAAATGAAGTGCCAAAATGAAGGGCACTGTCATGTTCTTGTCTGTTTGTTTCTGTCCAGGCCCCTTCTTGCCTTATAATTCAGATGCCTCGTTTTGGGAAGGACTTTAAGATGTTTAATAAGATCTTCCCTTCTCTGGAGCTTGACATCACAGATCTATTAGATGACAGTGAGTCAGTTCAATAACTGATTTGATTTGTGTTGTTATTAGAATACCATTCCACATACCAAAGTAATATATTTGTGTTTGAAGAACTAATATTATTCTAATATGCATCATTCTGGCTGTGCTCTATGTTTTCTGTGTTTAAATGAAAATGATATAGCAAATGTTTTTGTCAGCTCCTAGAGAATGTCGAATTTGCGGTGGCTTGGCTCTTTATGAGTGCAGAGAGTGCTATGAAGATTGTGACATCACACCAGGAAAGATCAAGCAGTTCTGCGAAAAGTGCAATACACAGGTAGGACACAAGACATAAACATGTTCTTCTGGCTCTAAGACAATTCAATTGTCTTTGTCTGCATTACCTTTCATATCCACTAGATGGAGTCTTTTCCAAATGAATAACGCTCAAACGCGCTTGTCTGCAGTAGTTCTTTTCAATGGTTAAATATCCATATTAATGTTTACATGTTCTTTTCTGTATATCTGTCCTCGCATATGTGTTAATTTCCTGGACCTTTAGGTACATCTGCACCCACGGCGTAAGTCTCATCGGTATGTTAAGTTATCTATACCTAAAGAGCTGCAGGAGCCTGTTTGGAGACAGGGATCTTACCCTCACCAGCAGATGGAGCTGTTTGCTGTGCTCTGCATTGAGACAAGCCACTATGTCGCCTTTGTCAAATACGGATCTGCAGACTCGGCCTGGCTATTCTTCGATAGTATGGCTGATCGCGACGGTACAGAGGACTTTCTATCTAATATAATTTCAATATAATCTATTTTTTATATCATTTTCATAAAGCTTTAGTGAAGATTTATTGAATAAACTGACTCACTATACTTTTACTGAATTGTCATCTTTTTTTATCTGTTTTTGGTGGCAGGTGGTCAGAACGGTTTTAACATCCCACAGGTGTCCCCATGCCCTGAAGTAGGGGCCTACCTAAAGATGACCCCAGAGGAACTCCACGCACTGGACCCCAAGAACATCCAGGGCTATGCACGCAGACTTCTTTGTGACGCCTATATGTGCATGTACCAGAGTCCCACCATGAGCCTCTATAAATAGAGAGGGAGAAATAAAGAAGGATGGAAAGGTAGGAAAGGGAATGACCAAGAAGCAGAGAGATGAGGGAACGAGGGAACAGAGGAAAGGGGCTGTGGCGATGAGAAAACGAGGAGCAAAAAAGTGCCCAGGAAGACGCACTTCCACATCCGGCTGCCTCATCCTCTGTTCTGCATCTCTCTGTACATAATGCAGGGTAAATACAGTCATGAGAACGAAGGCGAGATCAAGAGAACGAACGAAAAAGCCTATTTGCACTGTGTGAGAGCATATGTGTTTGTGTGTGTTTGTTGAAGTGTCGTTGTTGTTTTCTCTGATTTGTGCCGTCTTTGGCTCAGCTCAAACTCTTGAGTGTTCGGAGCGGTGTTTTGCACAGAGAGAATTTGCAATCTTTCCAGCCCTCAGGTGTTTCGCAGATGTTCATTCACCTGATGGCTTCACATTCGCCACCTACCACCAGAACTGACCCCTCCAAACAACACCACATTCTACCCCTGTAAATGAAACCTTGGATGAATGACCAAAACAGTTTCCCTTCTGTCTGAATTCTTCCATTCGTTATCAACCCATCTTAATGCACTGCAGCGTCCAGCATTAATTATAGTTCAGACGCACTGTGTGTAGTGCCTGTTTTTGCCTTTATATTTTGCTGTGAAGTCTTTGTCAGGTGTGTTCATACAGCAGAGCCCTTGACTGCCATGCACTGGTCCCAGATCAAGACAGAAGAATGAGATGATTAAGCACACTTTTTTTTTGACATGAAAAATGAGCTTTTTGTTGTTAAAAGATTTGGTTTTTATAAATGTGGAAATTATAAGATTTTAAATATTGCAAAAAAACAACAAATACTATCAGCTTCCCAGGCCATGCTCTCAAAATTGTAAATTAGTGATAAATTACTTCTTACAGATACAAGTCAATTTTTGCAAGTATTATGATGATATGAAATTCCAAAAGTTACTGTTTTGCAGTCAAGGACATGTTCCTGTTATAAAGAACTGATTCCAGTTCCTGTTTGTATATGACACGCTCTGTTTTAAGTGTTCACGGTGGAGGCTGAATGTGCGGAAGCTGTTCATTCTAAACTGCAGTGCTGTTGGCTAATTTGCGGTAACACTGTTCATCGAGATACTGGATTGATGTACTGTGCACATTTTTGCTATGGGTTAACGGATTGTTTACATGGCCTGGTTTAAACTGGAGGGTTATGGAAAGACACATGCATTGGGATTGTTTTTTAATCTCTGCTGATGTAACCGTACACTATGGGAGAGTTTCTCCGTGAGCGGCTGTAATGGAAGAAAGGATGACGACTAGTGTACTTGTGTAAAATGAAGCCAGGTGGACTTTATTATCTCTGTGCTGTTCAATTAAATGTTAACTAAATTAAAACGCCATTTTGAAAACAGCTTTTGTGGTAATAGCTCCACTGCTTTTGATTTGCTCATTTGGGATTGTTTGTTAAAGTGTGTTTTTTTTTGTTGTTTTTTTTAAATAGAAGTGAAGACAAGCAAGAGGAAGAAGTGCAGTTTGTATGTGTGTGTGCTAAGTGAATATTTACCTTGAAAAGTTGACAGATGTGCCACCAAGCTGTGAGAATCTCTGTCTTCACATGTCACTGAGATGTGTGCAGCATTTGTGCTTTGATGCCAGCAGTGTTTTCATCTGCCACGTGTCTTAGTGTGTGTGTTTGTAGACGGTCTTCAGCAGGCAGACGGGCGAGGTGTGTTTGGATGTCTGTTGCCTTCAGTGTTGTCATAAGTCTGTGAGTGTTTGTGTGGGGATTTGTCAACTGCCAGCGGTGCTGCTTTCACCCATCACCTGTGTGGATCTCATTAACATGGTGTCACGACCAGGGCATGATGTGGTCTCGGATGCAAACACACCAAAGCTGGACAGATGGGGCTGATCTGTAGTGAAGGCTTAGCAGGTGGAGACACAGACGCACACACACATGCCACATCAAGTCTCCACCCTTGATGACCTCATATGGTCACAGCCACAACATGTTCAGTTGTACCAGTAGATGTAGCAATACAAGTCACACTATATTTTAATGTTTCATTGTTAAGGTCTTTGCACCCCGAGTCTGAAATTCTCGCCCAAAATTTGCGCACGTTAAAAAATAAATATGACCTCACGTGTCAATCACATTTACACACAGCCTACACTTAAGTCATAAAAAAAAATTCGGACCAAGTTCGAGTTTCCTCGTTTTTGCATCCGTAGCAAGCATTTTGATAGGAAAGGATGACAAAAAAAAAAAAAAACACGAAAAAACACATACGAAAATGTCAGGCGTTTAGTGTGCAAGGACCTTAACAGTGTGTAATACTGTGGCTATAGGTTTAGGATTTGGTTTAGTGTTAGTTATTAGTAATAATAAATATTTTACTCTTATTACTATAATAAATACAAGTAATGTTTATGAAGGAAGATTAAGACAAAGTGCTAACAAATTTCCCAAATCGTTGCTTGTCCACTGTCCATTTGGATACTCATAACAGGTCTGTTAGTGCTTCATAAATCATAGGTGACACTTTACAATAGGGTCTCATTTGCTAACATTAATTAATGTGTTATCTAACATTAACTAACAATGAGCAACATATGCTTGCACCTTTATTAACCTTTGTTAATAAAAATCTTAAAATATATTAGTGAATGTTAAGATTAATAAGTGTTGTATAAGTATTGTCTATTGTTAGTCCATGGACTGTAAGCAAACTTTTTCCGAAGTTCTAAATAAAACCGATTATTGGAGTACATTTGCAAGAATGTTTCTACTTTAAAATTTCACATGTTTCTTTGTAATTATTTATGAAATTTACTAGCTATTTCTTAGTGAAAATTGTTTCTACACCATCTTTTTATTTTAACTAATATTAACAAATAATACCTTTTTGTAAAGTGTTACCAAATCATGTTTCTCCCAAATAAAAATGTATATACTCCACTTTTAGTAAAAAGCATCACTGCCTCTTAGCCTTGTCGTCTTGTACACTTCAAGCCTGAGAACTGCGCAATTGTCGTGCTAGTATTTGTCACAGCTGGCACGCAATGCTCTCATGTAGCTTTATGATGTGGCATATGCCTGCAGTGTGCCACGTGCTAATTTAGCCTACGTTGGCACTACCTGACCAGATGGAGAACAGTATTGCCATTCTCACCATTAGAGTATAGCCTTGGGGGTGAATGTCAAATAAAATCAAAGCATATGGATTCCTTTTCTGTCGACTTTGATTCTTAAACCGAATATCTGCTGTTGTCAGAGGTTTACCTCAGAGTCTCCCGATGAGAGTTCAGGAATGTAAGGATTAGTTTAGTGTGCTTTCTCTGTGGACGGATAGTCCATGTACTGTACACTCAAAAAAAAAAAATTTTTGCTGCTTGTTCAATTTACTTAAGCTAATGGAACACAGTTCTTGAACATTTTATCAGCTGAATTTCATGGTGTGCAGTCCACCAAATTTGTAAAATAGAAGTTTACTTAATCTGTTTATGTTTGGATGGCCAAAAGGTTTATGGTTCCCAGCATGCTTTGCGTGAGACTGGATTGGCAGAGTAAATGTTGAAATGAAGTGCTATTTTTACGTGTTTTTGGGCAGGATGAAAAAGTAAAGCTCTTATCTTGAGTTGTGGTGGTTGCCATAATGCTGAAAAGTGGCACTTGTGCTTGGTTTGAGAATGCTAGCTCGTGACTGTGGTATACGTTGCTTTGCTCAATGAGAAATTGGACTTCCACCTTTCCACTGCCACTTTTGGTGCAGTTAATGTGAGAAAATTAAGCACAAAATTAGATGTTGAGTAAGTGTCCCACAACAGGACAAAGCAAGTATTTAAAACCTCTGGAATTCATTACTAAGAAGCTATGTATAATTTCATATCTAAAAAAATAATGAGGCTTCACTTCACTTGGGTGTTTATTATTTTTAATTATTCCACTTATTTCACCATAGTTACGACAACTTAAAACATTGTTCAAATGTTTTATTTCAAGACATTTGTCAGATTTTCTCATACCAAGTCTCAGTTTCTAATTCCAAAACTTGGTCCGTGTCTTTCGTCGTGTTCAGTTCTTGTACATTGTAAGGACCTTTGAAATAAATTAAATAGTTTGGCAAAGTGATATAAAACTGTAATGCAGTTGACAGACCTGAAAGTGCTTCATAGCTGTGGATTTACTGCACACTAACTTTGCTTGTGTGCGCTATTGCTTGCTTATTGCTTCACACTCAATCCAGCTTGATACAAAATATTTTAGTTGAGTTGATTATAATCATATTATATATATATATAATTATAATTCCATGTGAATAAATCTCATTTCCAACATTGTGGAGTGTCTAAATTTAAATTAAACCAAAAATATGTTTGAGTGTAGACTTTAGCAATAGTTATTTGAAGCTTCTGGCTTCTTGACACAAAGGTAAAGTAGAGTCTTATGTTGAAAATGAATGAAAAGGGACTCAAGAACACTTTGTGTATTTACGCATCTCTCACAGGTTGAAAAAACTCATTGCATTAGGTCAGGCCTTTTTTTTTTTTTTTTTTTTTTCAGGCCCAGTTTTGCCTATGTCTTGTTTTCCATAGTGAGTGCACATGTCTATAATCTGTGCACTCAGAATGGAAATATACAAACACTGGCTGTGATTTGACAGTTGTTTTCTGATTCACCCTGTCTAATTCTTTACCTACACTGCTAGTTAGTTGAAATTCACTCCTTGAGCTGTTTCTTCTCGCGTTCCCAAGGGAAAACATCCACGGAGAGAGAGAGAGAGAGAGAGTAAATGTTTAAACCTACTCAGACAACAGGAAAAGAGTGATTTCCAGCAGTAAAGATGAAAGGGAATCTCAAGACAGAGCAATTTAAAGCCAATCAGTACTAACCCAATATAAACCCAGAGAATCACTTTAACTTCATCCTAACAGCAGCTTTTATTGGCCGTCTTCAAAGCTCAAAAACTGGAGCAGGTAATGCAGGAATGATGACTGATGATAGCATTACCTCTACTTATTCACCCTTCTTTAAACAATCTCTTTGATTAAGTTTCATCTTGAGCGCTTAATGATCATCTTGATGCCTGTGATCAAACTTAGATCGAACTTTATCTGTATGTCATTTTAGATGTAAAACACAGTCTTCACTAATCAAAGGGGAATTTCTAAAGGTTTACGTACACCGAAAGGTGTGAGAGACAGGAGAAAAATACACATTGTGTGCTTTTCGTTTAATACATTTTGGTGTGCATCTGTATAGTCATTAAAGGTGCCATAGAATGCATTGATACAATATTTTAAACTGTTCTCTGATGTCTACATAGAAGGTATGTGGCTTAGATAAGGGAAAAAATTCTCCAGAAACAGTTTTACAAGTCGATTTACAACCCTGAAGTTAGTCCCCAGAATGAAACTGTCTGTTATTGGCTTATTTGGAAGGGTCATGAATAATAATATTGTGCTCTGCTCTGATTGGCGGCTCATTTCAGTAGCTCAAAGAAAGGAAACACATGGAAAATTAATATATATTTCAGTACTTTCTTGCGCGGTTATATCGTTGGGTAATTATACTGTAAATAAAATGCGGGCATCAGGGAGCCTTTATTAATATGTTGGGCATTGAAACTTTCAGATTCGAGATCGCACATACTCTGTTTATACTATGGAGCGGCAGTACTTACCACACATTTTACAAGATCAGATGCTTGTCAGTGGTGCTGGATCTGTAAATCATTCGTCATCATCTTCAGTCATCTCTCCTTACTCTGTTTATGTGGTAAGTGAAATCTTATGTACTGTAACAGGCTACAGCTAGCAAGGAGCTAACCATGTCCCTTTAGTGGCTCGTTTTAGAACCCGTTTTTTGTTTTCCGTGCCTTTCTGAATACAGACACCAACCCATCCCTGCACTTCACATCCCCTGCACAGCCTGGAACATTACATTTATTTCCATGATCTGCCATTTTCGCTGTTGTCCTCGCTCGTATTTCTTCACAATACCTGCAGAACGTCTGATGCTTTGGCTGGCGGCTGGCCTAGAACATGGGCGAGTTTATGCAAATATTGGGGGCGTAATTATTAGTGATCCCGATTGTTACGTAACAGTTGGTGTTATGTTGTGATTCGCCTATTTTTCAGTGGTCTTTTTTTATTCACGAGATGTACATAAGGAGGAAACAATGGTGTCTGAGGCTAACTGTATGTCATTTCCATGTACAGAACTCTTATTATTCAACTATGCCAAGGTAAAGACAGTTTTCCATTCTATGGCACCTTTAATGAACTGTGTAGCAGATGCTGCTGTTGGCTCTGAAGAACAGGTGTTGCAGAGCTACATATGCAGCATGCCTGTGTAAAATATTTAACCTCTTAACAGGCATCACACGCATACACATGTGTAAGGTGCTAAGAGCAGTTAGCATCGGTATGCGACTTGTGGCAGGACTGCTGTGTTTGGCTGCACACCCTTCATTCTCTCTTCTCTCCTTTCGTCTGTCTCTAACACTGCATTATTTACAGGTGTCTTATGTGATACCCCCGCCCCCCCACACACACACACATAAGTTCCACCTGCTAGGTTTTATATTTGTATATATTTCACACAGCCAAAAGTTTTGGATGGTTTTTTTTTTTTTTTTTTTTTTTGGAAAGAAATGAATACCTTTATTCAGGTAGGATGCAAAATAAAATTTTCTGTTAATCAAAGAATCCTGAAAAAAAATGTATTGTTGTTTCCACAGATATATTAAGTAGCATTAATAAAAAATATTTTCAACATTGATAATTCAATAATTCTATATGTATATATATATATATGTATGTACAGGTCCTTCTCAAAAAATTAGCATATTGTGATAAAGTTCATTATTTTCTGTAATGTACTGATAAACATTAGACTTTCATATATTTTAGATTCATTACAACACAACTGAAGTAGTTCAAGCCTTTTATTGTTTTAATATTGATGATTTTGGCATACAGCTCATGAAAACCCAAAATTCCTATCTCAAAAAATTAGCATATCATGAAAAGGTTCTCTAAACGAGCTATTAACCTAATCATCTGAATCAACTAATTAACTCTAAACACCTGCAAAAGATTCCTGAGGCTTTTAAAAACTCCCAGCCTGGTTCATTACTCAAAACCGCAATCATGGGTAAGACTGCCGACCTGACTGCTGTCCAGAAGGCCATCATTGACACCCTCAAGCAAGAGGGTAAGACACAGAAAGAAATTTCTGAACGAATAGGCTGTTCCCAGAGTGCTGTATCAAGGCACCTCAGTGGGAAGTCTGTGGGAAGGAAAAAGTGTGGCAGAAAACGCAGCACAACGAGAAGAGGTGACCGGACCCTGAGGAAGATTGTGGAGAAGGACCGATTCCAGACCTTGGGGGACCTGCGGAAGCAGTGGACTGAGTCTGGAGTAGAAACATCCAGAGCCACCGTGTACAGGCGTGTGCAGGAAATGGGCTACAGGTGCCGCATTCCCCAGGTCAAGCCACTTTTGAACCAGAAACAGCGGCAGAAGCGCCTGACCTGGGCTACAGAGAAGCAGCACTGGACTGTTGCTCAGTGGTCCAAAGTACTTTTTTCGGATGAACGCAAATTTTGCATGTCATTCGGAAATCAAGGTGCCAGAGTCTGAAATGCCAAAATGCCTGAAGTCCAGTGTCAAGTACCCACAGTCAGTGATGCTGGTGTTGGTCCACTGTGTTTTATCAAGCGCAGGGTCAATGCAGCTAGCTATCAGGAGATTTTGGAGCACTTCATGCTTCCATCTGCTGAAAAGCTTTATGGAGATGAAGATTTCATTTTTCAGCACGACCTGGCACCTGCTCACAGTGCCAAAACCACTGGTAAATGGTTTACTGACCATGGTATTACTGTGCTCAATTGGCCTGCCAACTCTCCTGACCTGAACCCCATAGTGAATCTGTGGGATATTGTGAAGAGAAAGTTGAGAGACGCAAGACCCAACACTCTGGATGAGCTTAAGGCCGCTATCGAAGCATCCTGGGCCTCCATAACACCTCAGCAGTGCCACAGGCTGATTGCCTCCATGCCACGCCGCATTGAAGCAGTCATTTCTGCAAAAGGATTCCCGACCAAGTATTGAGTGCATAACTGAACATAATTATTTGAAGGTTGACTTTTTTTTTTTGTATTAAAAACACTTTTCTTTTATTGGTCGGATGAAATATGCTATTTTTTTGAGATAGGAATTTTGGGTTTTCATGAGCTGTATGCCAAAATCATCAATATTAAAACAATAAAAGGCTTGAACTACTTCAGTTGTGTTGTAATGAATCTAAAATATATGAAAGTCTAATGTTTATCAGTACATTACAGAAAATAATGAACTTTATCACAATATGCTAAATTTTTGAGAAGGACCTGTATATACAGACTCTTTAATATAAGACTTATTCTTATTACATTTAATTTAATTGCAAAAATACTCAAAGGCTCCAATGTGGTAGACGTCTCTCATGGTAAAGCATCAAGGCCCCGTCTTTATCTTTAACACGGATTAATTCATAACTTAAGGAAACACACTCCTCCTTATGTTATATTCGTGTGAATCCTCTATATATGAACCCTATGACATGTATGAGACCTCTATATGTGTGAATTTACGTGTATTAATTTAGCAGATGAATGCAGTGCAGTATCTCGCATGCAGAAGTGGAGGACCGCACAGGGCCTGCAGAGGAAAACAGAATGCGAGAGCAGGAGCCTCATCGCCATGCAGATGACACGAGTCTATCCCCTCGACTCAGAGGTAAAACTCATAAAGAGTGCTTGTACACACACAATAGCATCTTCTTCCTGTGCTGGCAGTTCTATTGTGCTATATGGCAAGAGGCCATGCAGAGTGCAATTATTCGTTTGTGATACATCCTTTTTTCCTGTCATTCCCGTTGTGGCGCAGAATGCTGGTTTTGTTCCGACACTCGGCGTTCCGGCTGGCAGCTGTCAGCTCCGATACCGTCTACTGCTCTCAGTGTTCCCAGCCGCTCCAGTCGGAATTCCTAATTAGATTTGCCATTTTCATGTGTCTGATTGCCATACATAACAACACAAAGAGGCCGACATCGCCACACACACACACCTCTAACTGTAACAATTCATAACAATGCTCATTAACATGTATGGTGTGGCGGCATTGATTATGACATTACCATCTGAATGGATGACCTGCCCACGCAATTTCATTACCGGCTTGTAGATATGGATTAATAAACTTCTTATTCTGGTCCACAGCTGGTTATTAATTACACAAATTAGTGAGGGCAGGGTAATCAACTTAGGGTCTGTTTGCCTTATAATAATTGATCTAATTTTTAGCGAACGTCGCTGTTGGGCAAGGCTGAGAGATCACCTCGTTAGCAAAAGTTTAATTCTGATCATAGTTCATGAGTCGTTTGCCTTAAGGTCAGATCTGAATGTCAGAAGCGTTTGAAATTGATTGGTGTTAAATTGAATCAATGTCATGTTTACGAAAAACAATAACAGTTAATGGATGAGGCTGAAATACCATCTGCAGAGAGAGGGAGAGATAGAGCAGAAGAAAAGAAAGAAAGAGAAAGAAAGAAGTATGGACAGTAAGAGTGGAAGAAAGGAAATAGAAGGAAAGAAAGTCAAAAGGAAAGGAAGTTGGATAAGGAAGAAATAGAAAAGGCATAGAGTGGAAAAGAAAAAAGAAAGAGAATGAAATAAAAGAATGAAAGTATTGTTCAGGAATGAAGGAACAAAGAGCATTTCATATTTGTCTATGAGCAGAAAAAAACCCAAACCAGACAGAATACTCATTGACACTTCAATAGAAACAAAAACTAAAGAGTTTGGTCAACTTAAGTTCACAGCACTTCACCCCTTTATTTCTCCAAGAGTGGCTGTAGCTAATTACTACTATCAAAGTTTGCAGAATGCAAGCATCTGTCGTTCTCTCCATCAATTCACTATTTTCCTCTCTCTCTCTTTTTCTCACTCACTCTTTGTTTCAAGTGACTGGAAGAATGCCAGCTGTTACAAATCCTCCTGATCCTTTACAAAGCTAGCGCACACCGATGGGAGAAAAAAAAAAAGAGAGAGGAAAAGGATCGAGAGATTTACTAGTTCTATGAGGTCTTCACAAACACCTGGCTTCTCTCTCTCCACCTGGAAGAACAGCAGTCGTTTTCAGAATTGTGTGAAATTTCACACTCGTTTTTCACAACACATTTTAATATGCACTGTGCTTTTTCTCGTTCCTCGTTCCATCCATCCCTCCCTCATTCAGTTGCTCTCGGCTCCGAGTATGAAATCCTTTCATTCTCCTTTATTCGCTGTTGCCAAACTCGGCCTCCCTGCCAATCATGGCTGAGCGACAGCACATACAATTTTCCGCCAGCAATTTGCCCCCTTAAGAAGAAAATTGCTTTGGATAGAACCTCTCCCAGCAAGACAACCACAATAAACAGCTACAACTGTAATGGCATTGGTGCTGTCAGCCCCGGGCCGGGCCGGGACGGGCGTTCTCACACACCGAAAAGAGATGCTTTAAACCCACCCTGCCCTGTAATATCTACACCTGTGCAGAGCCGAGCGCTCAGCCAATCCTCCCTTAAACATAACTCACTGCCATCGTGCCAGAATGACTGCTATGAAAGGCTTTTGTCAGATATGCCACTGGGCGACCTGTGTGCGTGCGTGCGCGGATTGTCATTTATTATATGTTGTTTGGTTTTCTGTCAGTGCGCGTATTGATTTGCACGCCGGCGGAGAGGCAGAGGTCACTTTGATCGGCGTGAGATGAGGAGAGGGAATAGCAGAGAGCTGACATTCCATTAGCTGAGAAAAAAGGACTCCAAATAAAGAGGAATATGTTAAGGACAGGCAGCGGCTGAGGGGTGATATGACTGTAATTAAGAGAAGAGAGAGAACAGCGGAGTGTCTGCTGTGGGAGGCTATTGTCTGACGGAGATGGCCGAGATCCTGCTCTTATATTACATGCTTGACCTTTCTGCAACCGCACCCCCACCCGTCCACTCATCCGTTCTCCCTTAGGTTATTTCGCGAGTCTCGCTCACAATCAAACTTTTGCCTCTCATCATGTGCCCTTTTACGTCGGAGGCCTAGACCCAGATGAAACCCAGCCGTTTTATTATGGCCAGATAGGAAAGATTGGTCATCTGGACCATGTGTTGTCTTTTTCAGAAGTCAGCTCAGATGTCAAAATGGTTCATGTTTGAGGGCGAGTATTAGGGTGCATTCTGGACACTTCATCTCAGTTACAAAAAGTGGCCTGATTTACTCTATTTCACCTTACGCTGACCTTTTCCAATGGCACTGGGGAAAATGTGTGATACCTTAATAAACAATATTCTTTGAGAAACACACTGAGACATCACTAACATTACATTTGATATCTGTGTACACAGGGTGTGTGGCAGTCAGACAGCGTTTATTAGTTAGGCGTTTTGAGGTCTGCATCTCCTCAGAGTGTCAAAGACATAAGAGCACTACTTTATCATTGTTTGTCTGACTGGGGATCCCACAGGGGCTGAGTGTGTGTGTGTGTGTGTGTGCACATTTGCGAGAGCGAGAGAGAGACAAAGAGCAGGCCCTCTGGATGGGTTTGTATTTTGTTCTGAGCTTTCTATTTCAGGCTTTGAAACAAACTGGATATTCATTTAACATTTAGCATATTTGTTATGAATGTGTGTGGTTCAATGCTCTTAACCCTGCTGGAGAGGGTGAGTGAGAAATTGAATGAGGAAGACAGCAAGTAAACAGAAAAAAAGGAAAAAAAAAAAAAAAGGATGCATACTGATACTGTGCTCTTATGCCATTCCCTGAATCCTGATATGAATGAGTCATGATGGAAATTTTATCCAGAGAGCGAGTCATACATGTCTTTTTCTTTCTTTAAAGGTTCCTGAGTGCAGCAGAGTTTGGAATAAACAGGAAGAAAAAAGTGTAGATTCAGCTTTGTATGCGTTAACAGTATGTAATGCCAATCTATAGGGTGGCCATCTGTCCAGTTTTGTCCGAGTTTGAAATACCATGTCCTCCTTCTGACACAGCCTTGAGTCAGACATATTTGTCCTCCTTTTAAGATCATGACTATTTTAGACTTTATCCAATAGGAAATAATTTTTTAAAGGCTATTTAATTAATATTAAGTGAGGTTTTAGACACAATATTGTAAATATTGACTGTTGCTCTATTCCACCAGTGAAAACAGTTCCAAACAGAATCACAGCAGAACATTTGCATCTCTGCAAATACGGTGGTGTTTCATTCCTTGATGATTCAGTGTTTTAGAACGAATCAGGTGAGTCAGTTATTCAATGATCCATTCATAAAGACAATTACTTGCTTTGTTCCAGTATGAATGAATGAATGAATGAATGAATGGACCATTAAGACAGTGACTTGCTGCCACTTATTGGTGGTAGTTTCATACATGAAGTATAAATTAACATTTCATATTTCTAGTTTTAGTATATTTTATATTTAAAACATTTACCTAATAACATTATTTCTGCAGTTGAAACTGCAGTGTACATGCAGTCATGGCATATCTGAGCAGCATTAAAGGTGGGGTTTAAGACGGGGATTCTGACGCATATAAGTGTGTTTATGTAATTGTTCAAAGCCAATAAAGCAGCAAAAGAACAAATGATCAAAAAGTATTACCCTAAACAATCTATTGTGCGACACCACAAAATAAACGATAGAACATAATATGAAATGATAGACTTTTTATTTTGTCTATCCGATATACAGTCAGGTCCATAAATATTGGGACATCGACACAATTCTAACATTTTTGGCTCTATACACCACCACAATGGATTTTAAATGAAACAAACAAGATGTGCTTTAACTGCAGACTGTCAGCTTTAATTTGAGGGTATTTACATCCAAATCAGGTGAACGGTGTAGGAATTACAACAGTTTGCATATGTGCCTCCTACTTCTTAAGGGACCAAAAGTAATGGGACAGAATAATAATCATAAATCAAACTTTCACTTTTTAATACTTGGTTGCAAATCCTTTGCAGTCAATTACAGCCTGAAGTCTGGAACGCATAGACATCACCAGACGCTGGGTTTCATCCCTGGTGATGCTCTGCCAGGCCTCTACTGCAACCATCTTCAGTTCCTGCTTGTTCTTGGGGCATTTTCCCTTCAGTTTTGTCTTCAGCAAGTGAAATGCATGCTCAATCGGATTCAGGTCAGGTGATTGACTTGGCCATTGCATAACAGTCCACTTTTTTCCCTTCAAAAACTCTTTGGTTGCTTTTGCAGTATGCTTTGGGTCATTGTCCATCTGCACTGTGAAGCGCCGTCCAGTGAGTTCTGAAGCATTTGGCTGAATATGAGCAGATAATATTGCCCGAAACACTTCAGAATTCATCCTGCTGCTTTTGTCAGCAGTCACATCACCAATAAATACAAGAGAACCAGTTCCACTGGCAGCCATACATGCCCACGCCATGACACTACCACCACCATGCTACACTGATGAGGTGGTATGCTTAGGATCATGAGCAGTTGCTTTCCTTCTCCATACTCTTCTCTTCCCATCACTCTGGTACAAGTTGATCTTGGTCTCATCTGTCCATAGGATGTTGTTCCAGAACTGTGAAGGCTTTTTTAGATGTCGTTTGGTAAACTCTAATCTGGCCTTCCTGTTTTTGAGGCTTTACATCTTGTGGTGAACCCTCTGTATTCACTCTGTATTCACTCTGTATTCACTCAAGTCTTCTCTTGATTGTTGACTTTGACACACATACACCTACCTCCTGGAGAGTGTTCTTGATCTGGCCAACTGTTGTGAAGGGGGTTTTCTTCACCAGGGAAATAATTATTCGGTCATCCACCACAGTTGTTTTCCGTGGTCTTCCGTGTCTTTTGGTGTTGCTGAGCTCACCGGTGCGTTCCTTCTTTTTAAGAATGTTCCAAACAGTTGTTTTGGCCACGCCTAATGTTTTTGCTATCTCTCTGATGGGTTTGTTTTGTTTTTTCAGCCTAATGATGGCTTGCTTCACTGATAGTGACCGCTCTTTGGATCTCATCTTGACAGTTGACAGCAACAGATTCCAAATGCAAATAGCACACTTGAAATTAACTCTGGACCTTTTATCGGCTCATTGTAATTGGGATAATGAGGGAATAACACACACCTGGCCATGGAACAGCTGAGAAGCCAATTGTCCCATTACTTTTGGTCCCTTAACAAGTGGGAGGCACAAATGCAAACTGTTGTAATTCCTACACCGTTCACCTGATTTGGATGTAAATACCCTCAAATTAAAGCTGATAGTCTGCAGTTAAAGCACATCTTGTTCGTTTCATTTGAAATCCATTGTGGTGGTGTATAGAGCCAAAAATGTTAGAATTGTGTCGATGTCCCAATATTTATGGACCTGACTGTATATTGTCATATCGCACAGCCCTATTGCGTAGGCTACGTATGTGTGGGGCGGAGCTATCAAAATAGGGGCGAGACCCTTTTGGGGTAGGATCGTGATTGTTTTGGTGATTTCAAATATCAACAATGGCTACCAGAAATCGCTTAGCCCACCTTTAAATTGTCTATAAAGAGATCTAAATTCCACTTCAAATGCAGCTTCTGTGCCACCTCTGCAGTGCAAAGATTGTTTAAACTGATTTAATTTGATTGTAATAGCTCTGTATATTGGTAATGATGTCTTCCTATAGTTGCATTCATTGAATAGATTCCAATCGAATATAAGGTTAGGAGAGTTGCCCTTGTAAAGGTAAAAAAAAAATGCTCATGCTGTAGGTTTGGGATTGTTTTCAGCTTTTACCCTGTATTTACTAAATGCTGTGAAGTGTACTCCTTTTTGGCCACCATGCCGCATGTAAACCTGTGAAACGGAACCCAACAACCTCACCAGCTCCTGGAATATTTGTTAAAAGGTCAAAGAGAGCCTTTGTGATGATATTGGACATAAGTAAATTTAATTCCATTTATAAGTAATTCACACAGATGAATCAATTGCATCATGTCACCAATTCTGTTCACTATTGTACAAGGGCCAGACACAACAATAGCTGGGTCATGCACAAAGACCTTTCTTAAATTGTAAAGCAAGTGAACGCAAAAAAAAGCGAACGTTACAGTCAAACAAAGAAACAAGGATTGCTGGGGGAAGGGTTACATCACGCAAAATTGATTAATATTTGCTTTCAGAATGACACTGGCATGATGCATGGGTGCTTCAGTCATGCAAATGAATATCTTAAAGAGACGAATCACAGCAGCCCTAGCAAAGTTCAACAGGCAGATTTGCATATTTATATTAGCTGTAACAGATATTAAGTGCATCAGGGAGGAGGAAAATATAATGCATTTGTCAAAGTACGCCTCTAACATGGCCGAACGCTGGGCTTATTAACTTTTCTGATATTCAATGAATCATTGAATTCTGATATCTTCAATTATTCACACAAAGCATGCCTTGCTAGATGTATTGTAGGACATTTTGACAAAAGGAACAGGCATTAGAGAGAACATAATGACCCAAATGGAGCCTGTATTTATTATAAAAAGCACAGATATCAAAAGCAATATACCACTGATCCAAAACAATACAGCTATATCATAACTTTACCATTGTGATGTAATCATAAAACAGCCCTAGACAGTGGGCTTGTGTCAGGGTTATGGTTAAGGCTACACTCCCTGCATTAAAAGCAAACTAAAATAATTTATTGCTTCCTGTTTTAACACATTAATCTGAATAAACCATTCAAACCGAATCTCTTAAAAAGGGATGTAAATGGAAATCTCTCAGCTTCTGCTGTACCTTTAAAAACAATCCAAGCATTATCACTACACAGCTTCAGCTATTATGAAATAACAAAAACACATTTTGAATGTCCCACTTTAAACTTTAAAATATATACACTCTACTCTGTAGAAATGAAGAGTTGGTTTTAAATGTTTTTGAAAGAAGTGAAATGCTCACCAAGGTTGCATTTATTTGATCAAAATGCAATAAAAACAGTAATATTATGAAATATCATTACAGGTTAATTGTTATATACTTAAAAATCATGGTTCCAAAAGGCGGTTTTCACAGTGATGCCATAGAAGAGCCAGTTCTGGTTCCTCAAAGAACCTTTCAGTGAACAGTTCTTAAAAGAAGCATTTTTTTCTGAGTGTGAAGAACATTTGAATAATCTAAAGAACCGTTTTCCACTGTACAGAACCTTTTATGGAGTGAAAAGTTTCCATGGATGGTAAAGGTTCTTTGTGGGACCACTGATGCCAATAAAGAACCTTTAAGAGTGTAATAACTCACAATTTAGTAATTATTACAGTGTGAATTATTTTTGTGATGGCAAAGCTAAATTTTCACAAGCAATTACTCCAGTCTAATATGCTAACATCTAATATATTCTAATGAATGATTTTCACCTCACGAAACATGATTATGAGCTCATACGGTGATTATTTATTTACAGAAACTGTGATAAAATTTATTTCTGGATTATTTGATGAATCGTCTGTTCAAAGGAACAGCATTTATTTGAAATGCACATCTTTTGTAACACAATAAATGTCTTCACTGTCACTTTTGATCAATTTAATGCATCCTTGCTGATATAAATGTATTAATTTCTTGCTAAAATAAAATAAAATAAAATAAATAAGATCTGGTCACACTTTATATTAGGTGGCCTTAACTACTATGTACTTACATCACAAATTAGTACAATGTACTTATTGTGGACATATTGTATTGCAAAACATGTCTGCTGCTATCGAGGTGGGATACGGGTAAGTTTAGGGACAGGTTTGGTGGTCTGGGTAGGTTTAAGGGCGGTTAAGGTGTAAGTGATGGGTACAATGTAAAAACATGTATGTACACAATAAGTGCATTGTATCAAATGATTAATTTAAATGTAAGTACATAGTAGTTAAGGCCACCTAATATAAAGTGGGACCTAAGATCTTACTGACCATAAACTTTTGAACAGTAGTGTATATAAAAGAGAAAGTGAAGTGACGTGTGGCCAAGTATGGTGACCCATACTCGGAATTTCTGCTCTGCATTTAACCCATCCAAGTACACACACACACAGCAGTGAACACACACACACCGTGAACACACACCTGGAGCAGTGGGCAGCCAATGCTGCGGCACCAGGGCAGCAATTGGGGGATTGGTGCCTTGCTCAAGGGTCTCAACTCAGTTGTGGTATTGAGGGTGGAGAGAGCGCTGGACACTCACTCCCCCCACCTATCCCCACCGGACCAGAGACCAAGTCCAAGTCCCTATTCATTAGGCCACAACTGCCCCAAATATAATGTCCAATATAATCAGAAATACTCTCTTTGAGCTTTTTAACCGAAATTTCCATATATATTACAGAGATCATTTTCAATCTAAATATGGTGTGTATTGTATAGATTTCACATGCTCTCTAGCAAAATGTGATATGCGATGAGTTAATCTACTCATCTTCATCCTCCCACACTAAAGGCCAACTGCCTCCCTATTCATGATTACAACTGATAATATCATGTGACGCTACATGTCATTTATGGAAGGAATAACATATGCAATATGTGAGCGGTTGTATGCTGCCTTGAAGAAAGGTGATACACAAAATGAGAGACAGAATATTCAATTAGTAATCTGCTGAGCCATATGTTAAGCACTCAAGCCGTTTCTTATTCTAACAAATATTTTGAAAAACAGCTCCATTTTGAGCCATATCAATGAACGCCATTAGTTTAATGCAGTCCAGAGGAGTGAACTGTAACTTTATCTGTGTGCAGTTTCAATGGTTGGGTTTAGTGTTGGCAGACACTCAATCTCTTGGGTTTGCTCATTGTTTTCATCAGGTGCACTGTTCCTATTCATAGTGTTAAACAGGCCATTATACAACTGCAATTACAACACTCCACCGCTCTGCAGGTGCTAGGAACCCTGGCAAAAACGGGAGTTTTAGCTTTGTGATTGCCAATTTTGTAGTGTTGGTTCACTGCATTAGTGTTGCCAGATTAGGATAGTTTTACACCACTGCTTGCTTTACACTTTGCCTTGATGGTAATGTAACCCTGAGGAAAAGGATTTAGTATTGTAAATGTTGTGGGAGTCTCTCGTGTTAGTTTGACTTCACTTGCAGGATTTTGGCTCTGAAATTTGGCAGCCCTAAAATACTGCCAAAATGTCATGCTGTTTTTAAATAATGTACACTGCTGGTCTATTGGCTAAGTGTGCATTTATTTGGTTAGAATAGAGTAAAAACCGCACTATTGTGAACTATTATTACAATTTAAAACAACTGTTTTCTGGCGATCAAGAAACATTTGTTTTTATTATCCGTGTTGAAAACCGTTGTGCTATGTAATATTTTGTGGAAACTATTTTATTATCTCTCTGTTTGTCTGTTTTTTTGTTTTTTTTTAAGGAGTTTTTGACGAATAGATGAAAATTAATTTGAAATTGTATTATTCTGTAATGGATGGATGGGTGAGGGAAAGAAAGGAACCGAGAGATTCCAGGCCCAGCATGGAAGAAAGTCGTAAGTGACTTGTGGTTTTTGTGGCAATATTTCTTCATCAGCCTTAACTGGAGCAGACAGGTCCCAATTAGCTGGATTTATGCTTTTCTTCAGAAATATGAACAAGCTACAGTCATTTCAGCACTGCAGTGATGATAACACCAAATCTAATCAGAGAGAGCAAAATGGATTTTAAAAGCCTGTTGCTGTAATGCTTCCACTCATAACCAACCATTTCAACCACATGCTTAACTTAATTCTCCTCAGAGAGACAGGCTGCCCATAGAGGCAGCCTCAAATATAACCAGGTTATATAAAGAGACTCTTTCTCTGCATTTAACAGGCAGAAGGACTCTTCAACTTAGTTGTACGAGGGGATGAATTACAGACTGTGAGAGAATAACAAACAATGCAGAAATTTCATTATGGTTTCCCACAATAACTGAATTATGGAGGACAAAACTCCAACAAATAAAACGATAGAGAGATGGATTGATGGGAAGCAGTATGTTGGTTATTGACAGGGACAGATATGGTAGTTCTTGGGATTCTTAGACACACTGATGTTATTCAGCTGTTGAACATGTAGACGCCATTTTGTGCGCCAGTGAGAAGCATGCATGAGCAAATATGATGGATTTACATTCAGCAAAGTAACTTTGAGTTCAAATGGATAAAAAAGCAACCAGACACGTTCACGCATTTGCATGTTCGCAAGCAACCAAAACCAAATAAACATCTCTCGCTGATTCACACTTTTGTTATGATGTAGATCTGCACACCTTTGGCTTATATTCTCTGATGGAAAGGTTGCCAAACTGTGGGTAATTACTGTATTGAGCTGATATGAAATATCAAATGGCTGGTTCAATAGCTCCCATGGTGGGTAAAAATTCACTGTACACTTTGAGCTCATAAATCAATACAAGAAAAAACAGCAGTTTAGCATCCAACAGAAGCTATTAAATCACTTAGCTGGATATTAAGTCAGGCTATGTCAGCTGCCAATACTTTTTAACACCTCCTGCTAAGCAAGCAGTATAGACCGGTGCTTCAACTTTTACACATACTGAAATATTCACCAAGGCACAGTGTGCTGTCACAACACTGGCCACGGAGAGATGATTATGTGCTATATCACTGGGTGAAAAGGAAAAGAAAGAGAGAGATGTGGGATTTTAAACATGCGACTGTTTCATTCCACATTGTTGGAGATCTGTGGGAAAAACAGGATAAATCATTTAAATATTGTATAGATAACAAATACATAGGCATTTAGATGCACTTTTAAAAGTTTGACTTCAGCAATCCAATATTTCAGCTTTTTAAAATATTTCGTAGTCTGACTGAAATCGAGCTAACAGTGCTGATAATGCGATTGTAGCTTCATTTAGCATGTTTACATGCTAGTCTTACTACAACTAGCATTGTGCACTTGCTCCAAAAGACAGACGTGATGTGCAAGGTGTATTTAATATTTCAATATTTTATTATGTATTGTGTCATGTATTCTTTGGCAGTTGAAGACTGTAGTTTGAATATAGGTTAAATGCCATTTTGAATTTAACAAGGATGGGCGTGCTCTGTATATAGGTCCTAGATCACATAATTTTCACAACTCGCATCTTTTGTTTATTTTTTATTATTATTATAAATTTTTATTTTTTCAGAAAGACATTTCATAAGCTGAACAGTTGGTATGTTATTAAACTGCAGTACAATGCATTGAACGCACTGTGCTCAACTACTTCCCTCTCAGCCTAATTTTCATTCCAGTCAATATTCAAGATTCAAGATTTTTATTTGTCTCACACACAATTATACAGAGTATAACCAGCAGTGAAATGTATATTTAAATATGCCACTACTTCCTGTCTATTAAGTCTATTTTAGCTTGGTTATAAACGTAAACACATGATGTGTTCAGCGACTGAATCATATCAATCATAATTGCGCTAGATGTAATGAATCTTACCCACAGTGCACTGGGATCAGGTAGGAAACACATTCTCATTTACAATCAATTACACCTCATCAGAAAGAAAGAATAAAAGTGGGAGGACGAGAGAGCGAGGGAAAGCGAAAGAAGGATGGGGTAAGGATGTTTCATGCTCTACCTCTATAAATACCAGCAGGAGGGCCTTGGCCTGCAGATCAATGCAGTGCAGTTCTTCTGTCAGGACTGTAATGGTGTAATGGCAGCTGGCTCTCTCATTGCTAGCAATCAATAGCCCGTCTCTCCTGGCCTCAGACCGGGGGACACGGTGTATGTGTGTGATACACTGGATTGGGGTTAAATGACAACCACAGGGCTCCTGACTAGATTTTAGCCTTGTTTTACCTGGTGACCCCTACCGGCTTTACCTCGTCTCCGTCTGGAGACCCCAGAAGCAAAGAGGTGAGGAGAAGAGCACCTGCATCTCCACATCCACAGCATGAATGACCAAGCGAGCTACTTAAATACTATAAACGGCTATCTCATGCTGATCTATTTTTTATTATTATTAATATTATATCCATTAATATTAAATATTTTTACTTTACTTTAGAGCATCCGTGAAATCCACTCTGCATTCAAGGCATTCCTCACTAATTTGGCCAATTATTGTCCACAGTGAGTCCGTTCACGTCTTTTTGTTCAAGAACGAATTTAAGGACTACCTTCTGTCTCTCTTGTACTTGCACTCTCTCTCCGTTCCACCGTCTTTGCTTTCCTCTTATCTATTTACCTATTACCACTAATATGGAGAACATCTCTAAACTTGAGCTAGAATTTTAATGAAGACAACCATGGTAATGCATTCAATAAGACTCAGAGCAAGAGAGAGAGAACTGAAAAAAGCATCAAACAAACATAGAGATAGACAGATGAACACACTCTTTGAGAGACTGATACACAAACTGACACAGGCCTTCGCTGATAGACAGAAAGGTACACACACTAGTACTTACACATAGACACATGACAGTAGAGGGAACCTTCTGAATTCCTGCAAGAATAGTATTTTACAATAATGCCTATAAAACAATGTCCAAGTTTGAATGAATTAATAAATGTCTATTGCCTATACACAATAAAGTTTGAACTTAAATGAAAACGTTTATCAAGCATTAAACTGATCAAAAGTGATCGTAAAGACATTTATAATGTTACAAAAAGATTTTTATTTCAAATGCCGTTTGAACTTCCTATGTGAAAATAAAATAAAAATAAATTCATTTCCTGTGTGTGTGTGTGTGTAAACAATTATCACATTTTACACAAAAATATTAAGTACAACATTTTTCAACATTAATAAGAATAAATAAGAATAACAAATCAGCTGAAGGTTTATGTGACCCTGAAAAGACTGGCTGCTGAAAATTCAGCTTTGCCATCAGGAATAAATTACATTATAAGATATATGAACATATTACACCGAAATAAATGAAACTGTTATTTTAAATTGTAATAATATTTTACAATATGATTATTTTTGCTGTATTTTCATGAAATAAATGCAGCCTCTGTGGCATAAGAGACTTCTCTCCAAAAAAATCTTACACGTCCAAATTTTTAAATGTGTATGTTTGTATAATATTTTCAGTTATAATTAACATATTTGGTCATCTAAGAAATCTTTAGACATTTTATTCAGTTTTAGTAGCTTTGTAGGCTAGTCAGGTGTCTATATATAAGATGAACCATGTTAAAATAAAGATGTGTGTGTTGTTGCCTATTCTGAACTTTGAGCAGTTTTCCCTCTCATTTCTGCTGTACTCCAATGCTGCGCTCCTGTAATCAGTGACAAATATATACATGCGTACAGGTTAGTTGAATCATGACAAATTATTGCTTTAGTTTGATTTAACCTGAGCCTTTAAAGTGCATGCAATCGTACTTGGGCTGAAAAAAACAATACAATTAAGACTGAATTTGCTCTGATAGCCCGAGGTCTAAGAGGGATAACAAGACATTCAGATTACACCAAACAATATAAAAATAGTCATTTCTTTTTTTGGTGCCATTGTGATCAAATTTAGTAAGAACATTTAGTATTTCTAGTGGATTGCACTCACAAATAACTGGCACATTCCTACGGGTAAAAATTGTTTCCAAGTGCATATGTGTGCTTTTGTACTGTCCAGCACCCTGTGTTCCTGGTCTAAACCGCTCTGCTAATGAAGTTTATTCCTCACTGCTGTCACACACCCAGAATAACACACTCCCCCTTCTTTATATAATGATGTACAGTTCCCCACCAGATCCTTTTAATCCATACACGCACATATTGTCTGTGCTACTACCATCACTCGCATGTTCTTACAGCCTTACTAACACCCACTGTGCTACAAGAGAGAAAAAGAGGGAGTGTGTGTCGGGAGTGTTTCTGCAGTGCTCTCTCCACAGCATGTAGACCACCGCAGTGAGTGGGATGACACTTGAGTGTGTGTGTGTATGTTTTGAGCAAGTAGGGGTTAAAGTTACACACTTCCAGTCAACCGGTTCTAGTAGAGTTTAAAAAAAACGTATCTGGCTAACAAGTGTGTGAAACAGACAGTGTGTATGCATGTGTAACTATGTGTGTGTGAAAGACTTAAAAGTGTGAGTGTGTCTGAGAAAGATGGTGGGGGGCAGGGGAAAGAAAAAGTAATAAAGAGAAACGGCAAACAGTGAGTGTCCCTGTTTTTGATGTTCAGTGTCATTAGTCAATAACAAGTGCTGTCCTTTTTATTTTTCACTTTATGACTTAAGCTTTTTGGGAATGATAAACGTGGTTTCATACCAGGAATAATAATAAAAACATATATATATATAATAAATAGAATAATTAATAATTTTATCTGCGGTATTAGACATAAACTGAAAATGTTTTTGATGTGGACAGTTGAGTATGTATTCGAAGCAGGATCTTTCCTCTGGTAGTAACCAGGTCTGTCTGACTCTACGGCAAGGCAGCATTTGCTGACTCTGTACATTGTCAGGGCTTTTCTTTATCTTTTCAGGTATTCTGACAGTTTTAATTCTCTATTCAGAGACAGACAGCATCTAATTTACTCTGTTTAGTTGTAGCTTTTGTGAAATGTTTTTTTATTTTTGTGTTTAATAATTAGACTTCCCAGTTGAGGTTTTATCATGAAGATGTTTTAGTTCTGTCTGACACAAATATACTGAATGCTTTGAGAGGGATGTGTGTTTGTTGTCGCTAATTCAACTAAACAACGAGCCTTTTGTTAAGTTCTATCTGTATCTGACATAGTGAATGCATTTGCAAAGGAAATTACAAGTGTAGAAATAATGATATAAAATTGTTTTAAAATATGTATTTATGAAAATAAATGATTAAATTAGGAATGAAACAATGAGTACATGGAATTATCAGTAAAACAAAATGTATTCTTGAAAATTTAAATCATAAATCTATACAGTGGTAAAGTTTCTGTAATGCTGTATTATATTTACACAGAACCAAAGCAGAATCCGAGCTGCATTTGATAATTGAGGGTATATGATAATTCTTTAAACTTAAGTGATCATTATTCATGAACATCCAAAATCAATGAAAATTAATTGGAATTGCAATTAAAATAGCTGCAGTGCACACATGAAAGACCCAGCTTTTTGTTTACAAAATAAAATAAAATAAATAACAATAATAATCATTTAAAAAATAAAATACAAATGAGACTTAAAACTAAAACATAGCTCAATAGCCAGGACAGAGCCTGCTCACCTTATGCATTACATTATTTTATTTTTCTTTCTTTTAATTATCTTATTTATAATCTTACTTAAAAGCAATGAGACTAAGGCGAGAAAAGAGACTAGCTTGCCATTTATAGCTCCAGTCTAAGATTCCCTGGATGTGATGTGGTGGTGTGTCAACATTGGCTATACTTCTAGCTCTAAGATCAGGTTGTATTTTAAAAGTTGATGCTACCATAGTATCATTATCTGCAGCTCATCTGCTCTTTTGTGTCTTCATCTGCATTACACCTCTGTTCCCTAACGCCGGAGTCTCGCGAAAGCATTTATCAAACCCTGCACATCTCATTCCAGCATAGGTACAGTGAATTTACCTCACACACAATGTTTTCCTCTGGCCCTACTATTTATATCGTGCTGGATATTCTATGTTAAGAGACGTTTTATTATGTATGATGTGTGTATTTGCACTCAAATGAGAACTCTTATCTACTAATTACCTGCTATTCCTCTCACATCTGCATTCCAGCATCTCTCCTTCACATAAACACACGCGCACATTAATGAAGCTCCGCCGCAGAACGTTAGAGTTGAATTAACCGAGCATCAGTCATAGCTGATTAAAAGATAAACGGCAGCGGCGATCTCTCGTTCTTTTATGGAAATTCGCTTTTGGTCTCGGTCTTTACGAACGCGCAAGTTAAAGACTGGAGAAATGAGTCGCGCTTCCATTAGAAGCCACTAGGAGGCATTGCACTCCAATCCACAGCATAGCTTAGTACAAATTGAACTGTGTGTTTTCTTGGTTTTTACACACGTGAACACTCAAGTGTCGAGCGAGACTTGCTTTAGACGTTTTTATTTTTATTTTATTTTTTATTTTAAAATTTCATGCCAGGAGTGGGTTCTGTTGAGACGGTCTATTTGTCGTGTGTCCAGTTCACATAGCTGAGAGGATACAGCTAATGTAATTTTAATCTGCAGACAGATGTCATTGTCAGATGGGAATGTGCTTAACTTGGAGAAAAGACAAATAGCATATCACTTGAAAACAAATAAAGGGTTATTCTACACAATGAAATATCTAGGTTTGTCAGGACATTAGGCTAAATTAAGTAATTTAGTTCACCTGTGCTGATTTTCATTCTGATTTTATTCAGCTTCAGTTTTGTGGGTGACAATGAAGATTAGGATTACCTACATGAATCATCTATCATGTAAGAGTTTGTTTTAATAAATGTTTTAATATAAACAATTTTGTAAAAATGCTTAAAGATGATTATTAGTCACTTAAATTAATAAAAAAAAAAAATACATTTAATAAGAATGGAACAAATATATAATTGTTAGTAGGTGTAGATATTTAAAGCTTATAGCCTAAACTGCATATTAAAATGCAAAAGACATGATGAAAATTGCATGGTTTCCAATAAAAATAAATGAATAAATAAAAATAACATAAAAACAGTAACTTTATACATTATACTTTATATTTTTATATATATTTTATATTTATCATTTATATATATTTTTTGTTTTTGTTTACTGTTTTCCTTAACCTAGGTTTGTGGGGCTTTTTTATTTTAGAGGTAGTGAATGGAGTAATGGCAGAGGAATGGCAGGGCGGATACATGGCCAATTTCAGCACAATTACACTTACTTGACCTCCCTTCTAGGGCAATTTACACGACTCCCAAAGTGTATGCATGTTTATGCAAGACTGGCATGATGGGTACAAAACCCCTAGAGTCCATTTGCGTGCCTTTTTGTGTGTGTGTGTGTGTGTTGTGCAGGTTTCCTGCTTAAATGTCGTCAAAAACAGGAGGGACTTTACCGTAAATCTGTCTCTCTGTTTCCAAATCAAAACACTATGAAATTATTCTCATTAAAAAGGTGAAACCAGTAAGAATTGCAAGTATTATAAAAGCCGTAAACTTTAACTTATTTTTACAATTAAAAAAAACCTTTTAAACCTTTTCTCAGTAATAAATCCATGACAGTTTAAAAATCAGTCTTTGTATTAATTTTACACTTATTTGATCACAATCAAGCCATGAGTCTTGGTCTCTGATGCTTCTGCTAGCATACCAAGAATACTTAAAATTTTAAGTAATGAAATGTGTTTGAGCTAAAAACAAAAGAAAATGTAACAACGTTATGATTTGTTACCCAGCATACTTGTTTTATTGGATCTAGATTTAACTCTTCGCCTTAGAGAACATATGAATTTAAACACTGTAAAATCTAGCATTTACCCATTTTGATTTGCTTCATATTTCTAAAATCCTGCTCTCGCTCACTCATTCTCTTTCTTTGCAGGATGACGTTGGGGAAACAAAGGCGTGTTAATGATTTTCGGAGGCCACGGTCGAGCTGGAGAGCACTTCAAACTCAAGAGCAGGAAACATGCTGGGCTCCACAGGGTTCCCACAGGTATGAGGGTCTACAAGCACACACCTCCCTCACAAACACTAACAAACAAAAACTAACAACAAGAAGAGATTGTTACACACAAATTACAATAACATCAGCACATTAGAACCAATTACATATTTACCCAGCTTTTTCTTCCTTGTTTGAGGATGAGCACATATATATATATATTAATTAGATGATTTACATGTATTGTAATTGTTTTGAGGATTATGTTTTTATTGTCGTAGCTGGGCACATTATCAAATGCAATTTGAGTCATGTATTGTTTGGACATCGCATTATACAGTTTTCTGAATGAGTGTGTCTCTTCACACAGAGTGGATTAAAGAGGCCGACCCTCTTTCTTAAGAATAGGATGGTAATAACAGCTGGCTGGTGTGTGAACTTAAACTAAAGAGTGTTAACAGCTTTGTTAATTGACCCGACCTCACTTGTAATGAAAAAGATCCATGCCGTAGCATATGGTAGCGCAAAGAATTATGGGAATCATTGTGCAGTAGGATAAGGGTTGAAATGAAACGGAGTTTATGACCGATGTCATTTTATTAGCATTGATTTTATTTTATGTATTTTGTTGCAGCTAATGATATTGATTTGTGCCATGCATATTTAAGGTCCCTGTAAAGGTTAAAGGATTATTTAATAATTTGTGCTGTGCATCATGGTCACCATTGCTTATAAAATGTGATTTGAGAGTGACAAATAGCTTTGAACTCTTGTTCACTCAGAAAACAAAATGAACAGCCTTATGAATGAATTTAGCATTATACAAACAGGCCAACGATGAATAAAAAAGTAATGTCTGTTACAAAAAAGTAATCCAGTTAATATCCAACAACATAAACAGTAGTATGCATTTGAAATCCCTCAGTGTATGTGTGTGTTTGAGCTATTCTGTATCGTGTGTATGCAATATCAGGTCCTGTTCTCCTTCGTATCGCCATGCTCTGACAGCAGGGCAGGGAACAGAGTGTTTGTTCTTATAGGATCGAACATTGGTTCACTCTCCCACATCCTGAACAGCCTCCCACCGCGCTGCAGAATACCAATTAGCATGTTGATACTAAGTGCTAACCGCTCACGCTAACTTAGGCCAAAGTACTGGGGTGTATCAGACTGGAAGCATCTTAATGGGTCCCACACAGATGAGCAGTGGGCAGTACGGACTCGTTGTGTTGAAGAAAACAGTGAGGATGTAGGGTGTGAAATTTTGGGGGAAAATGCAAACACAGTGGCGATCGAATTAAATACATTAGCGCGATGTGTGTGTGTGTGTGTGTGAACGGCTCAAGACTCCAGAGATACTCTGAGAGGGACAGCTGACAAATACTGCCATGCCATCTGACACCTGTCAATAGTCCGGGTGGAGCACGCTATTCACCTGATAATCATCAAATTATACACATAGCATGCTTCTTTCTTTTTCCTTTCCTCTCTTGCCCTCTTTTTCTTTTTCTTAATTCTCTCTATCTTTCTATTACACACACGCATACACACATTCAGTAACCTCTGATACCCTGTGGCCCAGCTGCTCTGTAGAAACCTCACATTTTAATGTGTGTGTGTGTTTACTGGACGAAAGAAGAAGCCCTCACCATCACGGCTCACTGGCTCCCAATACTACCAGCATTTTCTTTAACAGAGCCAAAGTGAATAGATACAATTTCAGCCGGTGTAGAGAGTGGCACAGCCAAGACAAAAGAGACAAGATCCAGCAATCTGGAGGTCGCTGACACTGTCCGAACAGTAATTACTACACTTCCCAAAACACTAGCACCAGCAGCTCTACCCCTACACTCACTCTCCAAACGCCAACCTAGGCATATTAGCAAGAACATGTGTCCACAATGTGTCTATACTGTGAATATATGGTTCAGTCTACATGCGAGGAGATTGCTTTGTAAAGGACATGTTTACTCATCAACTAGGCCCTAGGTGACTGAGAGAAAGAAAGAAAACAGAAGAAAGCGAGAGCGAAAGGGAGATGTCCATTTCAGTTGTATGCATTGAATGAAAGCGGGGACTAAAGTAAAATTGACACTCTCGATTCTCTGGGTTGAGCTGCGGGTCTATGAATATGTCAGAGGCATTTTGAAAAGCCATAAGTTATTGTCTGGACTGAGCAGAATTGAAGAAAATGAATGACCAAAAGTGTGCCCTTTCCGCTCTCTCTCTCTCTCTCTCTCTCTCTCTCTCTCTCTCTCTCTCGCGCTCTCTGTCTCTCTCTCTCTCTCTCTCTCTCTCTCTCGCTCTTACACACATACACACTTTTTGCACAAAATATGTATGGCTGTTTTAAAATTCACTATGCGGCTACCCACAAAATTGTCAGGTATTTAGATGGCGTGCAATAGTGTGGAGTAAATATGCACTAAATGTTGATCAGTTCACCATAAATACATATTGAAGCATAGCATAGAAATACTTGTTTTTAAATGTAGACATCAAGTATAATGTATACATAGACAATATATATAACATTTATTTTACTTATTTAATCAAATGTATTAAAAATTATTTTGCATTTTAGTAAACTAAAATAATTCACAGTAAAGATGTATGCTGCAGGAAAATGATTATATTTAAATATATTAATACATTTGAATATTGTTTCGTGTGTGCATTATCTGTTGATTTCTTTAATTTCATACAATTCAAATATATTGCTTTTATTGTTTATTGCAGACATCTTTTTTTATTATTATAATATCTTCACGTTTTATTGGATGTCTATATTCAAATAAATCCACTTCCAAGTTTTTATTGTGAAATATTTAGTTAATATTTACTCCACACCACAGTATACCTGTCTGTTACATATGTTGACATCATGGCTGGTGAAATTCTTAATAATTACTTCTTCAGACTAAGACAAAGAAACCCCCACAACTGCAGGGAAGCTTTCATTTAGTTGTTGCGATCCATTTGTGTGGGCTGTCTTCTCAGAAGTTCCACTTTGGTGAAAAACACAAAGAGCTTGTGTTTCCACCAAACCAGTGACATCCTTCAACACCAGGGCGAGCACTTAAGAAAACTTTGAAGATGAATCAATTTCTATATTATAGAAAGTCCGTAAGGGTGCTGAGCGGGAATCGAACCTCCTGCCTGCACTTCATAGCAGTCAGGCAGCATTGATGAAGTGATTGATCTTGGGATGGAAATGACGGGGAAGAGGAGAAGGATTACGCTTGTCAAACGGAGTCAATACAGTGGGTTGGATGCTCAAATGTTTGCAGTAAATCTTAAATAGTGTCTGTGAAAGCTAAAAAGGCTGAAAACGGCAGCAGAAAAATGGAAGAGCCGCTTTAGGGTTTGCTTTCTCTGCTGTCTGCCTAATAAAAAACTGACAGAACTGCGAAAGTCGGAGATCCCTGAGTTGTCAGAAGGGTTGTGAGATGCTTACATACTGATGGGACATTAGGACAATGCTCTGAGGAGAAGTGAGACAGAAACACAGTGAAATGTAGGAATTATTTTGGATAATCTTCTGTAAGAAACCCCAACAGCACATTGGTGTCTTCCAGCCTCCAGAAAAGAGCCGATGGAGGAACATCAGCGACAGCAGCGCTGTAATAAGCCCACGGCGGAGCGTTGAGTGGCAGCCACAGCAGCCGGCCACACGCCGCACCGCGCATTCATCCTCGCACTGCGTCCACCCAGTTATTTACAGCTGGCTTTTCTTTTATGGAAAAATCAAGATGTGATTGATTCAGGTTAATGTGACGGCCAGGCAGCAGCAAGCTGCATTTGAGAGCTCAGGTTAACAGAAAACACTAACTTCCATAAAGCACTACGGGGATAAATCATGCTTATTCAGGCCAGCCTGACAGCCGTTTAAGCTGTGGCAATCATCGAAAGCACCTCTGCCGCCCCTCCGCTCCGCAAAATGTCGAGGGGGGAGTATGGGATTTGATGGGGGACGAGGGAGGGGGCAGATGAAGGGAGATGTAGAGAGCGTGTGAGAGAGAGAGAGTCAGATAGAGGTAAATGAGACCGAGGGAGACGGTCATATCAACGAGCCATCAGCGAGCAGGTGCTTTACATAAGCATCTCAGTAAGCAGTAAGCAAATTCTGTTGACAAAGAAACGCAATAAAACAAAGAGGGTTTGGAAGGAAGAGATGTCCCCAGTGCATTCCTACAGCGCCGCCTCGCTTTATCCTTCTCTCGCTTTCTCTCTCTCAGGAGCAAGATTATAGTGTTTGCTTTTATCTGTCAGAGATCAATATTTCAAACGTCCGATAAAAGAGGAAATTGAACTGGGAATAGACTGGAGTGCTGTAAAAGTACAAAGCACAATTATCAAAAAGCACTTAAAGAGCTTAATAGGATACACATATTAAAAATGCCCAAATGGATGTCTCGGAACCATAATGAGGACTCTTCCTCATCCCTCCTCTGCCTCTCTCCACCTTCGGCTGCAAGGTGAAGCTTTTGATCATAATGCCGGCTGAGGGCAGGGGGTTTGATGGTCTGAGGGTGCGACGCTATATGGACCCCTAGAGGCCTCATGTTTTAACATTGCACCATTTGGTCTGACAAGCCGCACACTCTGTTTATGTGCCTGCCATTACAGCCGCGTGCGCCCGAGATCTGGGAGGGAGATTTGGCAGACAAGGACGTGGCAGACAGAATAGACAACCAAGCCGAAGCCCAGACAGGTGATGCACTCCAGCACACACGGGGGGTCAGGAGCTGTTCGGGATCATGGGATGGACATTTTCAACATTAATCTTTCCGTTCCTTTCATTACTCCTTCCAGATCAAGCGTACAACAAATCTCAGTCTATGCTTCGGATGTTCGACCTCCATCATAGCAGTCAAGTCACTCAGATCAGTCTCACACAGTTGGATTTACACTCATCTGTATGCCTCTTCCCAGTCTGTAGATGTCTCATGACATGCAGTAGTGTGTTCTGGGTACCGGCTGTTTGACACCTGGTCTGCAGTGCGTCTGGTATCATGTTTGTAGTGGGCTTCATTCATCGGCTTGATGCACACCCACTCACACCATGTGGAAACTGTCAGAGACCCCCTCAAACACACACCCCTGGGATGTCTGTCAGGCTTCCCTTCTGGCCAGGGATGTAGCTGAACCCCGTCCTCAAGCTATTGAATGTTCTCCGTTAAACAAAATTTACACCACTTATGGCCTTTGTGTGTTGTGAAACCCAACACCACTCTGGAGGGCTGGCGATCTGCACAAACGCACACAAACACACCAGTGCAGATGTCAGCAAAGTCTTGCCAACAGTCTGTAGCATATCTGATGAGTATATCTATCTTATATACGATGTTATATATATATATATATATATATATATATATATATATATATATATATGCAATAGTTTAAAAGTTTGGAGTAATGAAATTTAATGTTTTTGATGCTCACTAAGACTGCAACACCGTAAAACAGTAATTTTGTCAAATATTATTAGTAATTTTAAAATATAATTTATTCCTGTGATGGCAAAGCTGAATTTTCAGTAGCCATTACTCCAGTTTTCTGCGTCACATGATTCCAAAGACTATAGAGAGACTTTGATGATTCACACACATGAAAAGGATTTTAATCTATTTTCAAGAAAGTCAGTATTGAAAACGCCTGTGCTGCTTTATATATATATATATATATATATATATATATATATATATATATATATATAATTTATTTATTAATTTTTTTCAGATTTATTCATGTTAAAACTGAAAAAGTAATGGGGTGAAAAATAATATATATATATTTTTTCACATGTTTTTATGCTGGATGCCCTACCTAATTATCTTTGCTGAATAAAAGGGGTTAAAAAAAAAAAACTGTTTACCCCCAAAGTTTTGAACGGAAGTGTAAATTAATTTGATTTATTTTTAATTAATTAATTTATTTTCTATCATTTTGTACTTTTTTTTGGGGGGGGGGGGGGATATTTGGTTATATTTTCTGTTTTAATAATTTATTTTATATATTTTGTAATAAATTTATTTTGCCTCAAACTATTGCAAACATCTAATTTATCTATTTATTTATTCATTTAACAATATCAAAAGCCTGCATGCGTAAATTAAACTTCTCAGTCAACTTGGAGATCATGTGATGCTTATAAAAGAAAACTAGTCATCTTAGGAACAGAAACAAAGTGCATCTGAGCCTGAACCCTGCTTTACTCTTTTTTTTTTCATCTTAATCTTCTTTTCTAATTTTACTGCCTGATTCTCTTTGACCTGTATTTTACTTAGCTGTGCTTGTTTAAATTAAATTACATTTCTCACTGAAATGATTCCCGATCAACACAAGTAAATAAAAAGTAAATGGAAAGGCCAGTGTTAAACATAAGAAAGACACAGGAAGTAAAACATTTGCTTGGTCAGTCATTTAGTACACCTGTCCACTGCTTCCCCCCCCCCCCCCTGCAGAGTGTATCATACTTTTATATGCAGAGGAAAAGAGATGAAATAGTGTTGTAATACCCAAGCAGTGCCAAATCAATAGCATTCTAGACATAACAAGAACATTAACTTATCTTAAAGAACAGATAAAATTAGAGAGCGGTTGTAACAGAAGCGATATCATGAACATCTCTTGATTGAAACATCCTATTAGCTGAGAGCTCAGTATGATACGACAGACCATTCATTTCAGCCATATCTTAATGGCCCATCATTAGTCATATAATCAATAAGCTTCTTGATTAAGAGAACTCAAGAATGCACGTTTCATCTACAGACATTTTTTGCAGATCGATGACAAGGTTATCTTGCAAATGACGAGGATGCAAAAGGAGGATTATATGCGTGCCCGCGCACACTCAAACACACAAATGCTGCCGAGTAAATCATGAAACACTTTGATCAGTAGGCCAGTATAACTGGAGGCAGAGCTTTTAATCGCCAGCGGTAAGTCATTAACTAAATTAGTTTTTAAAGATTTAGGATGCTCTGCAGATTTCATTCTCAGATAGGCCTGAAGTTTCGTGGCTTTGAATATCTGTAGGTTCACGTTGATGATTGAAACGCTGCTGAACGATTCCCCTGTAAGTCAAGGCATTTTTCAAAGTTCCAAACAATCTTATGCCACCTGCTAATGTCTCGGTTCCTGTCTAATCCCCTGAAGGAAGTGCACTGATTTTTCAAATTTCATTAGCTCATTAGTTGAGTAATGTAAGACTGGTGTTCAGATTTATCTAGTGCACTAACTCAATAACCTGTCCAAAGTCCTTGTCCAAGGACATTAGCCATGCAAAAAAGATCACAAGATCCATTTTTCTATAGCTAAGCAGAACTCAAACATTTAAACATTTATAGGTCGTCCTGTTAAAGTTAGGCCACCAAAGTCACTCTCCCAGACTTCAGGCTCGTTTGATTCCAATAAAAGAAAACTGAATGTGCTGTTGAACGAGTTTGTCATTTTGTACCTTTTTCCTTTGTCCTTCAGGGATAATTTTCCCTGACATTCAAATCACATTTTTGATATTTGCTCTATATGATGGGAGATAAGATGAAAACTGTGAAGTGTACTGGGAGCTGTCTGTACCCTTGTGAGGGCGCTTGGGGAGTTTGGTCTTGATGCGTTGAAAGAAAGGTCTGTCTGGTGTTAGAAAGATTTGTGCTGGTGCATTTTTACACATAAAGGATGAGTTTAGCGAGTTATCACCAGTGGAGACATATAAGGTATGCAGCATATGGGACTCCAGAAGTGAAATGCTTTAAATGCTACCTTGAGGGTCCTTCTTACACCACTTTACCTCAGCCACCAATATAATTATGCATGCTTAAAGACAAATTAGCTACTAAGTGTTTTAGAAATATCAACATGAAAAGGATTTTAATATATTTTTAAGATACGATGATGCTCCGTATTTCTTTAAACAGTTTAATTTACTGTAAGCTGTACATTTTAAATACTACTGCCAAAATTAATATGCACATATGTTCTCATGACACATTTTGTCACAGTTATGGCCTGTTTTGGTTTCATTTTCCCCATTTTTGTTCCTGTTTCCTTATTTGGTAATTTTCCTGTCCTTGTTTAGTTGATTAGTTTATTCTATTCCAGCTGTGTGTAGTTAATTTACCCTTGTATTTAAGTTCCTGCCTGTTCTGTTTCCCTTTTGTCTGGTCTACTCGTTATTCCCAGTGTTCTTGTGTGTCTACCCTGCCTTGTCTTGCCCTGCCTTGTCTATATTAAAGACTGTTAATTTGAGTTTACTCCTCGTCTCGTGCTCCTCGTTCCTCCCCATTTTGTGCACTGTGACAGAAGACCAGACCGTAAAAAAAGTGAGTGGCGCCTTTTTTCACTGTTTTAGTTTCCGTTTTTTGAAAGTTTTTTGTTGGTTCTTATTTGTGTTTTCCACGGCATGGAAGTCGCCGCTCGTCATCCCGCCCTAGCCAGCTGATATTCGGCGTGGGAGTTCGCGGGATCACCGCGAGTCCACTGGCCTCTCATCAGTCAAGTTCGCCGGCCGCTACGAAGTCAGCCCTCTGATTGCGGCTTTCTCCAGCCCGCTGGCCGCGTCTCACTCAATCCTGCTGATCGATCACCAGTCAAGTTCGCCGGCCACTACACAGTCATCCCGCAGATCGCGGCTCACTCAAGCTTGCCGGTCGATCGTCAGTCAAGTTCGCCGGCCGCTCATCATTCAAGTTCACCGGCTGCTCATCAGTAAAGTCTGCCAGCCGCTCATCTGTCCGGCCCACCGGCTGTGGCTATCCCAAGCCCACCGGCCGCTTGTCAGTCAAGTTCGCAGGCCGTTTCAAAGTCAAGTTTGCTGCCCGCCACTCGCTCAAGCCCGTCAGCTGCGGCTCTCTCAAGCCTGCCGGCCGCTACGACGCCAAGCCCGCCGGCTGCAGCTCACTTCAGTTCCCGTGGATCCAGTTCCCCAGTTTCGGCCAGGAGTGCTGTTCCCAGGTCCCGTGGATCCAGTTCCCTAATCACGGCCAGGAGTGCCGTTCCTAGCCCCTGACCACGAGTCCAGTGTAGGCTCCAGCCCCTGACCACGAGTCCAGTGTAGGCTCCAGCCCCTGACCAAGAGTCCAGTGCAGGCTCCAGCCCCTGACCAGTGTCAATTTCATGTCCCCAAAAGTATTGTCCACAGGAACAGTTTTAATTTATCCAGTCTTGTCAGTCTTGGCCATGGAGACTTGCTTGTTGCAGAGGTGGAAGCAGTTCCTGAGTCCACCCTGTGAGGGCCCCTGACTCTACGTCTAGCCCAAGGAGGGCTGTGGTGCTCCCGTCATGCCCAGTATGGGCCTCAGCTCCGAGCCCAGCCCCTGAAGAGTTCCTGTTCCTGTGGATAGCCCCAAAGAGGGCTCCAGTCCCTGAATTCAGCCCTCCGCCATGGCGCCCTGTACTGTCTGTTCCACTCTGGAGGTGTTCCCCTTGTCCCTGTTCTGCACCAGCCTCCAGGGTGCCCACCCCCACTCCCCAGTGGTACTGTTACAGTGTGGGACGTGCCTTCCGGGCGGGGGGAGTAATGTCAAAGTTATGGTCTGTTTTGGTTTTGTTTTCCCTGTGTTTGTTCCTGTTTCCTTATTTGGTAATTTTCCTGTCCTTGTTTAGTTGATTAGTTTATTCTGTTCCAGCTGTGTGTAGTTAATTTACCCTTGCATTTAAGTTCCTGCCTGTTCGTTACCTCCGGTGTTCCTGTGTGTCTGCCCTGCCTTGTCTTGCCCTGCCTTGTCTATATTAAAGACTGTTAATTTGAGTTTGCGTTAAAACTCCTCGTCTTGTGTTCCTCGTTCCTCCCCGTTGTGTGCACCGTGACACATATGGCCCATTTTCTCCAATTTTTTAGTTAGTAAATTATGTATATTAAGATCTGAAGCCTTTAGTTTACATATAGGTAAGCTTCTACAGTGTGATTTTCATAGTTGTGCTCTCTTGTATATACATTTACAGTATATTATTAATAGTGCCGTCAGTTTAACACTTTAATTTACTGTGAATAATTATATAAAAAAATAAATAAAAATAACACACAAGTAATCATGCCCCCTGAACCGTATGTAAAACCCCTACCATTACCACACTGCTATTAAAGGCAACATGCAACTCTTACTAAAAACAGGCAACGTTGCCCATGAAGGAAGCGTGTGGAGTGCAACAGAACACAAATATCTGGACATGCAACTACTTTTAACTTTAGACATCTTAAAATTGTTTGTCTACAGTTGCATCTGTGTGATACACCTGCATATGGACAAACAGTTAAAAATTTTGTAGATGGAATGCACTTTTTAACTTTGACTTATCAAAGTTATAGAATATTAATGAAGTTCATTGTGTGAAAACTTAAAAGTAAGTTCAGAGAACATTCATAGCCTGATCCATTCTCAGAATAAGAGAGTCTGTATGTAGTGTGCATGCTTGTCCATTTTAATGAGCAGGGAAATACATTTTGAACACAGCTTATGCAGTTGGGAGGGATGAGAACGGCTCAATAAAATACACACCAGAGGTTGAAACGAAGGGGGGAGTAAAAAAAGCTTTTTGACAATGTTAAGCCAGGCAGCTGCTCTGAGGCTACCAGGGGTTTTTTATCATCTCTTCAGATGTTGGATCATAGGGAGAGAGAAGCTTTCCAAGGGTAAGCAAAGTCAGGCAAGCCCTTACAGTAACATCAACATACTACAGCTACAGACAGATTGCTGAAGCGCATTCTCACTGGGGTCTTGTTAAAGCATAATGGTACTACAACACATTGAAAGAGACCGCTGCAGATTTTCAGCAGACTGATTCTCATAGTTCTACTGTTCTTTGCTAAACTTCCCACAGTCTATGGCAAACGTTGAGGTCAACTGACAGCACAACTGTCAGCACAAAACTGTCAGCACAACTGATTACCACACCAAAAAATACTTTGACTTGTCCCTCCTTTGCTTTAAAAAAAGCAAACATCTGAGTGACAGAAAGGCACTTACAAAGGACCAATCCACTGTTTCATTAGTATAGCCACAGAGCACGGTCTCATGAAAATGCGTATAAATAATACACAAAATAAAAACAAAACCTTGTGGTATTGATACGCAAAAATTGACTTTGGCATGCATATAATATGCAGTTTTCGCGAGCATATGATACGAAATTTGTTGGTGTGCATATGATACGCAGTTTTTGCGTACATATGTTACGCATCTTCCCCACAACCCTAATCCTACCCATTGCGTAGCATATACATGCCAAAGTTAATTTTTGCATATCAATATCCAAATATGCAATTTTGCAGTTTTTGTTTTAATTTGGCGTACTATTTATACGCACTTTCATGAGATCGGGTTGTGCCGTAAGACGTAAATTGTCACGAATCCTGTCCATGCACTTCCGTTTGCTCACCACCAGATGTTGTCTTCTCTTTACATTGCCTCTCACACCACACAGACTTTTACATGTCACTCCAGACTACAGTTCCCATGATCCATTGCACTGATTGCACAAGCACAGCTGAATGCACTGATTACACATACACAGCTGAATCCATTCAGACAAGCTTTATAAGCCTTGGACTTCCTCCTTCAGATCGCCAAGTATTGTCTAGCGTATATATCACTCTTCTAGCGATAGCTACACTACGGAGCCATTTCACGTTCCCAGTCCTAGTTTCTATTTCTAGTCTAAGTCAAGTCATTTCATGTTGCCTTGTGTTTTCCTGTTTCATGATCTCCTGCCTGTGCATCTTGGATTAACCCTTTGCCTGCTGTTTCGGACTCTGTTTGCACCTCGCTTGGACTGTTGTTCGTGTACCTGGATTATCTCGTTGCCTTGCCCTATTGGATATTGTTAGCTGATCGAAGACCCACGCTTGTCCTAGGATTACTCTTTGTCTTGCCTGTGTTGTACCTGTCATTATTGAATCCATGCCTGTTTCATGATCACAACTCTTAATAAAGCTCTGCATATGGATCCGTACGTCTCACGTCTCGTCGGCTCCGTAACATAAATAATGCACGTTAACATGATGTGTGAAAATAATAACTCTTCTGAGTTATATTCAACATAACATATAAAACCTTGCCATAAGTAAATGATTTACCATTAAAATAATACACAAGTTAAACAGCAGAATTATTGCAAGTGTTTCTATACAATTATAAGCTTAAAAACGGTAACTGTAAAAACAGTAATATTGTGGAATAATGCTATAATATAAAATGTAATTTATTATTATTCCTGTGATGGCACAGCTGAATTTTCAGCAGTCATTACTCCAGTCTTCAGTGTCATATGATCCTTCAGAAATCATTCAAATATGCTGATCAATGTTGAAAACAGTTGTGCTGCTTAGTACTTTTGTGGAAACAAACAGCATTTATTTGAAACAAATCTTTTGTAGCATTACAATGTTTTTAATGTCACTTTTGATCAATATGATGCATCCTTGCTGAATATAAATATACATTTCTTTCTGACCCCAACATTTTAAAATAATTGGACACATTTACTTCCATTGTAAGTGTTTCTGTAACCTCACTGTTTGCCTTTTTTACTTTTTAGAAAATGAGGGATGAGTTGAAATTGTTCTTTGTAATAATCCGCATTGTCAATTGATCTTCACTTGCACTGAACCCAGAATATTCCTTTAAAGTCATTATTTGTGAGATTTCCCTCACATAGAGAGGATAGAATTGTACCAAACACAAGTCCTACACAACAGCTCACATTCCTGAGTTCAGCAGCTGCCTATGACAGCAGGAAGTCAGTGTATTGATGCATGCCAGTGTCTAAGAAGTGTGTATTAAAGGACACAAAAGCATCACAAAAGCGTCTCTCTCTCTCTCTCTTTCTCTGTATGGGCATCCTATAATAGCCCCTTGCTCTCGCTCCGACAGAGGTTAATGATTCTACACCTGGCCTCGGATGAGCGAGTGATATTTTACCTCTTGCAGGAAGAGGGTGATATATAGAGACTGCAGTTGTTTTGGGGGTGTGTAAATTAAAGGAATAGCCTGTATTGGCGGGCAGGATGATGAAATAACAGGCACTTTAGGTAATTCCTCTGATAAAGCAGTCTGACCCCCGAGCAGGGCGGAGGATGATAGAATCAAATGTTCTGGTAGAGGTCAGCCGTTGGAGCATCAGTCTAGTCAAGCCATTACAACAGAATACAAAGACCCAGTACCTGTAAAGAGAACAGGCCTGGTGGGCGAGACAGAAAGAGTCTAAGGTATCCTTCTCTTTTCCAAACCAAATGAGATTCATTTTACCTTTGCAAAGAGTGAGGGCAGGGTTGAGGGGCTCAGTTTAGAGCACAGTTCTCATTACATTAAAAATATTTCTATAGGCACTGCACGTGTTGAGCCATTGCTATGTAGAAAACTGCACATTATATTTTCTAAATAATCACATCGACTGAATGTGAAATTCACTGATTTGATTTGTATTTATGGACACACTTACTGATTGTAGATGTGTGCTAAACCCAGAAGAAAATCAGTTCAAACATCACTTAGTTGGTCAGTCTGATAACATTTTTATATTATAAATATGTTTGCATTGTTAAATTTGACTTTTTTTATAGCTCCTAGTCCTAAGTACTTTTAAAATAAACTAATAGACATGTACAGAGACAATTTTAGTTACAGCATTATATTGTAACTATTTTATACATTTCTAGAATCACAGTTTACATATAGGGATACCTACAGTATGATTGCTAATAACATCACGTTGGGCTGGTTGCTGGTTTCTACAATTACAAATTAAATGTCAAATCATTCTTAATTCATAATGAAACAAATAATCTTGAAAAGAGTATATCATAATGGAATTAATCATCCTTATACTATAAACAACATTAAATATAAAATTAAAAATCAAATCCAAAATAAAAGGAAACTTAAAGGTGCATTCCTTATAGATTTGATAGGATTTCATTATTTGTAGAAAAGCAGTGTGATAATTCAGTCCCACTTTATATTAGATGGCCTTAACTACTATGTACTTACATTTAAATGATTTGATGCAATGACATTATTGTGTACAAACATGTTTTTACTTTGTAATTATGTTTTTAAAAAATGCATGCATGTAATTACATCTGTAATTAACGTCTGTAATTCCATTTATAATTACACTGTTGACCCATCCCTTACACCATAACCCACCCTTAAACCTACCCATACACCAAACCTGTCCCTAACCTTACCCATATCCCACCTCAATATCAGCAGAACTGTTTTGGTTAACACTTTATTTTAAGGTGTCCTTGTTACACGTTACATGTACTTACTATTATAATAACAATAAATTGTGCATAATTACATGCAAGTATAACCTTAAGACAAACCCTAATCCTGACCATATTGTAAGTGCATGTAGTTAATTAATATTACTCAGTTTTTTTTAAAATGTATAATTACTCTGTAACAAGGACACCTTAAAATAAAGTGTAACCGTTTTGCAATACAATATGAACACACTAAGGACATTGTACTTATTTTTTGATGTAAGTACATAGTAGTTAAGGCCACCTAATATAAAGTGGGACTGATAATTCTTCACATCATCTCATTTTGTGTTCCACCACAAAAAGAAAGAAAGAAACGTAACGAAAAGAAACACGACTTCCTTGACGGGGAAGTCGTGGCCTAATGGTTAGAGAGTCGGACTCGTAATCGAAAGGTTGCGGGTTCGAGTCCCCGGCCGGCAGGGATTGTAGGTGGGGGGAGTGAATGTAATGTAACAGCGCTCTCTCCACCCTCAATACCACGACTGAGGTGCCCTTGAGCAAGGCACCGAACCCCCAATTGCTCCCCGGGCGCCACAGCATGTGTGTGTGTGTGTGTGTGTGCATTTGTTCACTACTCACTGCTGTGTGTGTGCACTTGGATGGGTTAAACGCAGAGCACCAATTTCGAGTATGGGTCACCATACTTGACAATACGTCACGACTTTCCATTTAATGGTTTGAAAATGCTGACAGAGTTTTCCATTTTGGCTATACTCTGATTTTCACAATGTAAGAGAAGAGATCTATTTCTCTCAATAAACTGTTGTATCAGAGCTGTACACTTACAATGTTATGCACACAGCACTTACAGTAACACTTGTAAATAATGCAAATAACAGTTATTCTCAACAACATATAAATAATTTTCTTACTTATGACTGTAATTTTCCTACAGAGAACTGTATGTGTGCGTGTACGATGGCAGGATGTTAAACATTGAAAATGATGATTCTGCAACAGAGTACTAAATAAATGAATAAATATGTGGACGGAAGGCAGATGATAAACACCAATACTTTTGCTAACCCATTAGCAGTTGACAGCTCTGGTGTGGGCGCAGGGTTCTGGTGGGTATGGAGCCTGTATATCAGCCTTATTACACCCCCCACTTCCTGACCTGCCCTTCTAATTCATCCATTATAGTTTGTCTTGTCAGGGACTCTTGTTTTATCGCTAACTAACCCAGGCATTACGGTCTTGATTTACGGTGCCGATTGAGTGCTAGCAAATCATGGAATATTTTCATTGATTACCACAAATTGTCTAATCTGCGCTATGTTCGTAGGCCTTGATTGGGTGGTGCTTACCGATTGCTTCCCGCTAACTTAAAAATCAATCAAGGGACACAATGGGCAGAAGGCTGGATGGATCCGGTTCCAAGCCGGTGAATCATCCTCAATCAAATTTGTTGCAAATTTAAATCCATAAGTCATCAAATGAATTCTAATTTGTATGATGCCTACATATGCACTTTCTCAAGAAGGAGCCGAGAGAGCATAATCTATGGCCTCTCCGCTGCACGCTTAAATGCAAGCGAATACGGCACATTATCATTATACTGTTTGTTTTATGTAACACAAACCAAAATCTTCAGAAGCAAGACTCTGTGGTTAAGGACACAAATATTTTTAAAGGGTCTTAGGGAGGTCTGTTTGATACGTGGGGTTTGACTGGAGGTCATTTTTTGCTCTGTACACTTTTAAACTTTGCCTTGCGTGTATACCCGAAGACAGCAGGTGTCATGGACACTAATTATAGATCACAAACAGGTAGAATAGAGGTTCAGACAAACAGCATGCAGTCCCATCTCATTTGTATCAATGCCCCAGAGAGTGAGACGAGTCTGGAGGGGGAATCTAAAAAGTGTCAGATGCATCTTCTTGAGAAGTTAGCAGGGTTAGGGCATGTTAGCACCTCTGAGATACTTCGGCAGCTAAAACATACGTGACTGTTCGTGTGTATTTGATATGAGTGGTGGATGACAGGTGGTGAAAGGTGACCAACTCCAGGAGGCAGCTCACCTAGCCACATATTACCATCACTGTCACACTCCCAAACATTGTGTTTGTTTACTGAGCCTACTGAGCCTTGGGCTTTATGAAGAAATAACAAGTGACTAGCGAATCAGAGCTTTTTATTGGGTTACACTTTATTTCGATAGTCCACTTTAGACATTCTACTAACTATAAGTAACTTTGTAACTACATGTCAACTAATTTTCATTAATTAATTTGCAACTACATGTCTAACTCTCAGTAGGGTAGGTTTAGGGTTAGTAGAGTAAGTTGACATATACTTGCAAAGTTTCTCATAGTCAGTATGTTGTATGTTGTGGACCCATCAAAAGAAAGCGTTAGAAGATATTAATCAGACAGTCTACTAATACTCTAATGACTGCTAGTTGACATGCAGTTGCAAAGTTACTTACTGTTAGTAGAATGTCTAAAGTGGACTATCGAAATAAAGTGTTACCTTTTATTGATAACAGAACAGAGAGACAGACTGATGGATCTTCAGCTCTTGGATCACTTCTAACAACTCACAATTGCATCATCTGAAAGCTTAGCAATGACAGGCCACAACAATGTCAAGCAGTTGGAATCATTCTGAATTTCAAAGAGCAAAACGACAGAACGGCATGTCACATCCCAGGGTGCGATTGACTATGAGAAAGACAGACAGAGAAAGCAGTAATTGCACAGTCATTTCATCCTCTTCTCTCAGTAGATTGTGGGATCGTTTTAAATCGGTGGGTCTGAGATGGAAATATTTTAACTTGCTCATTAAAAAGTAAGAATTCATTTAACTTTCCCCATTCAGAGGTTTATAGATTCCAGGTTGGAAATGACCTTGAAAGAAGTGTAGACAAAGACATGATAAAAAAAAGCCTCTTAGGGAAAAGTGTCTACATCAGTGAAACATCAACAGGAAATTCACCTAGTTTGATAGTCAGAGAAGAGGAACGGTTTAAAAAATGCTTTTAGGATCGCATTTTTTTTTTAAGTCTCAAGATCGCTTTTTCATTTTTTCATTTTCTCAAAATACTGATTTACAGTGATTCTAGTTCCAGTGATTGGCATGAATTTATATTTACTGTACACAAATTCTTTTTTTAACTCTTACAGCAGCAGCTATACCAGACATTCCTTCTAAAAATATCTGAGGACAAGGAATTATCCATCATTATGTGGGAAATTCGGAACTGTATGCCATAATCTGTGTTTCTATGTACCCACCCACACAGCTGCATCTTTGAACTGATTCAAAGTATATGCATGATTCACTCTTCCTATTTTGTCTGGTGACCTTAGAGTGCTGTTTGTATTGTGTCTATTAGTTAGTTGGGTGTGTGAGTGTGTGTGTGTTGTGTCTCCACATTTATGATTTTCCTGTTGTGATTTATTTTTGAACAATTAGCATTCCTTTAGCTCAGACAGTAGTTAATGGCTACTGTGAAAATATGACTCAGAAAATGTGTGCATTAGAAGTAACTCGTTTTGGTATGGTCCATAAATATAATACATACATACATACATACATACACACATGAATACATAAATACATGCATGAATACATATATACAGGTCCTTTTCAAAAAATTAGCATATTGTGATAAAGTTCATTATTTTCTGTAATGTACTGATAAACATTAGACTTTCATATATTTTAGATTCATTACACACAACTGAAGTAGTTCAAGCCTTTTATTGTTTTAATATTGATGATTTTGGCATACAGCTCATGAAAACCCAAAATTCCTATCTCAAAAAATTAGCATATCATGAAAAGGTTCTCTAAACGAGCTATTAACCTAATCATCTGAATCTCAACTAATTAACTCTAAACACCTGCAAAAGATTCCTGAGGCTTTTAAAAACTCCCAGCCTGGTTCATTACTCAAAACCGCAATCATGGGTAAGACTGCCGACCTGACTGCTGTCCAGAAGGCCATCATTGACACCCTCAAGCAAGAGGGTAAGACACAGAAAGACATTTCTGAACGAATAGGCTGTTCCCAGAGTGCTGTATCAAGGCACCTCAGTGGGAAGTCTGTGGGAAGGAAAAAGTGTGGCAGAAAACGCAGTACAACGAGAAGAGGTGACCGGACCCTGAGGAAGATTGTGGAGAAGGACCGATTCCAGACCTTGGGGGACCTGCGGAAGCAGTGGACTGAGTCTGGAGTAGAAACATCCAGAGCCACCGTGTACAGGCGTGTGCAGGAAATGGGCTACAGGTGCCGCATTCCCCAGGTCAAGCCACTTTTGAACCAGAAACAGCGGCAGAAGCGCCTGACCTGGGCTACAGAGAAGCAGCACTGGACTGTTGCTCAGCGGTCCAAAGTACTTTTTTCGGATGAAAGCAAATTTTGCATGTCATTCGGAAATCAAGGTGCCAGAGTCTGGAGGAAGACTGGGGAGAGGGAAATGCCAAAATGCCTGAAGTCCAGTGTCAAGTACCCACAGTCAGTGATGCTGGTGTTGGTCCACTGTGTTTTATCAAGGGCAGGGTCAATGCAGCTAGCTATCAGGAGATTTTGGAGCACTTCATGCTTCCATCTGCTGAAAAGCTTTATGGAGATGAAGATTTCATTTTTCAGCACGACCTGGCACCTGCTCACAGTGCCAAAACCACTGGTAAATGGTTTACTGACCATGGTATTACTGTGCTCAATTGGCCTGCCAACTCTCCTGACCTGAACCCCATAGAGAACCTGTGGGATATTGTGAAGAGAAAGTTGAGAGACGCAAGACCCAACACTCTGGATGAGCTTAAGGCCGCTATCGAAGCATCCTGGGCCTCCATAACACCTCAGCAGTGCCACAGGCTGATTGCCTCCATGCCACGCCGCATTGAAGCAGTCATTTCTGCAAAAGGATTCCCGACCAAGTATTGAGTGCATAAATGAACATAATTATTTGAAGGTTGACTTTTTTTGTATTAAAAACACTTTTCTTTTATTGGTCGGATGAAATATGCTAATTTTTTGAGATAGGAATTTTGGGTTTTCATGAGCTGTATGCCAAAATCATCAATATTAAAACAATAAAAGGCTTGAACTACTTCAGTTGTGTTGTAATGAATCTAAAATATATGAAAGTCTAATGTTTATCAGTACATTACAGAAAATAATGAACTTTATCACAATATGCAATTTTTTTTGAAAAGGACCTGTATATATATATATATGCTTTGTTTTTCTCTTCTCAGTATGAAACCTGATGTCGTAACAGCACTTGACTATTTTAGCCCTAAAAAACTAGCTACACAAGAATTACTGCAATTATGGATCACTGCAATTGTAGAATCAGTTATTTTGCTGTTTACTTTTATTTTACTTTGTTACAAGGTTATTATATGCAGAGTGGAAACATGGTATGTTCAAAACTGTAAAATCGCAGCTCTTTATGAGGTCAGAAACTTACATATGTTATTAATATTTTACCAAATTAAGTTTATTTCTGAGAGTTTGAGGATCCAACAGAGTTACGAGATGTTGTTAATACTTTTCATTGCTAAATATTTGTAAAACCAACAGGCAAATGGAAAGGGTGACCAATAGGACTGATTAAAGTGTATGCTGTATATAAAATGCTGAAATATGGAGATTCAAGATTTCTGCCCGACAGACACACTGTTATCTGTACATCAAAATAAGAATAACAATATATATCATATACTACATAGTACTAGTGAATAACAATCAGTCAGTCACAGACAAATAATGATACAATTGCCAAAATAATTAGTTTATTGTAAACCATATACTAAATGTCCATCATTATTGTACTATTTCTCTGTACAGATGTTTTTAGAAAAGACCTATGCGAGTCATTGTCCTCATATATTCTGTGATTTTCCTCATGCAATTTATATGTGCATTTGTGTTCTGCACATGTGCGCTGTGAGAGGATGAGAGGACGGGCTAATGTTCATCCCATCTTCCCCATCAGCTGCCTGACTCATCAATAGATCCATCCACCCAATCAATGGCCTGCAGAATCACTCAAAGTGATCAGCCCAAGGCCTGCTCGATCTGCACACAAAATCAGTATGGACATTCATCTTTTGAGTCCTCACACACAGGCCGTTGTAGGCAGTGCTACGCTAACACACATTTACACTCTCTCCCTCCCACTGCGGCCAAAACATTAGCTAAAACCGTACAACATTGCCAATATGTGCAGTTGCTTCAGCCTAAGCACGGATCCCATTTTGCAAACGCAAATGAATGTTTAAGGGTCTATTAAACCCACACAGTGCTGAGCGATATGGTCCACACACAGGTGTGTGCGCTAGATCATCCTATTAAAGGCATCCTCTGTGTTTAGCAAAACATGTCCAATTCCCATTTTCTAATTTTTTCCCTCTCTTGTGTCTGCCAAATGCTTGTGTTTTCTGGGCCGAGGTGGAGCCCTGGTCATGACATCTGCTCCCCTGTCAAGCATCAAACATCAAACCCATCCCCCCTCATTCTCCCCTGACCGAGCGCAGGTCCACCGTCCCCTCTGAACGCTGGCCCGTGCTGGGGAGCGATGGCTTCACATTTTCTCCCCCTGGGTCATTATGTTAGCGGTGATAGACCAAAGCTAGTGACTAGAGGAGAGTGAGCAAGGAAAGAAGAAAGAGCAAATCTGAGTGATGGCCAGAGAGAAACAGAAATGGGAAGAGTGGAGGAGAAGTTTCGTTCTCCCTCTCTCTTCACTGGACAATACACCTGTTCAATGGCGAGGGGGCAAGAGTAAGAGAGAGGGACCGCCTGAGACAAATGAAAGGTGCAGTTGCTCAGTACACAGCGGAGATTGCTTATCGATCCAGATGGCAGTATTCAGGCGCGCTCGCGAGAGCCTGAGAATTTTCTGAGGGAGTTAATAACCAGGCAGCTCAGCTGTCCTGTCCAATTCAGCAAATGCTGACGCCTAATCACACCAGGATCCCTTTTTCTGCCCTCCCTTCTTCTCGCCCCTGGGCCCCGTACCTTCCATCCGTCCTTTTCAGCTTTACACCGCTTTCTCTCGCTCTCTTTCTATCTCTCTATCTCCCTCCTTCCCCTCCCCTCCACTCCTCTTCCACTCGGATGGTTCGCTGAGAGTGATTGGACTGACAGCCTATAGAAGAAGGCTAATCAAATTGTTTATTATCAGTCTGAATCAATATGTATGGATTCTTAAAGGATCACAGACAGGCCTGAGCGTGAGAGGAGATCAGTGCAGCTGTGGGTTCGGGCCAGGCCCCTCTGACCAGAGCTCTTCTATTTAAGCAACTTCACTCTTACTTAAGTCGTGACGACCCGGAGGGGTCAGCTGCTGTGGAGGGAGGGAGTTAGACAGATTGGATATTCCCCCCAACACACGCATAAACACATGTGCACCCTCCAGCTTTGAAAGTGTCAGCCCCAGCTGCATGATAAACAACCTGTCAATCAAATTACCGGCGAAAACAACGGAGCCTGAATGCCGAGCTCAATCTCAACTGGATGTTGGGGTCACACGGACGTTGTCCGTCATGTCTTGCTCAAAATGTGGGAAATTTTTGGAGGAGTCGGGGCGCTGTATCTACTTGCGGCCTATGTCTGTAGCATTAAGGTCAGGCATGGCAATGAGTTCCAGTGATTGTGGCGAGTAATTAGACAATGCCGAGGCACACTGAGAGTGAGACATGTGCAGCAGACAGCGGCTTATTGTGCTCTTGGTGGTCTCACCGCTCACACTGTAACAGCGAATGTGGTTACAAAGAGACATCAGTGCCACTCATGCAAATATATTGAGCGCAATAGCATAAAACACAAAACTGTGTGATATTTGGTACAGATTAGTTTCACATATCTGAAGGACAAACCTCTTTACAAGATGAGATTGGACCCTATAAAGAATACTGCAGAGGCAACTCTGATCAGAGATATTGATTTGCTCAAATCACACAGCAGGGAGTCAAAAAAGTGAAACGTTTCTCTGTTACCGATAATTGGTATAATAAGCATGAAGAAGCGAGAGAGACAGAATAAGAGAGAGAGAAGGGCTCATCTGTGGCATGTCTGTTGACTCATGGTGGGAATCAATAGGTCCAACAGTGACAGCCTCAGAAGAAATCAAAGATTACCGTTAACACATTTACATTTACAAAATGGTGAAAGAACAGCACAATAAAATGGTTACACTTTTATAGAGACAGATTTTAAGTAGTTATATTTTATATTTGTTTAATTTTTAATATATATTTATACACATACATTTTAAACATAAACCACTAAGGCTAAAGTTAAGGTATAATTTTTATGCTTCATTAGGTTCAGGTTTTATATTGCCAGATAGTAGGATTGAAATCTGACATTATAAAATGAGGGTATGCTCTGTGGCCCTGTAGCAGAACGTCACAGCCAACTTTTAACAGTGATGCTAATTACAGCTGTTTTATTTAATTTGGCCCTCTTGATCTCCGATTGGAAGCGGACATCAGAAACCACCCATAAGTGGCACAGTTGGCCTACATCTGATACAAATGTTGGCACTACTTTGACACAACATTGGCAAACTACCCATGCCTTTAACCATTCAGTGAAATGGTGAATGCCAGGACAGTGGGGCATCTCTGCCAGTGCTCTCTCTCTCTCTCTCTCTCTCTCTCGCTCTCTCCACTTATTTTAAAATGTATGTGAACACCAAAGTGTAGCTCTATTTAGAAGCAAACCAGGTTATCTGCAGTGAGATTTTGTTATTCAGATGTGCCATACTAGTTAATCAAGTATGCATACATGCATAAAAAAAACACATAAGACACAATGATGGAAGGAACCAACTTAAATTATAATAGAAAATACACACAAATGTAAAAAAAAAAGTACCATGATGCGGAAAACATACATAAATGTTTACTACTGTAAAAATAAATTGATATTAAATTGATATGGGATGTCTTCTTCAAACTACACCAGCCATATTATTATTATTTTAATACTTTAATAAACCTAAATGTAATATTGTTTTACAGAGGCTGAACTTTTCAGTTTTGTTATGGCAAATAATTTTGTACAATTATGTTTATATTATTATTTAATGTATTATATTGTTACAGCTACAGTATTTTGTGAGAAATTATAAGAACACACATGCATACACATAAATGACTAGCAGTGATGACCCAGCGAAGAGTGATGAGAGAATAGGGCAGTTAAAATGATCCCAGTCTCGCACCAGGAAACATGTTCCACAACATCAAAGCAGAGCTTTGCTTCAGGGCTGCATGATACCAGCTCTCCTCCAAACAACCAGAACACTGCTACGCAGACCTGCTATTACTTAATATGACGATTAAAACAGCATGTTATGTTTCAGCTGTGCAACTAATTATGCATTTTAGAGTGACATGTCTGAATTTTTATGCAGACATGAGTGTTATATAGAAGTATGTTGATATAAAGTCTGTAAAAACACATTGTGTGTGTGTGTGAAGGAGAGAGAGTTCCAATAACCTATCCCTACATTAGGCTTAATTAATACACACTAGTGGTTTGATAACTGAGAGTCTGAAAGTAGATATCTTTAAGAGATACTTAATCCTACCGTAGTCCTACACTCTCTCACTCTTTCCCGCTCAGTCTCTCTCCCCTTTCCTGAGGAGGAAGTCTCCAGTGGACTCATTAGTACACTGTTCAACAACCAAAATATCCCCAGAGTCTAGAACCACTTCCACTTCTGTACACACAGACAAAGGTAAATGTATGCACTGAGATATATACATTCACACAAATAAAACACACATACACACACTTTACCAGCCATGTCTTGACACATCCATTGCACTCTTTCATCCAGGTTTTTTCCATTCTCATTCTCTACTGAAGCTGCTGTGCAAGCCGGTCTTTTTCTCATCCTTGATTTTAACTTTTCACATGCAAGACAAATGCTGCAAAGAATATAATTTTTTTTTATTTTATTTAAGCCAAGTTAAGAAGCAAAAAATAGAACATCGGGGGAAACCAAACAAAACAAATTGGTGAATAATAGAATTGAATAGACCACAGAACAACATAATATAATAAAAAAACAACAACAAAAACTATTTACTACGTATATTCTGTTCTTTTCCATTCCAATCTATTAATGTTCAAATTTAAAAAAAAAAAAAAAAGAAAAGAAAAGAAGAAATTGTAAATTAAAATTAATTTTGATATGTTTTATGGCTCATGAAAAGAGTGTACTATTTTTTAAATAAAACCTTCAAGTTGTAAATAAAACAAAAAATTATTGAAGTGCATTTTATACACACACACACACACATGTTGGTTTTTGTGGTTTATGGGGACTCTCCATAGGCGTAATGGTTTTTATACTGAACAAACTGTGTGTGCTATTGCCCTACACCAACCCTACACCTAAACTTAGCCCTCACAGGAGACTTTGTGCATTTTAATATATATATTAGTGCTGTCAAACAATTAATCACGATTAATCAAAATAAAAGTTTTTGTTTACATAATATATGTATGAATATATGTTTGTTTTTGTGAAAAGTGGGGACATCCCACAGGCGTAATGGTTTTTATACTGTACAAACTGTATGTGCTATTGCCCTACACCTAAACTTAGAAAATTGTGCATTACTTTCTCAAAAAACAAAACAAACAAACAAAAAAAACATTTATAAGCGTTTTGAAAAGTGGGGACATGGGGCAATGTCCTCATAAGTCACTTTCTCCTTGTAATACCCATGTCATACCTGTGTCATTATACAAATTCATGTCTTCATTTGTCACACACACACACACAATAGAAAACAATTTTTGTAATACTGTTTCACTGTTTTTACTGTATTTATTGTGTATAGTAAATGTATAGTATATATTTATAATATAATTCAAAAAGTACATACAAACGTTAAATATAATTAGAATAAAATGGAACAGAATACAACCAAAAGTGTCAGAATCAGTTCATGACAGATGTAAACAGTTCTCTAATTCAGATCAGTTGCTAATTGAAATCAATGATTATTATTTTTATTTTTTTCCAAAACACAGAGCTCTTTGTCCCATCACAATATTTCTCACAGTTTGATTAATTGAAGAATAAAAGGGTGGGCTGTAGTGCGGAAGGATGTGACAGTTATAATTCATCTCAATGCTTCCTGTGATGTTCTAGTCTGATATAGAATAACCTCCCACCACCCACTTTCTTTGACGTACACAAACACACACACACTCCCATTTCCTATGGACATACATATTATTTTCATCTAACCTGCCATTTATCTTCAGGGCTGAGTGCTAGGCATAGGTGTGTGTATGCACAGAAACACGGCAGTGAATCAAATCAATTGATGGAGAAGTGAGCCGGCAGCCTCTGGGTGCTTACTGAGCATGAAATATTATGGAGATTGTTGTTTAAAGTGATCTCTTCATCATCATCAGCTCCGCGAGAGAGAGAGAGGGAGCGAGTGAGCGAGAGCGATTCCCTGTGCGGAACACAGCTGTCATAACTCAATCAGCCGGATAATGTAGCACGAGTCAGCCACGTGTGTCGGATGCTCTCTCACACTCTCTTTCTTCCTTAAACACTGTCTTGCCCCCTCCAGCAGTCATAACCCGTGACGGCCGCGCTTGTCACAGCTCATATCTTACACTGCCCGTCATACTCACTGATGGTCCCCTGTCACACACACACACTCACAGCGAGCATCGATGGACACACAGGGATTTCAAAGGGGCTATCACACACATACACACACTGATCTTACACACAGAGCGTGTGATTTCTCATGCTGGATTATGCTAGTTACATCAATGTAGTGGGTCTGTGTTAAGCATGACAGAGAGCCTGAAGCACACACTGAATGCTCAACAGCTCATGATATTTAAACAACAGCTACATCTGAGTAGAACATAACATGTACAATTATCTCTGTGGAAAAATAATGTGTGACAACTGCTGTTAGGGGGTCAGCAACATAGAAAGTGTCCACAATAAAGAAAAAGGACATACAAAAATTTAGTGAATAAAATAATAATGTACTCTTTGCAAACATATTGGTTTTAATATGATTATGTTTTCAAGAACATTCATTATTTTTTTTTAAAAAAGAAAAAAAAAATCAAGGTAAAAAGTATTTATAACAAATAACATGAATAATTAAAATAATTTATAAATGTCATTTCATTTTTGCACAAGACTTTTTAAAACCTGAACTAACCTTGTCTTGTCATAAAATCGTACTGATATTGACTTATAGTTATGAGGGTCTACATGGTCCTATGATAAAATTCCTATTTTATTCCTGAATGTAGGTTGGATCACAATTTTGTTTTGGAGGACAAGAGTTTTTCAAATATTAGAAAATCTAATAAAAATCAAGGTACACTGAAATAGTTTAATGTTCAGTGAGACATAATAAAGTGCTAGGAAATTTCATAAAATAAGTACAAAGAAATGCATGCCAAGTAACTCATTAAATGAAAATCATTTTATTTACAATTTGGTGTAAAATGTACTTCAATAATCTTTGTGTTTTATTAAGTTTTTAAAGATATTTCAAGTTGTATTTACAAACTGACGGTTTTACTTTAAAAAATAGTACACTTTTTTCATCCGTGAGCCATAAAAAAAATATCAAAATGAATTTTAATTCACAAATTACTTTTTGAATAAATGAATAGACAGGACTAAATAATGAATGTCATGTCATGACCCCAGTAAAGTCCATGTAGTAAATACCTGCTTTCACAATAATTATATATTGAATTATTAGTCAGATTATAGATTGGCCAACTTAAAATCAAACTGATCCACTTTATCCTAGCATGGCTGTTATTTTATCTCTGCTGAACACACAGAGGCCACGTCCCTTCTGCAACTCCTGTTCTGACCCATGGCCTGTGTGTTGTGTCCTGCTTAATGGTCCATTCCACAGCTCGGTCCAAAAAAGAGAGGACTGCATAATTAAGAGTCACTAGATCGCCCATCCGCTGTTCTACCCGTGTCCGTTACTGTGCCGACTGATATTACATCACTCAGGACGTGTCCTGGATACAGTAGCAGAGAGAGTGTGTTGCTGTGTGAGGAGAGCCAGAGGCATCAAACCATGATGGAGGAATCATAACCCACTGCTACAGTTAAGAGAAGTCAACGACCACAAAAACTAGATTTCCAGCTAAACAAAACTGTACACACCCATCAAAATTTACAAAATTGGTTTAATATGAGAAGCAAAGGAAGTGAATGTTTTCTCATTGAGCTTTTAATGGATAACTGTTTCTTTCCGTGAATGGATTTCAGTTTCAGAGAATGTGTGTCTCCCTCAGGAGGTCAAAATGAATATTAAATAAGCTATTATATTTTATGTAAAACAATTATGTGCCATTGACAAATGAGAATGTTTAAAATGTTATACAGAGGGGGAAATTCATTTAAGAATCTAGTTAAAAATGCAAGTGCCTGGAATGATTTTCAAATTTTATTGACTAAAAATATCACCAAGTAACAAACTATTTTCCATCCTTTTTGAACAGATAGTGTACATAAACATAATATATAAAATGTAATACGAGTCAGAAAGAATAAATGACTTCGACAGAACCATGAGGGTGAGCAGGGGCTCTTTCTGTGATATAATTTCTTCTTTTATGGCTTTCATGACAATAAAACAGCTGCAAGCTTGTTACCACACTGATTAAAAAAATAGGATATGCACACAAATATCATTTGTATGAATTGTATTGAATTTTTTAGTAATTGCATTTCAATGTATTCTCAAATAACTTGGACCGTGGATTGACTAACAAACTAAATATTACTTTTTTTGATAAGATTTAGTTTCACAAATGCTGTCACTAACATTTCTGAAAACTTTGAATGTGAGCACTTGTCTTTCTGCACAAATAATGTCACTTCCTGTGTTCCACACTTTTCCTTATTATTATTTTTTTAAACAATAAAATCAGAATAAAATCTATATTTTAATTGTAATAGTTTATTTAACTTTGGTCTAGCATATCTCATTTGACAATGATAACTAGTAAAACAATAGTAATAGCAATAGTAAAATGCTTACTGTAATCATACACATGCTACACTTGTGTTTGTGTGAGTATAGAGGTGACAGAAGGACAAAGACAAACACCTGATACTCACTTCACCTCGACATATGCTACAGCCTCCTCTAACATGCTAATGATGAAGTGAGAGAGCGAGAGAGAGTAAGCCTGTAAAGAGGACGAGTACACAACTTCCTATTTAATTAACAAGCATCACCTTTCAGTGTGTGTTAAAATACACAAATGTTGCCAGTATCAATAAAATTTTTGAAGAATTTATAGAAACTCTTTTGATGTAACTGAAAAGTGGTTTACGTCTGAACAGCTAAGAAACTGTAAAAATCAAATATACTTGATTCACAATTTATGACGCTCAAAAAATAAAAAAAATAAAATATTTTGCACAGTCAACCACCATTTATTTACATACACCTTAATTCCTCCCTGCTCTTCTTTTTCTCTTTTCATTCATGAAAATTCAACCCCCCCCTCCTTTCGCCATCTCCTCTCAAAGTTTCCGTCTCAGCATACAGCTGCTTTCATTTTACATTCTCTTCTCATCCCTGCTGCTTGTTGCAGCCACTGGTTGTTCCTGCAAGCAGAATGTTTTTTTGTCATGCCGACAAGCCTCTCTGTTTGCATGTGTAGCCTACTTGCAATTTGCTTAATAAATTCATCCTCTAAAGTTTGTCCCTCAATTTAAACTATCAAGGTCCTGTTACTATTTCCATCTCACCGAAGCACCGTTAACATCTTTTGTCATACCTGTTTTAATTAGGCCTACCCTTTTTTAATTACACTTACCCTTTACAATGGAAATATATTTTTTAGATAAAACTAAATAAAATACTGGCAGCTCTGCTTAAGCTTACAGACATTGCTCGCTCTCCCACACACACTTCAGTAGTATAAGGGTTTGAGCTCAGCAGAACAGCAGCGATTTACGAGCCTGTTATCTGTGAGTCTGTGTGTGTTCACGTCAGTGTCTGCATATGTGTCTTTGTACACAATCCTGTGTGTGTGTGTGCGTGCGTGTGTGTGAGGTCCTGAGAAAGTCTGAATTTCAGTCCTGTGTTCTGTCATTGCTCTGATAAAGACGATGGAAACTGTGAGATTCGTGGAGCAACCAGACTTCAACACTATCAATGGAAAGACCTGTGCTTACACACAAGCTCAAACAGTCCATGCTTAGAAACCACAGATCATTAGATAAGATCCTTTTGTTCAGGATGACTACAACCAATCACAATGTCTTGTGTCAAGCATAACAAGAAATTACCAATATGAATTACTCAAGACAAGAAAGAATGGTGGTAAATGATATTTGCTTCATGTTTGCTTTCAGATCAAAGAATATAATAAATCTAATTAATTGTAATATTGTGAAATATTTTTACTATTTAAAATAAATGCTTTCTGTTTGAATATATTTTAAAATGTAATTTATTCCTGTGATCAAAGCTAAATTTTCGGCATCATTACTCCAGTGTTCAGTGTCACGTGATCCTTCAGAAATCATTCTAATACGCTGATTTGCTGTTCAAGAAACATTTATTTATTATTATTATTATTATTATTAATATTTAAAACAGTTGAAGGATGAATAGAAAGATCCAAAGATCAGCATTTATCTGAAATAAAAAGCTTTTGTAATATTATACACTATACCATTCAAAAGCTTAGAGTACAAAAGATTTCTTTTTCAGATAAATGCTGTCCTTCTGAACTTTCTATTCATCAAAGAAACCTGAAAACCTGAAACTCAGCTGTTTTCAACATAATAATAATAATAAATGTTTATTGAGCAGCAAATCACAATATTAGAATGATTTCTGAAGGATCATGTGAATGGAGTAATGATGCTGGAGTAAATTCAGCTTTGAAATCAAAGGAATAAATTACATTTTAAAATTATTCAAATAGATTTTTAAATAGTAAAAAAAAAATGCAGGCTTGGTGAGCAGACGAGACTTCTTTAAGAAAAAACATAAAAAAATCTTACTGTTCAAAAACTTTTGACTGATATATATTATATATATATATATATATATATATTCTGGTTTACCTTTGAGTCCAACTGGTCTCCCAGTCTGAAAGTGGCAAAAACCCTTTTAAAACAAGCCAAAAGACCAGCAGGACCAGGTTGAGACATCAGACACCAGATAAAACTAAAAACTAGCTTACACTGGTTAAAATTGTGGTTAATTGTCTTTTCAGATGTCAAAAATGGGTCTTCACATTAGTGAATGCTTGAATGAAGTTGTTTGGCCATGTAAAGCAGGGCTGCCCATAATCTGTGGAAGGACAACAGATGAAAAGAGGGTCAAATACACACTTGCGATTCATTCAGTACACACACACACGTAACGTCTTTTGCCAGCGGCCACCTGTTGCTGCTCTTAAGCACTACCTCATCCTGGCATCTCTCTCTCTCTCTCTCTCTCTCTCTCTCGAGTCGTGTTGACTCTCTCTCTAACAGTCCTTCTATACTAACCTGATCTCCAGATGTTATCGTGCTCAGAGTGCACTGTTACTGTCCACAGCTGGCCACCTACCACACTCAACTACCATTTATAGACCCTCTCGAGGAAAAAAAACTGCCGTTTTAGCTTACCGCCTCTACGGATGATAGCCCAAACAATGGCTGTGTTTCTGCCTGTACAGAAGATTTGTAAAACTAGAGGGCAATATCTTCCTTCAGCACAATGCTCTGAAGCACAGAGAAGATTTCATCACTCTGTGACTTTGGACATTTCCAATCACTTACAATGCCTTTTTGGATCAAATTTAATTAATAGATTGCAATTACCTGAGCTGAAATTAGTAGCATTTAAATGCATCCATTTACTTGATTAAACTTAGATGATGAGAGAAAGAGAGAAAGAGGTAAGCTAAGCCTGGAGGAACTGAGAAGAACAGAAAGAAAAGGAGAGGGGAGTCGGGTGTCAGGTGCACACAGTGAAGCAAGCTACAAAAAGCCACAGGTAAATAAATGACGAGGAACCATCGTGTCACTTCCTTGTCGGTTGAGCTCGGCTGAATATCGTGTAAGGCTCAGTCATCACGCGCTCTCAGATTCTCAGCGAAGAGCGCAGTCTGGTTACGTCACTCAAAAACACTGTTCTCGCTCTCCCTCTGCTATGTTCGTCATGTTTTCTGGTGAATGTAACTTACATGTGAGAGAGATTTACAGGGTTCAGCTAAGAAAGGTGAAGCCCAGTGTGAGATACTGAACCCTGGCCCTCGACGATAATCACGCGATTAGCATCAAAAGCTAACATCTGAATTATACCACCTTTGCTCAGAAAAATCTTCTCTCTGAAAAGCAAAATCTCATATCTCTTTATCTTTAGCTACTAATTTGCTTTTTCTTTTCAGGGTCCTAACCAGCCAAAGACTGGGTGGAATGAAAATATACAGAAGGCTTTATAACGAATGGAAGAGGTTTCTGTCAAGTCCTGTTATCAGTTCATTGTGGGTGTTTGAGACTTTGTCACATTTCAGGGAAGCTACTGACATAAAGTAACCTTTATTGAGCTGTTTTATATTAGCATTAATACTTAAGCACAAGCATGCATTATTACTGACTACATAAGGAGTCAAATATGTGTCCCACGCCATCTTTAAAATTCTTAAAATGTTCTCCAGAATTGTGCCGCTGCAGAGCTCACTCTCTCTCTTTTGCCCTCATTTCTCATCCCTCTGTCCATCTCTCCCTCGTTATTTATTCAGTAAAATGGGAGATTGATCAGATAATTGCATTAGGAGGGGCAGATTGGTCATAATCATGGTGGTATTGGCAGCTCGGTGCTGGAGGCTCAGTACTGACATTAACTCAGACTCAGCAGTCAGAGGTCAGCACCACTGAGATTAAACTCTTCTCTCTCGATGGTCAGCATGGTTCGGGCCATTTTACAGCCTCACATCACCCCAACTGACCCCTTGATGACCACTTGACAAAATGGAGGGGAGGGTGAGGACAAAAGAGAGCTGACCAAGGAGGATGAACGGTGAGATGAAAGGAGGAGGGAGAGGTAACTGAGAGGAGAGGTAACGGCGGGATGTGAAGAAGAAAAAAAAATTGCACAAAGACCGATGCAGCATACCAAAAGATTGAGGTCATGAGCACTTCCTTTGAATCAAATTCATTCCATACATGTATGCATATCAAACAAAGTTAATAGTGATCTTCTCAATTTCTTTACTTATTTTTGTATCTTTTTTAAACTCTTTCATTTCATTTTATTTTGTATTTTATATTAAATTTTTTCTTTTCTTTCTTTTCTTTTCTTTTATTATATTTTATGAAGCCTAGTTAAATTATGTCCATTGGGATCATTTTAAAATTTAAACCAACAGAGACTGACTATATTAGAGTATTAGAGTTATCAGACAAGGTCACTTCTTAAGTCATGACATACTTTACTGATAAAACCCCTCCGCTTCTCTCACATCTGCCCCCAAACTCTCTATGGAAGCAATTACATCATATTAAAAGGTCTAAAGAGGCATCAGTAATCAGAGGACATCTCAAACACAACACAAATTAAACCCAAGGGCTAATTGTTGCTCAACTCATTCTAAAAAGATGGAAATAATTGTAACCAGGAGGATGGAATATTCTGTGTACTTTTTTTTTTTGGAAAGTTATGGAGATTACAACAACATGTACATATTCAAGGATCCCCTAAAGCAAAATGACTGGTCCACAGATTAGATGTTTCTAATTTACTTTTTATGCATATCTCCTCAAATAGGGCTGGTTGAATAGCAGGGCTTGTAACAAGCACACTGGAATTTTACCTAAGCTATAAATGTAACAAATAAATTTAACACTAGGAATAATTTACTCATTATATTCATTATAAATGTTTTACATGTGCACAAGCAATACAATTCTCCTCTCCCAAAATAGACAGTTTCAGTAACAGTAAAAGTGAGTTTGAGCAGAATAAATGCATAGTTTAGATTAAATAGTCTTATATATTTATATTTTAAATAGTTATATATTTTTGTATAAAATTATTTTAATATTGTCTCTTCTTCACAAGTTCCGTGTTTTTGAGTAATAGCAGTATTGCAAAACTCCCTGTCTGCAAATTACCTTGATGTTCAGAGTCAATGAAGCAGCTGACTCTAGGTGAAAATGTGGATTCAATACATGTTCTGCTGAAACAGCATATGAATAATGCACAAAATGCCACTCAGAATAACTTTTCCATAACTGCTAAGGTTGTTTTAAAATTTTTATAAGAGGTGAATCAAATGCAACTCACTGTTGCATTTCATTGATGCCATTATGCATTTAAAAGTCTTGCATTAGTCTTTTTGAAGTTTAAAAAAAAAAAATATATTTTCTAGGAAGTAAATTCCTCCATTTCGGGGAGTAACATGTTAACTGATGTGTTAACATACATGCTAGAATACATGCAGACCTCCAAAACCCATTCTAGAACACCTTTTACTAAATAAATAAATAATAACCTGTTTTGTCTTCTTCATTTCCTCTAGAAATAAATGGACTACTCAGCGATGATAACATTTTTAGTCAGTTGACTGATATAGTCATCTTAGAAACACACTGTTTGTGATATATTTGTCTTTTGTTTAACCACAATAATTTGAATAATTCATGTCATATCATATATAATTGTGCTTAACCCCTCGAACCAGTTTTCTGTCAAAAAGTGTTGGTTGACTAATTTTGCTTCTGTAGCTCTGTCTGCTGTGCACACACTCTTTGTGTCTCGTGGGTGTGTTTAGGGTGAAAACATCTGCATTTAAACTATTCTCCTTCCTCAGGCTTGAATACAACCACTTTCTAAGCAGAGCAACAGGAAGCCAGCCATTTTTACAATAGCTGTGTTACAGGGCTGACGAGACGTGAGACGTGCGGATCCATTTGCAAAGCTTTATTATGAAACATGGTCAAGACAGGCAGGGTCGAATAACCAGCAAACAGGTATGTTGAGAGCAAGACAGAAGAGTGGTCAGTAAACAGGCGTGGTCGACGATCAGCGTACAGTATCCAGACAGGGCAAGGCAGAGAGAATAATCCAGGAAACCAGGCAGGAATCAGAACCAGGAAAACAAACTAAGAAAACAGGGAAACGCTTTGTAATGTAGACGGGGCTAACAATACTCGGCGGTGTGCAAGAGCAAGTCCCAGGTTTAAGTAGTGAGTGGTGGTGATTGTGAAATGGTGATCAGGTGTGGGTGTGATAATTGAAAACAGCTGTGCGAGATTAGGGAGTGCAATGGATGGTGGGAAATGGAGTCCAATGTGCTTGTGAGTGAAAATAGTCACTGTGGTGAAAGGGTGACCTCTAGTGGTGGTTAACCGGGAGAGCATGGCCAGGATTCGTGACATAGCCCCCCCCCAAAGAGCGGCTTCCAGACGCTCCCAAACAATCCAGGAGGGCGGTGGAGCAGAGGCGGAACAGGGGGAGGGACGGAGGGCCAGGCTCGCGAGGAAGTGGGAAGACCGGGGACTGAGGCAGAACCGGCAGAGCAGGAAACCAGGGCGGAGCCACAGGCCAGGGCGGAGCAGGCGGGACCGGAGCCCACCAGGGCGGAGCAGGCGAGACCGGAGCCCACCAGGGCGGAGCAGTGGACCACCATGGCGGAGCAGATGACCACCAGACCCGAGCAGAGGACCACCACAGGGAGGCAGACAGGGCAGGAACCCCTGACAGAGACTGGGATCTGGGGAGTACAAGGACAGAAAACACAGAGAGAGCAGAGACAGACAACACAGAGAGAGCCTTCATGGTCTCAGGAGCCGTGGCAGGGCAGGACAGGACCAGAGCGCACCTGGGTGGAGCAGGAGACCCCCAGAGCCAGGCAGCTGACCACCACCGCGGAGCAGACAGAGCCAGAGCCCACCAGTGTGGAGTAGACAGGGCAGAGGATCTCCACGGTAAAGCAGACTGCTCAGGAAGCCATGGCAGGATCAGGGATCTGGGGGAAACAGAGACAGACGCCACAGGGAGAACAGAGACAGACAACACAGAGAGAGTCCCCATGGTCACAGGGGCCGTGACAGGGCAGGTCGAGAGTTCGTAGACGGTCTCAATGGCCATGGCAGGACAGGACGAGGATTCAAAGGCAGCTTCCATAGTCGTGACCGGGCGGGACGTGGATTCACAGACAACCTCCATAGCCGTGACTGGGCAGGACAAGGATTCACAGGCGGCCTCCTTAGCCGTGACGGGACAGGGCGTGAGCTCACAGACGGCCTCTTTAGCCGTGACGGGACAGGGCGAGAGCTCACAGACGGCCTCTTCAGCCGTGACAGGACAGGGCGTGTGCTCAAAGACGACCTCCTTGGCCGTGACAGGACAGGGTGTGAGTTCACAGACGGCCTCCTTGGCCGTGACAGGACAGGGCGAGAGCTCAGGAACGGTCTCCATGGCCGTGACAGGGCAGACAGTGAGTTCAGGAACGGCCTCCGTGGCCGTGACAGGGCAGACAGTGAGTTCAGGAACGGTCTCCGTGGCCGTGACGGGGCAGACAGTGAGTTCAGGAACGGCCTCCGTGGCTGTGACGGGGTAGACCGTGAGTTCAGGAACGGCCTCCGTGGCCGTGACAGGGCAGACCATGAGGTCCGGAACGGCCTCCATGGCCGTGACAGGGCAGACCATGAGGTCAGGAACGGCCTCCGTGGCATGAGAACTGGATTCGGGAGTAGATGCCACCACTTCGGGAGGTTCTGCAGCGGAAGCCGCCACCTCTGGAGGCACGGGAGCAGACTCGTGAACAGGAGAGACCTCAGGAACAGACTCGTGGACGGGAGAGGCCTCAGGAGCAGAGTGTGCAGCCCACACGCTCAAAATGGCGACCGCCATAACGGGAAGCACTGAGGTCAGGGGAATAGTCTCTGTAACAGCCAGGGTTGAGGCCCTGGGAATGCCAGCTGCTCGCACTGACGTCAGTGGTGGGTCCATCACACTGGATATCAGAACTCGAAGGACTGACCTTGAATCTGTGTTAACAGCCTCTGGCAGTTCGGTGGAGGCGTGGTGTGCAGACTCTGGCTGGAGCACTGAGACGTGGTGTGCAGACTCTGGCTGGAGCACTGAGACGTGGTGTGCAGACTCTGGCTGGAGCACTGAGACGTGGTGTGCAGACTCTGGCTGGAGCACTGAGACGTGGTGTGCAGACTCTGGCTGGAGCACTGAGACGTGGTGTGCAGACTCTGGCTGGAGCACTGAGACGTGGTGTGCAGACTCTGGCTGGAGCACTGAGACGTGGTGTGCAGACTCTGGCTGGAGCACTGAGACGTGGTGTGCAGACTCTGGCTGGAGCACTGAGACGTGGTGTGCAGACTCTGGCTGGAGCACTGAGACGTGGTGTGCAGACTCTGGCTGGAGCACTGAGACGTGGTGTGCAGACTCTGGCTTGGCAGGCATGACGTGAGCAGACTCTGGCTTGGCAGGCATGACGTGAGCAGACTCTGGCTTGGCAGGCATGACGTGAGCAGACTCTGGCTTGGCAGGCATGACGTGAGCAGACTCTGGCTTGGCAGGCATGACGTGAGCAGACTCTGGCTTGGCAGGCATGACGTGAGCAGACTCTGGCTTGGCAGGCATGACGTGAGCAGACTCTGGCTTGGCAGGCATGACGTGAGCAGACTCTGGCTTGGCAGGCATGACGTGAGCAGACTCTGGCTTGGCAGGCATGACGTGAGCTGGGGCTTGACTTGGCTCTTTGACGTAGGCTGGGGCTTGACTTGGCTCTTTGACGCAGGCTGGGGCTCTGATCAAACAATTGGGTGCGGGGTCTCGTTCCTCCGCGACCCCCACAGTGAACATTGAGCCAGCCATCAATAGAGCAAAGTCCAGAAACTGAACGAAAGACGAACGGGGACCCTCTCGGATTAACTGTGATTTAATCGGCTGGTTAATGCCTTCACAAAAAAAGTCTATCAGCAGACAGTCCGGCAGGTCAGAGCCATTTGCCAAAATTAGATAGTCCTCAATATAATCTTCAAGGGGTCGCGTTCCCTGTTTGAGTGTTAGCAACATACCTGCCAGGTCCATACTTGGCCAGCATCTACCCGAAAAGCTGCTGGATCCTTTTGCGGCCGAGTATTCTGTTACAGGGCTGACGAGACGTGAGACGTGCGGATCCATTTGCAAAGCTTTATTATGAAACATGGTCAAGACAGGCAGGGTCGAATAACCAGCAAACAGGTATGTTGAGAGCAAGACAGAAGAGTGGTCAGTAAACAGGCGTGGTCGACGATCAGCGTACAGTATCCAGACAGGGCAAGGCAGAGAGAATAATCCAGGAAACCAGGCAGGAATCAGAACCAGGAAAACAAACTAAGAAAACAGGGAAACGCTTTGTAATGTAGACGGGGCTAACAATACTCGGCGGTGTGCAAGAGCAAGTCCCAGGTTTAAGTAGTGAGTGGTGGTGATTGTGAAATGGTGATCAGGTGTGGGTGTGATAATTGAAAACAGCTGTGCGAGATTAGGGAGTGCAATGGATGGTGGGAAATGGAGTCCAATGTGCTTGTGAGTGAAAATAGTCACTGTGGTGAAAGGGTGACCTCTAGTGGTGGTTAACCGGGAGAGCAAGGCCAGGATTCGTGACAAGCTGCACTTAAACATGCCAGAAAATGCCACTGCGCAGATGCATGCATGCAGATAACGTATAGCCTACTGGGGATAACCTAAAAATATAATAAATGATTTTTTTAGCTTCATCTCTTGAATAGGTATGTATTGTACTGATTCAGTGATTTATTCATCCATGCCAATCGTTCTTGTTTTTGTTTTTTTTATTCAGTAGTTATTTTAAATTGCATGTTTTTGGAACAAGGGAGCAAAATGTTAACTTGTGTGTTAACATAAATGCTTGAATACATGCAGACCTCCAAAACCTCTTTTACTATTATTACATCTACATGTGTGTCCACGTTACCATAATCAGTTTATACACACTGGTGTAATTCTAAATTCATTGTTACAGCTCAGCATTAAGACACTGAGAGATTTCTTTCAATGCGGCTTACCTCAGTTCCCTACGGATTTCAGCCCAACAGTTGGATGAAAAGTGTATGTACACACATGCCGTTTAGTTACTCAAACATTGTAAACTGTATAACTAAAGATTAGGTCTGATTCATATAGAGTTTACCCTGTCGATAAATCATTCAGTGCCTGCTGGGACGTTGAAGACTGACAGCGAGAGAATGGAGAGCAGAGGAGTGAGAGATGGCAACTGAATGAAAATGCGTCATATTTGCTCTTGCAGATGATAAAAACATAGCTTTAAAAACCTTTGTTTATTTCACATAATGAAATATTATGGTTTGTCCATCTGGCTTCATTGTTTTGTTGTCCCTTAAATATGAGCATAATTCAGTCTTTGAGGACTCATGGTGACACTGCAATAAAATTATGGAAAATTGGATGACTGACCCATGGCCTTTTTAAACAGACCAGCTCATTCTTCAAACTCTTCTTCAAATAAAAGCTTTCGTCGATTCATCATCTCACAGTGAGCAGACATGTAAAGTAGTTCTATGTTCCTGTGAGTCATAAACAAGACCATCTACACTGCAGGTCTTCACCTTACAGCAAAGAACAGCATCAATCAAACAACAGGACTCCAGTACATACACGTGTAAGCAGAGCCTGAACAAGCCTTTCCTGCACACTCACAGTTTCAACAATCCCCCCCACCTCTCGTCTCTCCTCAGGGGCTAATGTAACCCCTCACAGGGCACAGGTCTTCATTTACATGCTTTACAAGTCACTTACGCCTTCTCACCTGATAAGGTCAGAGTTCAGCACGATGTGGGCGCCCTCGGGCTGCAGGGTCTGTGTGAGAAGGATTTAGCCATTTTATTACGACTGGTCCCTTGCTGCTTTTATGTAAAGTTTAAAGGGATATACTTTACAAGGACTGGGTGTCTGATCAAAACCAAACTACAGACCTCACCTACAATCTGCAATTTGAAAATCTGACAGAAAATTTCTCAGAAAAAAAAAATAATAATAATAATAAAAATAATAAAAATCTCTCCTCTCTCTCTCTCTCTCTCTCTCTCTCTCTCTCTCTCTCTCTCTCTCTCTATATATATATATATATATATATACGGTTCATGAGATTAATCCCAATTATTTTATCCTATTGACTGCCACAGTTTTTTATTTGGGGGTCTGCAGCCTTAAAACATTTGAAAACAGCTGTTCCTAGCGACATATGTGACACATTCACTCTTACCAGAAGACGCCATGGTGGTTACAAATGTTGAAAACTAATACTCTTTGTTTGCATTTGATCTGGAAACCTCAGTGTTAGTCATAGCCACTTCCTCCTGTAACACCATACGAAATTACATGGGTATTTTGGCAGACACATAAACATGATCTTGACCATGCCTTTTGTTCATGCACAAACGGCCTGGAATCCATCTGGTATATAACCATTACAGTAAAATGGGATGCCTTGACTGGAAATGGAAGAAGGGGACTTAAAGCATGATTGGTTAAAAAGCACAATTTGAGATTAGTTTTATCAGATTTAACTTGGTCTAAAATATATCTTCTACATAATGTATAATATTAAAGAAGTTAAATTTAATAAATGAGTTATGTTTTATTTTAATATTCAACTTTATAAAAGCAGCGTACCCAAGATTTTTAAAGATGTTAAAGTAGTGAAAATGTGCAGCTTTCTTTGAAGAACAATGCTGTTATTCATAGTGCTCAACTGCTGTAGATCAGTGTGCATATGTGTGTAGATAGTCGGGGTGCTGATAATGCTATAAACCCCGGGTAACTCACTCTGCCTCCTAGTCAGTGTGGCCCATTTAAAAGCCTTTGATCCAACCTGGGGTGAATGAGTCACTGACTAAAGCAAAGACACAAACACAGACACACACACGGAGCACCAGGGGTTGCATACTCTCACATACAGCATGGAAACCAATGATGACACACACACACACACACACACACACACACACACACACACACACACACACACACACTTGTTTGTTTTTGTGAAAAGTGGGGACATCCCATAGGCGTAATTGTTTTTATACTGAACAAACTGTATGTGCTATTGGCCTACACCAACCCTACACCTAAACTTATCCCTCACAGGAAACTGTGCATTTGTACTTTCCCCCCAAAAAACTCACTCTGTATGATTTATAAGCATTCTGAAAAGTGGGGACATGAGGCAATGTCCTGAAAAGTCATCTTCACCTTGTAATACCCATGTCATACCTGTGTCATTATACAAATTTATGTCCTCATTTGTCACAAAAATGCGCACACACAAACACACACACACACACACGCACACACACACATGCACACATACACGCACACACACACACACACAGAATGAGATCACCATTGTGCACAGGAAAACACCTCTGCCAATCAGCTAAGACTTCAAAACAAGTGTATCTGTGACGATACAAAAACACACAGATACAAACGGAAAGAGCGAGAGAGACCCTGAAGGACAGGTCTGCTCCCCGAGGAAGGCCATTAGCTCAGGCCTGTGTTTCATTAGTCTGAATAGTTTAACATTTTAACATGCCACTGCAACGTGTATGAGATCAACAGCTACAGACCTGACACCTTCTCATCAACCTCTCCACAGGAGTCTCTCTCTCACACACACACACACACATGCACGCACACACACATGGGGCAATGTCCTCATAAGTCACCTTCTCCTTGTAATACCTAAGTCATACCTGTGTCATTATACAAACACACCTTCACTATATATATTTATATTAGTGCTGTCAAATGATTAATCGCATCCAAAATAAAAAGAAAAATTATGTACATAATATATGATGTGTATATTTATTATGTATATATAAATACAAACATATGCATGTATATATTTAAGGGAAAAAATTATGTTTATATATTAAATATATTTATATATAATATAAAATATAATAATATAAATGTATATACATGTAAATATTTTTTAAAAATATATACTGTATGTGTGTGTATTTATATATACACAATAAATAAACACAGTAAACATACATATATTATGTAAACCAAACCTTTTATTTTGGATGTGATTAATCGTTTGACAGCATATATACATATATGTATATATGTATATTCAGAAGGTGAGTTCTATACACACAAAGTTGTCAATGCGTTTCTAGTGTAAATATTCAGAAGCATGGATGTGATTTACTGAATTTTTTTTACGTTTTTACATTGTACTAAAAAATTGCTAAAAAAAAAAAATAATGTAAAAAAAAAACGTTCAGACACTGTTTAAAAAAAGAGAAACTGTGTAAAGGTGGGGGGATAAAAGAAAACTGGCAGAAAGAAAGTCATTATTCTCTCTGTGGCTATGGATAAGATTATATTGGATTAGAAGAATTTTGCAATGCAAATGAAAGCTGGTGAAATCAATAAACTCTGTTCAACTCAATATGCAAACTAATTAAGAGGTAATATAATCAAAGTAGAATAACACGGGGAGCGAGGGTTCTTTAGAGAGAAAACCCAATCAAAACTTTTTATGAGAAAGATAAAATCTAAAGCGATCTCTCTTTGTACAAATGATGACCTGCTCTTTGTGCTAGCTTAATAAAGGGGGCTTGTCTTAAGAGCTTGTATTCAATGTGCATATTCCAATCAATATGAATTACATAGTCTCTTATCTATGGTATCACCTGCAGACGGCTAAACTAATTAATGTTGTATTGAGTGTTTAAACTCAATTATGTTCCAAAGTCACAGAAAGACACAGAGAAATGTTCTGCTCTGTGGGGATACAGGCCCTGGGTTGTTGTGTAGCAGTACAGAGAGTGCTCGTTCTACCAGCGTGATGTCGTCTAATGATTTTAAAGAAATATGAAGCCAGGTTGATAATTGATGCTATTGCACTCTTGAACAATTGTGAGAGATTTGCGCTTCTTGTGTTTTTGAACAGGATGGTGCAACCATTTAAAACCTGTTTGTTGATACTAGAGTGTTTTATGGTAAGCTATGCTAACTTCTTTCTCACACGCACACGCACGCACGCACGCACACATGTTCTGTCACTTTTCCATCTCTCTTATTCCAGCTGATAGCCCATTTTCTAATGCTAATGGCAGTGTGTGTGTGAGCGGGAGATGTGAGCATCTTTGTGGTATGAGCACATAGTTTGTTCGTCCGTTTGTCTGTGTGTGTGTGCGTGTGTGAGAGTGTGTGTTGGCCTGTATCTAATGTGCTCTGACAACGGAGACAGATCTGATTCAGTAGGGGACTGGATGTGGGGTAAGTGTGTAGCCACCCTCAATAGACTTGTTAAAGATTCTTATCACTCACTCACTCACACACACACACACACACACACACACACACACACACAAAGCCATTCATGACACAGGCACATACACAAAGGCATTCGCAGACATGACGCACACAAACACACACACTCTCATGAGCTTGTTTCCTCTATTCTCTGTGCAGTCACCCAATGCGTCACTCATTACTCATTAACCAGGTTCGCCATGCCTGTATTAAACATCAGTTTTTAATTTTTGTATGTCAGTAATTTGCAAATATCATAATGCATTATAAACAGTTAGTTCAGGTTCTCTAAATGCGAACCCCATTCTAACAGTGTTTAGATTTGTTTTTTGCGGTTTGCAACACTCTCCATAACCGATTAGCATTCCAGAAACATTATTTTTTTTGTATTTTATTTTGTTTATTGTGAAGTCTGTGAAAATTGTGCTGTAATGAAAATTAGTTAATGTTAATCAGTACAGTGGCATGATTGCAATTGTGTTGAAGTTTAAAACATATTATGTCAGAATTAAACAACAACAACAATAATACAGTAAAATAATATTATTAGATTAAAATTATAATTTAGAGTAAGTATAATTTATATTACATAATATTACATTACATTTTATTATATTATATTTTGTAAATTTCTCCCTTGAACAGTAAGAATGTGGATGTAATGCAGGCATGCAACTCTTCTAGGTCAAACATTGGCTTCAAAAAATTATCTAAAAAAATAGTTGGTTACTACAATACACTAAACTAATATCTGGAACAAAATCTGGAAATCGCACAAGGTCATCTATGTGTAACTTGTTATGTTTTAGTTTTAGTATACATTTTCCTAAGCACTTTTTTCTTGTTCATTCTTAGCTTTTAACAAGAACATTGGGCAGCATGTGTGTCTAAGATGTTGCGATTTGGCAAGATTGGTGTTTACTAGTTCCTCGACAACCGTGTGTGTGTGTGTGTGTTTGTGATATATGAGGACACAAATTTGTATAATGACATGGGTATGACATAGGTATTACAATGATAAGGTGATTTATGAGGACATTTCCCCATGTCCCCATATTTCAAAAGGCTTATAAATCATACAGAATTAGTTTTTTTGAGAAAGTAAAAATGCAGAAAGTTTCCTCTAAGGGGTAGGTTTAGGTGTAGGGCGATAGAAAATACGGTTTGTACAGTATAAAAACCATTACGCCTATGGAATGTCCCCACAATTCACAAAAAAAAATGTGTGTGTGTGTGTGTGTGGATGCACAAGCTAGCTATGCGACGTGTATGTATGTGTGCTAATGGTGTGAGTGTGTGTCTGAGTGTGTGTGAGGTCTGAGGTGTCATGTGACAGCTGTACAGGATGGCATTTCTTCGACACTAAAGAGTGTGAGCAGCTCTCCAGAATTTAAAATTCAGATTTCAGATTCTGTGCATATGTCGATACGGCAGTCACATCCGCACCGTGAGACTGCCCTTCTTTGCCAGGCAATCTGTTCATCTCCAGCCCTTCATTAGTTCTCATCTCTTCCCTCTCTTTCCTGGTCTCACACTTCTTTTAGCTACTTTGTAGTTATACTTATTCTGATTATGTAGCAACTTTTTTTTCTCTCCTAAACAGCTAAACAGCACATTTAAGTGATTATTAAATGCTACATTCACAGTCTGATAGAGTTAATGATTAAAAAAAACAGTTGACTTAACACTTAGTATGTGTCTTGAAGTAAGCAAAGGCCAAAAAAATCTGTTAAATAGAGAGAAAGAGGAACAGAGAGAATATTTTTTAAAGAACATTCAGACATTCTAACTTAGTTTTGTTACTGATCCACAATTTCACACACCATGTTTTTCCATATAATGTTTGTGTGAATGCAACTACAATGCTGACAGGAAATCCTGTAACAACCCTCATCAACCAATCCTGGCTCAATGGAACAGTTTAACACACAGAACCGCTTTTCTCATGTCACCTCAGGGTACATGATTAACTCCCATTAAAGAGGTCTGTTGCCGATGGTTACCAATGCTGAGATGGTGACCCCACTGAATGTCTGTTGGTGGTGCGGGACACACACACACACACACACACACACTACCCAAACATACACACTCCTATAAAAGCACATAAATCCTAGATATAGACAAAAGTAATTTACAATAAATCATTTTTTCTTCAGTGTATAACTGTCATTTGGCATTGCTTTCACTATTGGTGGTATATGTATGGTAGTTTAGGAAGCTCTCGTACTGTGAGACTCCACAAGAAAATGCGCCATCTTCTTTCTGGATTAACTACAACAAAAGCAGGTACAGAAAGGGAGGGTAAGAGAGTAAATTAAGCAACTCTCACTGAATGATGCCATGAATATATTTAGGGGATTTTCTTTTAAAACTATGACACGTATGTCAATGAATGCACATACATTTCAAAACATTTGAGATTTGGATTGTGTTTTATTTCATTGCCATTGCAATATTAAAACTCTCAATAAATTTTTTTTATTAATAATGCATCCTGAGAAATTTGATCTAGCAAATATTTCACAAATCTATGTGTGGGTGTCTTTCATTGTATTTTTACTCTCTGTGTGGGCCTTTATTCACCTGACTTACCCAAGAGATTCTCTTTATCTAAAAAAAAAAAAAAAAAAAAAAAGTTATTTCATTCAGCCGTCTGGCTTACAGCTTTGAATATAACTGGCTCCATCTTTCCCTCACAGAATTCATGCTTCATTTCACTCCAATAAAAGCTGGGCCTGGCCTGCTGAAGAATGGACCCTAGTGACTGTTTGGAGGCTATTGAGAACGTTCTCCGTTTCATACAGTCCCACTTACAGCTCAACGTTTTCATTAATGGTGGTGAGCACATTAACCCAGGCCAGCACCCAATTACTGCCAACAAGGGACTGATCCGTCTCAGAGCGCAATCTGAAAATGTTGTCATGCAAAAATAGAGCAGAAAGAGAGAGAATTAGAGAAAGAGAGGGAGGGGGTGGAGGAGAGGATGGAATTCTTTCATTAATTTAACACTCATTAAAGCTTGCGAGGTAGAGCTGATTTTAAGTCCATTAGTTCTGAATGCAGGTGACACTGACAGGGCCTTTGAGATTCCTCAATCTGACCGAGTGGGGTGTTTTTTTTTTTCTCGTATACTCTTTCTTCTTCTCGATCTCTCCTTTTCCACGTCTCTGTCTTTCTCTCCCTGTAGGAAAATGTACCAAATCTCCATCCATATTTAATCACTGCCATCTGACATCACTTAAGGGTTATGTTACAGAAATGTAGAAGTCAGGCTAGAGTTACATTAATATATAATCTAAAACAAAAAGACAAAATGCTTTGAAGTGTCTCAAGACAACTGTGCCTTTTGAAGACACTATCAAATTAGCATGGACCACCTGAGAAATTCCTCAGATATGTAAAAGTGATAATTGCGAATTGCAGTAAACTCCAGTTGGAGGCTGATCATCTATCACTGAGTAAGATGTAAATAACACCGGCCGATGAATATTAAATATCGGAGATGTTTTACGGGTGTAAGTGTTGCATGTTCATGTGTTGAGTTTCATGACATGGCTTCTTGTGGAGCTGGGTGATAGCGCTGACTGATTTGAGTTATGTGGTGAGGAGCGAGGATAATCTTACCTGGGTCAGGCCTGCTTGCCTCCATGGTCAGGGAAGATGACACCTGTCTTGTGTCCGCACTGCTACTGAATGGAAGCGACTTGACCGAAATATAGCGCTGTAAAGATACAAGGCCTGCATTACCGAATGAGTCACAAACCAGCTGTTGAAGATCACAGGCACCGTTTATGTGACAGTATCCAGCTACTAAATGACACATGGAATATTCTGTAAAGTTCTAAAAAAAAAAAAAAAAAAAAATGAAATTATGTATTTTTATCACTGCTTGAGTCACAGTGGCACTGGCTGCGCAAGTCTTGCCATCCACAGCACATGTTCTTAGACAAAATAGCGTTATCATTTCCAGACTATCAGAAATGTTTTCATAGTAATGACAGCTCAAGGGTTGTATTTCACAGCAGATCTCTCAGAGGAACACTGACACCCACACAGCAAACTAAACAAACAGTGATAAAAAATCCACATCACAGATGCCACAACAAACACACATACAGTATTCACATACCGCAGACTCTCTCTCTCTCTCTCTTCATACGGTGAAATGAATGCCTCAGCAGATCTATATAACAGTAATTCAACAACATAATCAAATTGTTAGTGCAAATGCTGAGCATCCCATTCTCTTTCCGCTAGTTTCCACCACACACACATACACAGAGCAATCATACAGTGGACCACTGACCACAGGAGGCTTGGCCATTATAGTACAGCCATAACTAACCCTGATTAGAGCTGTATTGATGGTCTGTGACATGCAGTTTGCTAAAATATGCTGCCCGGTCAAATGGCTGCAGTAATGAAGTATATGAGAATCACTAAGTTTACTCTGTTGTTTTAATATGGACGGATCGATTATCTAATAAAAAAAAGCCAAAGGCCTCTAAGAGGTTTTAAACTACAGGGTAGACTCGGGTTCTATTGGTAAGTAAGTGTTTTGTGCTGCAGATGCAGAAAATACAAGTACTCTGGGAACAAGCGCAAGTAAACCGTCCCTTCAATTCTGGTTGTTCATTAATATTTCCTCTCTCTTCATGAAAGTCATAGATGATGTTGAAATATTTTAGATTATAAAGACATAATCTTCTTTATTGGTAACTTACTGTACATCCGACTAGAATTCTTCTTTTTTTTTCAGTCACTTCAATCCCAAACTGAAAGGCTAATTTAAAATGGTTAAAACTAGGCTTTAGACAATTAAAAATTAACCTGTGAGACAGGATATTTGTCATTCATGCCAGATGTCATGGTCACGTCTAGTCTGAGAGTATTATTATCATTCCTCAGTCTAATTTGAGCAAGACTTTGAGCAAAAACCTGTTTGAGTCAGTCACCCTGACGACCACTGCATCTCAATTAGGAACACACAAAGCTTCCTTACAGGTGTTTTAAATATTAGCATGGATTCATTGTGGTATACTGGAAAGAACCACTGATATCAGCATGAATGTCTACAGGTTTTTTCCAGGCCCATAATACAACACTGGAAACTTAATGGCTCCTGTGAGAGACTCCTAAAAAGACCTATCAGGGCCTGTATCTCTATTCCCACCATTCAAAGGTGACAGAGAGAGCTCAGTATCCATTTAGAGTACCTGCATACATATTCATGCTGACAAGGTTTATTGCGCTGCCTTATGGCCCTCATCGCAACAGGTTAATATTAAAACTCAGCCGTTACTCCTGAGACCACACCGAAGAGGAAAATGGAGAAAGAGATGTAAAGAAAACAAGACTGAACACAAGTGTTATAGAAAAAGAAACAACAACTCAGCGATCGGATGCAAAGATTTAAAAAACATTTTGAGTGAGACAAAAGATTAGTGATATAGGCTGAATAAAACAAACAAGTTTACTGTACATTTATTCATTTAGCAGAGGCTTTTATCGAAAGTGATTTACAAATGAGGAAAATCACAAGAAAGGTTAAAAATAAGCCTTGTATCCAAGTACAAAGCCATGCAGTGAGAAAAAGAGAACTAGAGAGACAAAAAGTGAAAACGCAAAAGTGCTGTTTTTGCAGTATTTCTTGAGTTTATCAAAATGTTCATATGATAAATATGATGAATAAAGATTAATTTTGAATAATGAATACTGAAAGCATAAGGCAATTTCCAGTATAATTAAACAGTTTAAGCAGCATAACTGAGAGATTACCAAACTTGTTTCAAATAATTAGCAATTAGCAATAATCAGAATTATGCTAATAATAATTTTTGTGTAATAATTTTTCATTTATTACTATTGTATAAATTGTATATTTTATTACCTAATTATTACCTAACTGTCATTGTACAGTAATTGGGAGGATAGGAGAGGAATGCGTGTCCTTATTGTGCATCTTAAGACACTTTGACGATGAGGAAACGTAATCTACAGGATGACATTAACAGAGGAGTGAGCATCTACCTGTCTTTGAGCCCCATTGCAGACAGTGCAGGCTAAGGTTACCGGCCTTCATTCTGATGGTGAAAGGAACACAATCAACCTACTTAATCTCCCACTGCTCTTAAAGGAAGAGGAAACCGATCTGGGCTCCATTCTACAGACAAACCACACAAGAGTACATGGGCTTCATCTTAAAATGGACCTACACATTAAATTACACTCAAGCACTGGAAGCACAGATGGCCTAAATGCAGTCCTTCTCTTCTTTTATTCACAAGGGAAAAGAAAGGAGGGAGAGATAGAGGTAACTGTTTTCATAACGGACAGTATCACCACCCTCGTGGCCCTGAGACTCGGAGAGTGAGCTCTGAGCCCCTAAAATTTGATGCATTAGCATCAGAATGAGGCTAAATACTCCTCCTGCAATAAAACCCCAACAAAAGAACTTCCAGCAATTTCAGCAGTGATGATATACCCAAGCCTGAGACAGTCATCGCTCTGTGAGAGGGACAAGACCTTACTGTACGCCCTCCCTTCGTACTGTTGGGAGGCTTCTGCAGGCATGAGTGCACTAATAAAGTACGCACCCAATGTCTGCCCACTGCCGCCTGGTTTTTAGGACCGCACAGTGAGAGTCCCACCTGTCTGTCTAGGGACAATGGCAGCTGTAATACAATATCTCTGTGTGTGTGTCGCTGTGTGCCAGGAGAAAAGCTGAAGGAGTGGACAGATAAATGACTCGCACACTTGGACCGCAGCCAGGCCCCTGTCCCACCTCAGGAAACCATGTAGAGTGAACCTGTGGCCAGACCGAGCAGAAGACAGAGCCCTGATTCAAGATTTAGCGGGACAAAGATAGCGAGAGATATGGCCTATAGAAAGAGAATGAGACGGAAAAAGTGAAGAGAAACAGAAAGATAAAGTTGTACTTTTTTACTGAATTGTTTTTATGGGTGACTTCGCACCTGCTCTGAATTCTGACTTAAGATGCAATGCTGCATAAAAGCTGTACTAAAATGAGAGTTGAGGAAAACTCAGACTTGAATAATTGGTCCCTTTAAATTCATTAATTGTTTTATTTTTTTTTTTTTATTATTTTTTTTTTTTATTATTTGATTCAACACAAAGTTTTTCCACCCTGGTCAACAAAAGTTGTAATTTCACAAAAATGTCATAAGTCACATAAGTGACGTTTCAGATTTCTGTCATTGTCTTAACAACCCTTGATTTTCTTATATAAATAAATAAATAAATAAATGTATTTTAATTTTACTTCCCTAAGAATGCAGTTATGCAACCTGTTTTCTACCTCAAACACATTTCTTTTTTTTTTCATTTAAAAAATGCATCCATTTCATTTTAAATGGTGGACTAACTAAAATTCAAAATATTATAAAAATAAATCATCATAAGTGGTATTTCAGATATCTGTCATTGTCTTGACAACCCTTGCTTTTCCTAAATAAATAAATGTATTTTAATTTTACTTCCTTAACAATTAAATTCTGCAACCTTTTTTCTCAAACACTTTTTTTTTCATTTTTAAAATGCATCCATTTCATTTTGAATGGTGCACTAACTAAAATACAAAATATTATAAAAACAAATCATCATAATTGGCATATTAGATATGTCATTGCTTGACAACCCTAGCTTTCCCTAAATACAAAAATGTATGTTAATTTGACTTCCCTGACAATTCAATTCTGCCACCTGTTTACCTCAAACTATTTTTTTTTTTTCATTTTAAAAATGCATCCATTTCATTTTGAATGGTGCACTAACTAAAATACAAAATATTATAAAAATGAATGGAAGCATCAGAGCAGTCTTAAAACTCTTTTGTTGTTGTAACATGAAAATTTATATAGTTTTTCATTATATTTAAAATATATATGAAAAAAAATGTATTTCATCAAATTGTTTTTGCAATTTTAAATTCTATCTAAATGCATTTATACTTAATTTCTGCAGCATTAAGCAATATGTGTGAACTTATTTTTTCATTGTATGCTGCTTGAGATGCAGCTTCTGTGCCGTTCTTGCAGTGTAAAGATGGCACATGTTGGCTTTGATTACTCTGCCATGATAACACAAACACACAAAGACAGGCTGAGAAATCTTCCTCCGTGTTTACTCTTTCAATCTAGAGGTCCTCTTTCAGCCAGCTGTGTACATGTCTCACAGACTGAGACTCTTTCCTCAGGAAATCATGAACCATGAGAACAGAGGGCGGGAGTGAGTTAAGAAAAAGGGAGAAAATACTGGAGTAGTCAGGATGAAAGTGAGGATAAAGGACAACACTAATAACATAGACAACGAACAGATGAAAAACAAAATGAGCAGTGGATCCATGAAGCACAAAAGACAGCACTAATTGCCCTAATTGTATCCTTTGCTCCTACACGGCCCACTACTGTCACACTCGCCTGTCACCTGGGAATGATTGACAGGTGGGCAGGTGTGGTGCTGAGCAGGGGCTCGGTCGAGCAGCACTACAATTGTCCCAAATGTGTCTTTGATCTCCCATGCGTAGACCAAAAACACAGCAGGGAGTCATAACCAGCCCTCGGGGCTAAAGCCAGCACAGACGATATAGAGCAGAGGTGGGTCCGTTACGTGAAGAGGTCGCACACTCTGTTGAGAACTCCCTGAGGCTCATACACAGCGCTGAATCCTGTCACATCTCATAACCTTCCTCTTTGATAAACTGAAAAAAATGGCCACCTGCCTTATTATTCACTCATTCACACCACACCTCCATAACTGCATGCACTGCAACACAAATGCAAAAACTAAATAGTGAATAGAATTAAATACAATCTATTATTACATCAGCCTTTTCTGAGACTGTGTGTTCTTAACAAGATAAATCTACATAGCATCAGTCCACCTGAGGTATGTAAAGCCTCATTATATTCTCTTCCACACTCTACCACTTTTGTTAAATATAATGCAACTGCACGTTCTCATAGAATGACATGAACATAATATAAAACAGTTAACAAAAACCTAAAATAAAGTGGTATAGATGCACTATATGACATACTGACCTGTAGATCATAGAAAATGACTAACACCCTGAAGCATGAGCATAAATACTAGAGTAAACTTAATGATCAAGCAACAAAACAACAAACCCAAAGGTGTAGATCCAGTTCCTTCATCTTTGTGTGTTTTTAAAAATTCACCACCTTATAAGTCCTTATTAATATATTTGTATTATTTTAATAATTTTATCCCTGCCTTCATTTTGTGTCATTATGATAAACAGTGACCTGGTTAGGTGTAGACAATTTCTCACTTTCCTACTGTTTTTTTGCATATACATGTACAGACCTTTATATATACCTATATATTTATATATATACGTACACATATCATCTCTCCATCTATCTTTTGCTTCATATTAAATTGTCTGCTTCATAAAAAATGATCAGATAATGTTCAATTTCAGTTTAAATCACATTTTTAGACACCCATATGTCTTGAGTTTGCATAAATAGGAGGATAAATGACTCTGCATTGAATAATAATAATAACAAAAATAATAATAAGAATAAGAATAAATTAGGTAATCAGAACAAATTACAAATATGTGTAACAACTGCAGACAGAGAACATGACTTAAGAAATATTAAAGATTAACATTTATCTGTTTGTTTGTTTTTTGTATATAAACATCTCTTTAAATGTTCTATTTATTCATAGTGTGTATTTATTCTTTTTAAAAGATAAATTAAAAAGGGGGAACTATTACTGAAAAGTAGAAAATTACATGAATTAGGGTACACTGAAGAACTGAACTGGATCAATCTTTTTCTTTCTTTCTTTTTTTCATTATCATTAAATTGATCACATATCAATTATTATTAATATTATTATTATTTATCAAATAAAAGGTAAAAAATTTAACAATTAAAACAGATATGTGTCTCATGGCTCTTCGGTTTAAAATGCAATTTGGTAATATCTGAATTTTTTTATTCTTCTGTATTGACCTCCTGATGTTGACACATTTACGTTGTTTAATAATGTTCAACAATATCAACTACTGCAAAAAAAAAAAAAAATCATGAAACAATTAGGTTCTCATAATTCAATTATATTTAATTATAATTAAATGTAGTGGATAAATAGCCTACGTTTGACGAAATTAAAATAATACTAATAAATAAAAAAGAACTGCATTCGTCCTGCATGGAGCAAAGTTTAACGGGTGTGAATCAAATAATTTTAATGTCAAACACCGGTGACAAATTTCATAATTGAGAGGGGTTTCGTGTCAATGGTGTCAAGAAACTGCGCGTGAAGAATCCGGAAGCTGATGAGATGTTCAAACAAAGCGCCTGTCGCGGGGTGCTCAAAGTGAGCGCACAGATTGAGAGGGGCGGGGACCCTCTGCCGCTCCCGGACTGTTTGCAAGGGTCATTTAGCATAGCGATCTTGTAAATATTGGGGAATTTAGCCAGCTATAAAATCCGGGGAGGAGGCGGCATGGGGCGAGAGGATGCAAGCCTGGAATTAACAGATCCTGCGTTTCAGGAAGTGCAATGGTGTGTTAAATTAAATGCAGCTGGTGAAAAAGCAGGACGTATATTTTATTTTAAACAATGAAAGATTGATAGTTATTATTTAATTTTTATTTGTATTATTTGTTAAGCCCACTAGGGCTATTCATCAATGACATCCCCTTAAATGGTTTACAGCTATAGGCTATTTTAAAAGTGGATTAATAATTAACAAGAATCAATATTAAAATTATAACAATAGCCTATAATAGGCTACTCCGATAACAGAATGTTTTATGCTTTTGTTGGTGAGGACAAAATCCTGTTAAAGGGCGAAATCTAGAGGCATGCAGTCTAGTATATCGTTTGTGCAGCGCAAAATTAATATAGATGGCCTCATTTATATTTTATAACTATAACGTGTACAACATTTACAGTCCGGCTAAATCCAAAATCTCAGGATAACATGAAACAATTCTAGTATCAAATTAAAGTAGCTCACAATATGTATAAAATATTTCCAAGCAAAAGCCTAAAACGGGTTACCCTGCATGAAAAGTTTTCCGTATGAGAAAGAAACGGATCCATCTAAACAAATGCTGAAAGAAAGGGGCTTCTAAAACGATCGATTGTTTAATTAAAGATGCTGAAGCCTGTCAAGCAGTAGAATGATGAACTCAGAAATGTGACTTACAGCAGAGCTGCATGTGTTTTAATGAAGCGCTCTGTAATTGCATTTGCATCCTGACGGACGCGGTCTGACACGCTGAAGTTAAATATGTAACCGACTTTGGATTAACATTTCACACGTTTAATGCACTCTGTCGGGAGAAGAAATCTATAGTCCATCAGACAAAGAATTTCTGCCAGAGCTAAAAATAGGATTATCGACTGGGTAAACTCAACATTTTTAAATGAAAAATACGTAGCCTACATAATTTCAAATAGTTCAGATGGCAGAATAAAATGTAAAAATGCAATACAAATAAATCATCAAGACCGACACTCTTTCTTTTGGAAAACTGATGTATTTGATTATTAGAGTAAAGAATTACAGTATCGTAGTTGTTAGTAGGTATTAAACTGTAGAGAAACTGGGCCCTAAAAGATTTTCCAACTTTTCAAGAAAGTGCATGTAACAGTCCATATATATATATATTTATATATTATAAAAACACTATCATCATTTGTCCCCTGTCCGAGATGGACCTTGTCTTCGAGTAAGACTATGTACAATTGCTGTAAAGGAATTTGTTGCTCCACATTCGAAAATAAAATAAAATAAAAAAAATATATAGGGCGCGTAAACACATGAAGTGCAGTAGATGTCAAACAAAGATGCTAGTACCTAGCAGCAGTCTGAAAGACCAGCAAAACCTCAAAGATCACACAAGGCATTTTCCCCTCCCATTCGTAAGTGCGTGCGTGGACCTCTTCATGTCGACATCTAACAACCGTTTATGCTTTGTATCCTATAAGCACAAATAAAGAGTGGGAACTAAATGTAGTAAAACGCAAAATGAAAATACTAAGGTCTAAATAAACAGCTGAGGTGAAAACTTTTTTTTTTTAACTTTTCTTTTTTCTTCTTTTTAACTTCTAAGACAGAGAGAAAAGGACTAACCTATGTCCCTGGATTTATGAAATGTTGATATTCAGAGGAAAGTTTCTACACAGCTTGTAAACCATCTAGCACAGATAAGTGTACAGTATTTACAGCCTTATGTTGCACTTTTTAAGCTCTAAATCATTACATGAACATCAAGTTTTGTTAACACATACTACAGATAGAAAATAATTTAATGCCATGGTGAAGTCTTCTACCAAGAAAAGCTAAGTTTCAAAAGCACACTTTAAAACACTCATACAGATTCACTCTGCTGATAAAACAGAAAATAACATAAAAACTAAGTATAACTGTTAATATTTCCACTTGGTTTTTCGAGCAAGGTTATAATCACTAATAAATAAGCTCCATAAAACTATAACATGTTGTACATTGTACAAAAAAAGCAAGTTCTTTTAAAACTCGTCTTCATCAAGTCTTAATGGCAAGCAAAAGCTGAAAGTTTTTTTTTTTCTTGCTTTTCATTCTTTCTTTCATGGACGCATATACGGGAGCATGTGTGTGTGCCAGTTTAAGAGTGTATATTTGTTCATGAGCACATCAAAAATGATTCTCTAGTTGGTCACTATCTCCTTGTCCTCCATGAAGCGTGTGAAGCGGAAGTGAGTCCCGTTCTCAATGTTGGCCATTTTCTCTAGGCCAGCCAGAGCAGGATTGGGCTCAGAGTTATGCAGCTTTTCCATGCTGCCTGTCAAGCCTCCGATCGGAGAACTGCCCCCGTTGCCCACACTCCCTGACAGTGGAGGGGGCAGGCCTCCATTCTGGATCACAGAGATCTCGTTGGTCTTCATGGCCAGGCCGTTAGAGAAAGCAGCAGCATACTGATTCCAGAAGCTGGTTGGGTCTCCGTTTCCAACCCTACCGGTTAGGTCCTTTTGGAAGAGCTCAGGGAACTTTACAGGGTTTGTGCCCAGGAAAGCCATGGGACCATCTACTGAAAGCCTACGACCACGCCGTGCAGGAGCACTGTTCCACATGTGGGTACCCATATGCACCTAGTGAGAGAGAGAGAGAGAAAAGAAAGTGGAAGCAAAGGGATTAAAGAGTATAAAAACAACGAAGCAGTAGAGCTTCAATGTTTAAAATTTGGAAACATTAAAATGAATAACACGTGAGATGATGCAATGGAAAAAGAGGACCAGTATAATAATTAGTATTAAAATAGGCCCACTGGAAGCAGCATTTGTCTAATTATTAAAACAAGGTTAAAATGTTGTAACGTTCACTCAGTGAGAATGGTGGTCTGCATATAAAACAAAGGGCCTGTGGTAGACGTGTGTTCTGAGAAAATTGCACTGTCCACTTTCATTGTGCTGGACAGTATTGTATCTGACAGTTGCCCCCAGTTCACCCTTGAAGCATGCATTACATTCAGGGAAAAAAAATAACCTTTTTTAATTGTCGCAACCCTTAGTGTAGCATTGAACATATGAGGTGTACATTTTCTCATCTTTATGCTACTTTGGCTATTTACAAAGCTCAGAAATGATTTAGTGATTCCCCATTTATATGACAATCTTTTCAAATTGATAGTGTTTAATGCATTCCAAATTCATTATTATTTTTTTAAATCAATACTTTATGCAGTGAAACCAGACATCTGAAAATAACTTTTCAATTTCATACTTCGCTTAAAGTGTACCTAATTATTTATTCAGAGGGAAATTTATAGTTTGATATTTACATTTCTTCCTGAAAATTATGCCTATTGCGAGTCACATTTCACACAAATTAGTGTAATCACATATCCATATAACCCCCCCAGGATTCTGTTTATTTGTATGCTTGGCCTTTTTATTTATTGTGATCAAAGATAAACTCTGGAAAAATTGTGAGCATGCCACTGCTAAGGGTGGTTGCCACTGGTAACTGTGGTTAAAGCCTGTTAAGTGAAACATTCTTGGCTTTGTTCCACCAATTTCAAGCTCAGATTTCAGCCCAATATTCATATTAATTGGATGACTCAACATTTCCACGTCCTCTTTATTATTTCTGTATATTTTCTTTATAATTGTATACTTTCTGTATAATTTATTTATGCATGCTTGTGCTTTTCACCCCCCCCCCCCCCCCCCCCCCCCCCCTTATTATTCACAAAGCATTCTACTTATTTTCCCTCATCAATACTTGTTTACACGGTCAATATCTATTTGGGATGGGTTTCACAAACATGAATAGCAAAATAACATCAGTAAAAAGTTCAAATAACCTATTTCATAAAAACAGAGAAAATAATTTTCATCTTATATAAAGCAGTAATTACCTTGAGATTTCCTTTGGTGGTAAATGCTCGTCCACAGATTGTGCAAGCAAAGGGCTTCTCTCCCGTATGGGTTCTCTCGTGGATTTGCAGGGCACTGGAGGAGGAAAATGTCTTCCCACAAGTGGTACAGTAGTGCTGCTTAGGCGTCCTCCGTGGCGGGGCAGCTGAAAGTACTGGAGAGGTGGAAGCAGATGAGGTCACCAGTGCTGGGGGCAAGTCTTTTACTTCAGGTTGAAGGCCATGCAGAAAGCCGTTGACCTCCGTCTTCATCATTGAGGACAAGGGTCCAACAGATAGAAGCGATGGAGATGGGCTGGAGGCAAGACTGGTGTTAGGCTCAAAGAGCTGGGAGGGCAAATCTCGCATCTGGTGGGTCAGCATATGCTGCTTCAAGTTCCCCTTGGTGGAAAAGCCCCGGTTGCATGCTGTGCAAATGAACGGTCTCTCTTTGGTATGGCTTCGGTAATGGATGTCCAAGGCACTTTGGCAGGCAAACGTTTTGCCACAGATGTCACATGCTGTATTCTTCAAGATGCCTCGGTCACGGAAGGGGAAAAGCATGCAAAGAGGATCTTTTGATGAGTTAATTGAAGTAAGATCCAGAGCTCCAGGACTGTGAGAATGAGACTGCATGAGACCAGCACTAATGTGGTCCAATGACAATGCCCTCTGCTGCCGGTCCTCCAGACAAGGAGACTTTTGCTGTTGGATAGTACCATTAGAGGGTGATGGAGCTTGCATGGAAGAGGTAGATTCAGAGACAGCTGGACTTCCGGCACTTTGGCTTTCGATGTCACCTCCAAGAGAAGAGGAGTAATTTGTGAGTCTGTCTCCTTCCATTACTCCGTTCTCTATTAATTTCCCTTGGTCACACTGCACTTCCTCTTCTGCTGCCTGGTTGGCACTCTTCTCCTGGCTCTCCATGCCTAATGACTCTTGTGGAGTAGGGGATGAACAGAGGCTGTCTTGAGATGCATCAACTGACTTTGGTGTGTCTGGAATGCTGCTGTCTGGTCCATCCTCGATTCCTTCCATGTTTTCATCAGAGAAGTAGTCAAGATCATCAAAGTTTCTCTCATCGAATGAGCCAGCATCGGATCCCATGGATTCTGGATAGTTGTCAGGAAGAGGGGTGTTAGGGATCTGGCCACCCATGTGCATGCGAATGTGCTGCTGAAGAACCACAGCGTTTGTGAATTTCTTCTGGCAAATAGGACAAGAATGCTGGACCCTCAGTGGCGGCATAGCTCGATGGACGCTGTAATGAGTCTTTAGGTTGCCCTTGGTGGTGAAGGCACGACCACACACTTTACATTTGAAAGGCCTCTCCCCGGTGTGTGTGCGGTAGTGCATTTTGAGTGCACTCTGGCAGCTAAGAACACGGTGGCAGATAACGCACTCATTAGGGTCTGTCACTTTCCTGTCGATGTTCTCAACGAGTTGCTGAAGCTTAGATGTTTCTGAACCTTGGAGAGGATCAAGGAGACCCCCGAAAGGAAACTTAGCTTTGAATTGTTCTGACATCAGGGGCATGAGTGGGTTAGTGGCCATTGGAGGGCTGTTGGAAGTGGTGTACTCAATGGTACCCTCCACTGCAGAGCTCATGTTTGTCCTTAGACTGGATGAACGGTCTTCTTCAACATTTTCATTTGAGGTAGGCAGGGTTGTGCTCTCCCCTTCTTCCAACACATTATCTGTGTTCTTCATGGGTGCATCAGCAGGACCTGAGTCGCTTTTAGCAGAATGAGAAGGGCTGCTTACAGCCAATGAGCTATTCTCTTCCTTCTTGATGAATGGAGACAGGCTTGGTATAGTTGGTGGAAGTAACATGCCAACAGAAGATGTCAGAGTAGACAGAACAGGTTTACTATCGAGCCAGCTAGTCACTGGCTTCTCTGGAGGCATGGACATACCATAGGGAATGCCAGTACTCGTAGGAATATTGTCTAGATGCTCTGGGACAGGATATGGGTTCATCTGAATGTGTGGATACTTCTCTTTATGACGCTGAAAATGAACCTTCAAGTTACCACGGGTTGAAAAGCGGTTGCCACATATGTTGCATTTGTATGGCCTCTCACCTGTGTGAGACCGTAAGTGAATCTGCAAAGCACTGTCACTACCAAACACCTTGCCACAAAACCTGCACTTATGCTTGAAAAACGTATCCTCAGAGCTACTCTTCGGTTCAAAAGAAGAGACATTAGGTGGCTTGCCTTTTCTTTGCTGAGCAAGTGCAGCCAGTGAGTTGAGATCCTCAACTGTGGTACCGACACTGGGCGGTGCACTGGAAAATATGGGGTTGCTTGGTGGGGGCTGAGGTAGAAGGGTATTAGCCACAGGATTCAATAGGCTTCCCATTGCAAAGGCTGGTGCGGATGACTTCACAAGTGATGGATTTCCCAACTGAGGGTGCAAGCTTCCCGCATTACCTGGCCTCTTGTCTGAAGGTGGGGCATTAACTGTAGCTGGCCCTGCTGCTCCAAGGTTTTGAGATGACTCTCCCACACTGGAATTGTTCTGAGGTAGCTGCACAACATTAGCCATCTGTTTCAAACTGCTAATGCTTGCAGACTGGCTAGCTATGCTCTGTGCTAACCCTGCAGCAGCTGCCAACTGTTGAGACAAATGGGAGCTAAGAGTGGTTAGTGGGCTGGTACCTGAACCTAAAGTCACAGGGGAAGAACTAGGTGGTGCTTGGAGCTCAGGTGACTGCGAGGCTAGCAGAAGAATCTGGTGACGAATCTGCTCGATGAGCTGTAGCTGATGGATCTGCTGCTGCTGTAGGGCCAAAAGCTGCTCCATGAGGGCTGGCACAGCCACCCTTTGCCCTCCCGCTGCTCTAGTCTCTTGAGAGAACTGGGCCACAGCCACTTTGGTGCTCTGTAGGTTTTCAATAATGACGTTGCTGTTGATCATGGAAAAATTACCCAGCTCAGTCAAATTACCCATCTGAGGTAGTGAGGCAGAAATGACAGAGTTCCCCAGATTGGACCCAGTGCTGCCCAGAGCTCCATGGCTGCTTCCAACGCCACTGAGTGGGCTGCCACCTGCCATACGTTCACTTCCATCATTATGGGGTGCAGAGACTCCTGACATGTCAGTGTCCATGGCCTCCTCTTTGTCAAGTACGTTCTGCTCCGAAAGGTCGGTCAACTCTGCTTGATCAGTGTTATTAGTTGTATCATTCATCTGCTCATCAGGATTATGAGGAGAGGAGCCTGGGGAGAAGGTTCCGGAAGGAGACACTGGATTTTCATTCACAATTAGAACTAATTGATTCTTAGTGCAATTCTTCTGGTGTTGTTCAAGATCCGATAGTTCAAAGAACTCTGCGCAACATCTGCTGCAGACATGGGCACCCGAGTCTTTACAGGGGGAGTCGTTCGGGTTGGTCTCTGTGTCCCCTGTAGAGGAAAATAAGAGGGGGGAACAGGGGGATTAGTGATTAGAGATGTTTTGTATCTGAAGAAGCAGCTTTATCTGTTCAAATTCTTTTGTTGTTAATCTTCTGTTAATCAGTTTATTGCTTATCCCCCTCATACGTTCAAAAAACAGCCATCATAAAAAGAAACAAACACCAAATAACACAAAGAAAAAGGCCTCCACACTATGTAGAGCTATGATGAAATAGGATAAGAAAAGAGACTAAATCAATAGCACTTTTACAATATTGCTTAAAAGTGATCTTTGAAGATGTGTATCAAAGTCCCATCAATTCAACCACCTTAGGTAATCATTTTCTTCAGATAATCCATCAAAACATAAAAATACTATGAACTGAGAACAATGGGCCCTAATGAAATTTCATAGAGGGCCATTGATTTCCAATATTTCATACTCCTCAATGTCTACATGTCCACTAGGCACAAATCAACCATTTGAAGGACTTATTAGACTTTCAATTTGCTGTCAACTTTGCTCATTTTCAACCAACTGCAGGCATCTTGGACAGGTTATCCCTGTCACTAAACTAATTTGTATCCAGTCAGCCTGCAATCAGGATCTGACAGGAACAAGTAAGCCTTTGGCATTCAGATTGCTATGCACTCTACAGGAGCACAGAAATTCACTCATACCAGGCTAAGCATGAATGAAGTAATTGCATGATCATCTTAATACAGAGAGTGGTTTTAAAATGATTTGGAATACTAAATAATTATTCAATCAGTAGGAACATTTGTAACTAGTTTTAGGAGAGTGTTTATGCAGCGTTAGCAATGCAAGCATTTGAATACAAAAAAAAAATAAAATTAAAAATGAAAAGTAAACAATTACTGAACATTTGGCTTAGCAAGAAACTCTTTGCTTGATTAAATGAGTCTAAGTTTAAGTGTACATATATAATATTACATGCCTGATTTTTATTTAATTTATACAGAGGAACAGGTTGAGACTTTTTTTTGAAAATGAACCATAAGCATTTGCAAAAGAAAGCAAGACAAACTGTTCCGTTCCCTCCCAGCCCTTTTAGGGCTGTGGCCTTTCTCCAGTTTCCTCATTCTTTCTCACCCCACCTCCTCTCTTATGGTCCCTTAAAATTCATGCTGTTTAACATACAAGTTGATTTACAAATTACAATTCTCTATGAGTTCCACTCATTGTGGGGCTTCGCTCTCAACATTTTCATCATCGTGGAGATTCATTTGCAAATGAAACCCCTGCAAGAAGTGTGTCCCAGCCCTGTGGAGAGACAGGATGGCTCCCCATTGTTCCCCAGCATGGGAGTGTCAGAGCAGGGGAGAGGGGCGAGGGCCCAGCCTGCTCATCACGGCTGGCTCTAAAGCAGATCCTGTTTAATTCAGGGATTATCTTCCCCCTGTGTCTCTCTGAGCTGGAACATCAGATAACGTTAATGTTGCCATGACAGTAAAGCCGTGTCTCACACAAACGATGTGTTACCCAGACGGGAAAAAGTCAACTTTTTGATGAAAAAGTTTTAATATTGAAAGTCTGTTGAGGTGAGGCTAATGAAAGGGAAAAAAGTGAATATAGTGTGGGGGTAGTTACTGTAAGAAGATGACTTGAGTAAATTAAGGATCGATGTGTAAATCATATTATACTGCTTATTAGAACAAATAATTTTTCAAATATAATATAATATAATATAATATTTATAATACAATATAGTAATATATATGGTATTATTTAAAATAATAATAACAATAATGCACACAAACCGTTGCTTTTAATATAATCACATTTCAGTCCAAAAATGAAACAACTTAAATTTATTCAGTGCAACCTGTTGAAGATCTTTGTTTTTGGTCAGCAAATTTGTGTCACTTCATTTGATCACAAAATAAGAATACTAACAAAAACATTTTTCTCTCTTCCTCAGTAAATATGTACCGCAAGATACTTCCTAAAATATGAACAACAGCAAAAGTCTTTGGAAAGAATAAAAAATAAAAAATAAAAAAATATTGAGGGGGGAAAAACATAATGTAACTTTTGAATATGCATTTGTATCCTTACAAATGCATATTCAAAAGTTAAATCACTGTTGACTATTCAAATTCAAACCTATAATTATTAATTTCATTATAATATTTAGAGATTTAAATAGCACCTTGTTTTCTTAGAAAATACATATTCTAGAATGTTGACATTTGAACAATTAATTTCCAAACAATGATATGACGATCATCAAATGATATGTGAAGGATAAAATAAAGTCTTATGACATATCTGTCCAGAGAAACATTTTAACACAACCTCTGACCTGTAAATAAAGTAAGCGCTTTATTCTGCCTGTAAAAACTGGTACAAATCTAATAAATTAATTAATGAATTAATATAAAAATAAAAAAATCTGCCTGCCCAAAAACATAACATAACATTTGAACAAATAAATGAATAAATTAGCATTTTAAATAATTATTTTCAGTAAAAACAACAACAAAATACAAGATAAGCAAACTGAAATGAATTTTCTCAACTAGAAAAGCATTCATAGTTGAGAAATTAATTATACTCAAACGACAATGTGCAATGGGCAGCTTACAAAGCCAGATGTGTCTATACGTCTCTAAATTACATGGAAAGCAAGAAATGACGCTAGTTTGTGAAAGCTATTGTACACTGTGCACGGCTGTGTGCTGAGCTGTAGATTAGTGAGGCAGAGCTAGTTTTGATGAGAACCGTTCTATACAGTGTGATGGCTTTGGGTCATTGTCAGCATGCTACAGAGCAGGTCAAAGATCTCATCCCAAGCAAATCAAGACAGAAATAAGAGAGAGAATTGGTGGTGTGGTAAGTAAAAAAAAAGAATGACTAGAAAAAAAGAGAGGATAAACATACATGAGAATAATTTGTAATGTCTACGTTACTTTTCTCAGCTGCAGGCGCCTTGCTAGTTGTGACTTCGAAGAGTGAGTTACCGTTCACTTAGAACCTCCTTGTGTGTCCCTTACTATCTTTCACCCGCCCTCAACTTTCCTGCTTTCCCTTAGCGTCCCTCCCTCACTTTCTCTCTCAAGCCATAGAAAACTTCCTACTGAACACTAGATGGTGTGCCTGGGAAAGGCTTCTCTGCTGGTCACCGAGCCCTCATCCTCAATTCTTATGACTTGCTCTTAAAAGGACGAGTGTGAAAGGAGACTTGAGATATAAATAAATAAATAAAATCAGACGTTGAAGCCATTTCCAAAACTTTCACTGCATAAATACTGACAAAATGACAAGATACAAAATCCTTGTTGTTTGCAATGCTTGTGTGTGTTTTGGAGGGGGGGGGACCTCCCTGACAATCTCTCTGGGTGGGTGAGTGGCAAATTTGCTGAGGTTAAAGGGGAAAGCAGCCACATTGATCTCAATCCACATCACCCCCCACCTCCTCAACCACACACACCATCCCAGAAAAAAATAAGAGTCCCTGTTTGGCTATAGGACAGCATGGTGGAGGTCAGAGACATGGTACACATGAACAAACCGTGACCTGATCTCTCCTCGTCTCCCCACAGAGGAAGCCTGGCAAAGGTTAAAAAAGCTCTACATCCCACCCTCAGTGACAGGCCAACAGGGACAGACTCCTCACCTCAGTCTAGCCGTAATACTGCTTTCTAATACCTCACACAGGCCGCAAAGCATAGGGGGGAAATTAGCCTCTCTGCTTTTCTCAAGTGAGAAGACACCAAGGAAGTTTTTCTGTATTCATCAAGACCTGGTTTACAGCAGAGGTTAAGGAAAAAAGCTACCACGCAATGCTTAAGTCATGAAGACAGCAATACATTTCTGAACTGACATAGCCTACAGGTTATGCCTTTGCCTTTTGCTTTGAATGAGATTTATTTGGCGAAAATGTGAACTTGGTCAGCTGACAGTGGTTGACAAACACTGCCATTCACTACTTTATTGAATTGAAAAGGGAACATCCAGCTATGCCATGATTTTGAAAATCTGTTTTCTCTTCCGTTTCTGAAATTCTAGCAGTAATCACATAAAATTTACCTATGAATGCCCTTCGCACGTCAGTCCCAAACAACTAAATCTGGGCCTGTTCTCGTATTAATTTTTTAATAACAACGAGCTGATTTCTTGATTTCTCTACAAATTAAAAGGGAATAGGCTATGTGAAAATAAGGGGGTGTACTTGTATTGCATCTCAACACATAGAACCGCGAAAATCAGTAGGCCTATTTAAAAAAAAAAAAAAAAAAAAAACATAGGCTATAACAAAAAAAAAAAAAAAAAGATGATCACAGGTATATTTTCTTTTCTTATAACCAAAAATGAACACATGGTAAGTTTAAGGAAAGCTTATGAAAATTAAGTTGTGACATCTAAAAGCAACTGGTGTCTATAGCGACCCATGATCTGCAACGAAAATGAGTTTAGTTTTATTTATAACCTCAGAAATCAAATGAATTAACGTGAAGAGGAGGAGCGTAAAATAACGTTGCTGTTTACTGCAATATTAAAGAGCTAATAGTTGTGTTGTGCCAGTAATTAATGCTTATATATGTAGGCTTGCTAACATAAAGATTGCCGTAAACCGTCATTAAATGAACGGTGAGCTATATTTCTATAGCCTAACTTTCCCTTTTGCTTTAACACTATAAGTAGGTCACTTCTGTTAATTCATCGCATGTTCCACAACCGAATATTGAAAATGGATTTGACTAAAAGCTGAATAAAAAATAAATTGAAGAAAATTATTTGGATCTAGTTTCGATATGAAACAAAATCCTTACCTCTTCAAAGGTCCCATTCTAATCAGAAACATGATAGCCTAAACGCCGAGTTAAGCAAGAGATGGGACAGCTCCTCCGAAACAGCCCGCTTTAAAACAGTTCAAGACACTTTACTGATCACAATGTTCAGTATGCCCTTTAAATTATTTGTATAGCTCGATGGGACGCGAGACGGCCTTTGATAAATGCAGTTTAAAAGTAGTAAAACAAGAATAGGCTTAAAATGTGTAGTCAGTGACTACAAAACCTAGTCACTGCCTGACTGACTTCAGAAACAGAAATGTTCAAACACTAAAAACTATGAAATTAAAAGACTACCTGCATTTAGTAGGAGAGCATTTTAGGGAAAAAGGTCATTCACATAATTAGGCTTGTTATAGGCTATGGTTATTTTACATGTGCAAAGAAAATAATAATTCTATAAATATTGATAAATATTTTGCACTCTTATTTGCAGCTCGAAAAACATATGTGTAGTAAATGTACGTTTTAAAAGCTGAAAAGGCACTGTATGAAAGATGAGTTTGGTCACAGTGTGTGTCGGAAACTAGCTACATGGCACGGGCTACTAGCAAGTCAGCTCTTGATCATGAAACTGAATTAAAAGCAAACGAACGAGATTACATATTAGTGTACGTTTTCGATACCCCTCTATTGTATAAGAAGGCAGGCTATAGCAAAATTAACATGACGCAAAAAGTTTAAATTATATAAGTGTGAAGCCATAATGAAAAAGCTCGATTACTTGTGTTTATGTGATTTCGTTGTCCGATCGCCCGTATCTACTACTACTCAGTTTGATTGTGCTTACTCTTTACATATTACAGTTTCATAAGAGTTGGAAATACTGGGGGGAAATATTTTAAGAAAAGAAGTTTCGCCGTCGTCTCCTCCACCTTTAAGGTCGCATGACATAATTTTCGATAACGGAGTGAGAGCTGGTCACTGAGATAGCATGGTGTAAAACCATATAGGCTACAAAAGAAAAAATATTGTTTAATTAATACGTTTCATATTGTTTCTGTCTGGGGTTTGCGCTGCTGAAGTCTAGAGATGCAATATCCTACAGAAGAGGGGAGGAGGGGGGAAAGTTGAAACCATGCGAATCCCCACTTGTGTGGGAAACTTAAACGGGCCAGAACAAAACTAAAAGCTTTAAATTTCACCAAAGCATACTGGTGGATTTTGTAAAAATCTTTAATAAATAAAATGAAACGCGAACTTCACCTAGGCTGTAGGCTATTATACTTTCTTTCGTAAGTCAGCTTAAGACCAACTTTAGATAAAAAATAACACATGAGAACGGTAAAGGGATTCTTTAAAGAATCACACAGATCTAGATGAAACGTGTTTTTGTTTTAGCGCAAAGTGATAGTTTCGAGTGGTCTAAAACTTTTGCTGTAGCTAGCCTACTTATAGAGCTCTTACAGCAAGTCCCTTCAGTAGCACAAATATATAAATGTATCAATTCCTTGTCCGAGTTAAAAAAACAAAAACAAAAACGAGGGAGTCACACTAAATACGTTAAAAGAAAAATGATCAAAATAAAAGTATGAATCGCTTTTGGTAAAAAGGTGCAGCGCGAGTTTATGTGTGTAATAAGGGCTTGAACTCACCATTGTGCTCGGTTAGGACCAGCTGAGAGTCGGACTGGAAATGCTGCGGCTTCGCTTGTTTCCTCCGCGACATGCTGGCTCACGCATCAGCCACGAAAGAATAAAAAATTACTATCAAATCTGCTCAAAATTACGGAAATCGAGCCCATCCACCGCGCATGTGTCCTGTTATGATTATCAATAATGCCTAGCGATTAATCATGGGAGGGGGGGTGGAGGGGGTCCTCTGAAAGACGATTGGCACCTTGCCAGCCCCCTATTCAAATGAAGTCTCTTTAATCAATTAGCCGCTGATTTGCTGGGGACTCTTGTCTCTCTTGCTGCTCCCACCCAATGAGTTGATCCGTGTGGAAGAAAGGCTGGATTTTCCAACTCCCTTTAGATACAGTTTAACCCTTCTTAGCAACCATCTGGTGGCTACGTTGGAGCTTAACTTGGCCACTACAGGAATGTAAATTTCTCTTTCGAAAGACCAAACGTATCTTTTGATCTCGCTGGGCATCAAACTGGTGCTCAAGAGTTGCAATTCACCAAAAAGTGTCCGGATGGCCAAACTCTCTGCCAAAGGTCTTCCACAGCCTTTTCTGTAGCTTGACGTTTCAGAGCGTATCGCGTATCCTCGTTTGTGATTGGCATTAAAGTCGTTGTAATTCAGCCCCTGGATGATTGCAAGCGCACCGTTTCAAACCAAGTCGTTCTTTCCTCAAGGCAGCGGTGTTAAAAGTAGGTCGGTCAACGGAGTTTCATGCGTAATGGCAACTATCGGCGTCTCGAAAGTCCAAAGAATGTATCAAATGTCCCAAATCAGATTCATCTGATTTTTGCCGAACGGGATCAGTAACACGTTTTCATCACACGCCGCATTCAGCGAACAAACAAACTTTAAGGGCCCATGCAGAACGGTGAGAAATCCTCAGCCCCACCCCTCTGTTATTCTATTGGTCACTGCTCTGTTCTATCATAACTCGCGCTCTGTGTCCCTCTCAGTCTCTCACCCACCTCTCCTTCCCACTCTCACTCCCTCACCGCGCGACTGAGAGACAGAGGAAGCGCTCGGGCTTCACAGCGAACCGCTTCGGCTGTGCGAATGCATCCCATCTAGCTTGTTTGAAAATAATTTCGCAAAACAATTTGAGCTTTTTATCTTTCGAGGCGGTGACGGAGAAGGCAGTCCTCATCCAGTAAACCTTTAGTGCTAAAATGAAGTCGCACAAAAGTGAAAAGTCTGGAAATCAAGAAAGTATTTGGAAACAAGTATATTTAGGAATCGATTTAAGCTGGACTAAAAAAAAACTAATCAAAACTAACAAACAAACAAAAAACTCTCTTTAAACAGTTTGCTCTTTTGACTAGGAAATGTGCATTGAGTGCATTGAAATGTGCAATGTATTGACATTTTGAAATCTTTTGATTTAAATGTGCAATAACCAACAATTAATTTGGATTAAACATGACAACAAATAAATGACCTATGAAAGAAGAGAAAACAATACGAGAAACTTATTAATATGCTTCAACTTTTTCCCAAATGCTTCATCTGATAATATGAAAATTATCTGATGAAGCATTTGCATATTTATATTTTTAAAAGTGAAAAATTACATATTTAAAATTTTCAGTAGCCTACATGCAAAAACAAATGTTTTAATAATGTCACATGCGTAAAAACAAAACTGACATTATCATTCCAAACGCAGTTATATGTCTACGTTGTTATTCAAAATCCTGTTTCAATTGAAACGATTAGATAATAATAATAATAATAATGAGTTATTATATTTATGAATAGGCAGTGTTTTAAAGAAGAGAGATTCTCCCTCTGATTACACTGTAGCGAAGCTTAAGATTTATGTCCTGGAAAAGACAAACGAAGCTATCAGTCTAGCTGATTTTGAGAAATGAAGATAATAACGTTACTATAGGTGATGTCTCGGATGCCATTATTTCTCACTGAATATTTAACGAACTGCTGCCGGCGAGATGGATCAGGTCCTATAGCGTCAGCTATCTATACTTAAGGCGACTGTTATTTACTTATTAATGAAAGAAGAGAGGGAAAGAAGAGAGGAGTAAACGGACGACGTGTACTTTTGGTTGAGAAAAAATGATATACGGAGGAGAAATCAATACACTACTTACCTTTAAAGCACATCAGATTATGGCTGTGTTTTAAAGTTATTTCTATTGTTTTATTTCTGGCCTATAACGTATTCCCACCTGTCCACATTAATATGAATTGCATGAATATATATTTTTTTCCGATTTTTTTTTTTCACATGACTAACCTCTAATTCTTTTTCTTTCTTTCTTTCTTTCTTTCTTTCTTTCTTTCTTTCTTTCTTTCTTTCTTTCTTTCTTTCTTTCTTTCTTTCTTTCTTTCTTTCTTTCTTTCTTTCTTTCTTTCTTTACTACGTCTTTTAACAACTCATACAATAAAATATGAAAAGTCCAGACAAGGCAACAACATCTGAAAATCATATCGTATCATAAATGCAGGGATACGGACTGTGAGAAGGGGGCAATATTTTGATGTCCCCGGTGAGAGGATCGATGCTCGGTTAATTGATGTGAGTGTTGGTGTGGGGCTGTAAACACGCTGATTTGCAGCTCAGCCGAGCGCGAGACGCTATAAATGAGATTCCCCGCGCGCGCTCGGACAATCACCGCGTGAATGACACTAACGGCGAGAAATTTGGGCTGTGACTCGAGAGAAGTCGGGGTGCACCACGAGAATGGGGGTTGGGGTTAAGTGAAAGCGCTCAAACGCTCCCTCCCTCCCTCTATTATGCGGCTGCAATTAATTGGCAGGGTTGACAAATGTTTGGAAATATCATTTGGGTGATGCAGATGCACACGAGTTCCATTTCAAAGTTAGGCATCTTCCTTAGACATGAGAACATTTATTACGACCATCAGAATATGAAATATGTAAATCTTTAAGATAACGTTTATCTTATAGCCTATTGAGCAAAGAACAAGTCAGGGCTCTTTCTAAAACGCAGATGCTCGCGCTCACTTGGGGTGTCACGCGCTAATCGATAAGAAGCATATAGCAGCGGGAGCGCGTGGGGTCATCATTCACCATTATCACTGACAACCGATAATTGATCATTCCACAGAAACAGAGGGCGTTTGACCGCATAATTGAATAGCATAAGCAGTATGGATGATTTTTTTTCGCCTTCGCGTTTGTGGACGCCACACATCACCGTTTTATGTCTTTTATATCTTTTAAAAGAGCTCCTTTTTTGTAGCAGAGTTCAACATAGCTTTCAGTGAGGAGCTGAACTGCTGCATGCTCTGCGTGGAGAATTACAAACAGTTGGATCACACTTTGAATAGGATCAAGTCAAAACAGTGGCGAATGTGAAGAAGGACCTTATGAAATGTTAAACTTCTTGTCACAGGGAAAAGCGCGTTCTCTCTGCATCCTCCTAACTGTTGAGCTATAAATGAAAGATGTTTCTCTTCACTCCTTCCTCTTGAGGAATTTGATGCAGTTTTTTAATCAGGCTGATTTACACTCTGCCTGTTGGAGGTAGACGCACGACTGTTTTAAGCCCCGTTTATCCACGTTCATTTGCGCACGATCGCTTCTTGCAGTATTGAGTGGAATGCAAAATATAGTGCATTCACAGTTTTGAAAACAAAAGTAACGGAATAATCTCGAATTTGAATTGTGATTATGAATAATTTCTTGTTCTTTAGAAAGTGGACAAAGTTTAAGTGCGTATCTGGTGTTGTAAATTGTGATCTTGTCTCCATGGCAGGCGTGATGATCATGTCAAGCGGCAGACAGTCGCCTCCTGATGATATCTACCATCTGTTATCAACAGATGACGGGGATTATTGCAGCCACCGAGGCATTTTTCTAATGTGTTAAGTTCCAGACCCCAGGGTGTGAATGCTTTCTATTACAAATAAATAACATATAGTTTATTTACCTCAGCTGCTGCTCTCTGATAATAATCAATAGTTAACTGAACGTATGTGATCAATGTTGAAAGGCATTTCTATTTTATTATGCAAATAACCTATATTTGCATCAATTCATTTCTGTACAACAGAATAGGCTGCTTCAAATACATCTTACTGATTTCAAGTAGCCTATGACTAAATATTTTACAGACATACGCATATATACAGAATCAGAATCACAATCATAATTAGTTTTATTCGCCAGGAGTGCGCAAACACACCAGGAATGTGTTGTGTTTTTTAAAGGTGCTCCTGGTACATACATACATGCACACATCTGACATCATATTCATGCATAATATATGTATATTTACATAATATTTCCAAATTCATCTTTTTTTTTTTTACTGTACATACAGATATTTTATAAACAAAAGGAGAAGTGTCAGAAATGTTAAAAAACTTAGATGATAGATAGATAAGGCATAAGATCATAAATTAAGAGCTCATTGAGGAGCTAATGTCTTCTAGTGAACCCACCCTCCCACTACCACAAATACAAGCTCGCAGTAAACATTTGATCCAACATAAGCTTTACCTCTTTAATTGTGGCAGTCTCTCGACATCAATAGACTGTTTGTTTTTGCATGGTCATAAACAGAACTGTTCTTCCACTCTGCCTTTCTCCTGAGAAAACATTTATTAAAAAAAAAAGAAAAAAAGTTGTGTTTACAAGAAAGAAACTTTATGCTACTAATAGGGAAGAATCAATAAAAATGTTTTAGTGAATTCAGTGACCACCTCAGTCACATGAAATACGCTCAACCACTGTAAAATCTCAAAATAGTGAAAAAAGAACACCACAGCACAAATGATAGAAAAGAGATGTAGCTGTTGCATGCTCAGATGTCCTGATTTTTAATTACACATACTTAGAACAAGCATCTATCTGTTTGGGAAAGATAATTTCTTTCTCTGTCTTACGTTGTGTCCATGTATGCATAAGAGTGTGTGAGACGGAGAAAAAAAGAAAGATGTCTATAGACCTCTCTTATCTTCAGAAAAGGTTGAATTAGTGATTCCTGACTAGTTATGTCACAATGTATCCTGGCTTCAACACATAGAAAGCATTAGAAACAGCACATTCTTGTTTTCATCTAAAGTGATGCAAATGTACAATATCAAACAATCCTACTTTTGTGATTCTTCACATTTGACATGATGAATTCATCCTATTTGAACACTGAAAAACAAAGAAAAAGTAAATATATATTCCATAACATAAATAATTGTACGAATCTTACGCTAAAACAAAATGGCCACTTTAGTCAAAACAGAGTGAAAACTCTCATTTACAAACAAAAATCTCGGTTACACTTTATTTTAAGGTGTCCTTGTTACAGTGTAATTATACATTTAGGTACTGAGTAATATTAATTAAATACATGTATATGGTGAGGGTTAGGATTAGGGTTTGTCTTAGGGTTACTTGCATGTAATTATGCATACTTTATTGTTATTATAATAGTAAATACATGTAATGTGTAACAAGGACACCTTTAAATAAAGTGTTACCATTAGATGTACTTAGGGTTAGTTTAACGAACTAACAGAGTAGACCTGATGACGACTGGCCGAGATGAATCACATCCACTTCTCTTATGACACTGATGAATGGTATTTGGAGTAAGAGCTCTTCAGCATGTTTTAGTGTTAGAGGGAGATTATTTTGACACATTTCACCTAAAATTTGAAAAACAGAAGGACAAATTTCACCTTGGAAAGGACAAAAAACACATAAAAGGACAAAAAACACACATACAACATGGTAAGCAAATGGATTAAATAACTTAAAAAATAACTTAAAATGTACAGTTTATACACACTGTGCCTAGATGTTAACAGAAACTTTGCCTGAAGACATAGACACATACACACTCGCAGATTCAGAGTGAGTCAGTGTGTAAAAACAAGGAGGAAGAGTGTGACTACAGAGCTGCTTATGCTTTAAAAAAAAATATATAAATCACTAATAAGCCTGGAAGTCATGTGAACAGATTAATAAATGAGTAACAAGAACCGAAAAGAGAACCAGCAGATAATTGACTTTAAAAAGGATGAAAGCATCCATTTTGGCTTAAGTGACTGTTAAAACAGATACAAAAAAGCCCTCTGTTTCCGCATGAACATTATGATTTTATTATTGTTGAGCGGTTCAGAAATTTCCAGCACATTTCAGGAATGAGTGTGATGTTTAGGAAGAGGTGCTGTAAATAGCATTCACAAGACAGTTTCAGTGTGAGAAATGTAAAATGAATGTTTCAAGATGTTTACTCTTTCATTCACATCTTTCCAGCACCCGGCAAAGGAAAAACTACATTAAATTCAAGCTTTTCATTTTTAATTGTTCTTTAAAACAAGCAATAACACACATTAGACGGAACTGGGGTTTCGGTGGTTTGAAACTGCCACTGTCTGGAGGGAGGATAAGCAATATGTGAGTCTGTCTTTGAAAAGCAGACTAAGCAGTCTCATTCAGAAAGACCACACAGCAAACACATGCACACTCGCTGGAAAGAAAACCAAAAAAACAAGTATGACATTTTCAGTGTAAAAAGTGACCATTGGAGCCAAAGATGATGAGTAAAAACGTCCTTGAAATACAGCGCAAAGTTCTTCTCTCTCCCTCTATCACGTATTTTTATTTTTTTAAATGTAACAGTGTCCCTGTTTATGTTTATAGCTTCATGTAACAAAACATGTTTGAGTACAACTTCTGACCTACTGACCACCCAAAGCACACACACACAAATGTGCACAGGTTCCTGTGCAGGGAAGTTTTCTCTTGTTTTTATTACTTCTTTTTCCATTGGCTGGCTTCCTCCCACATGTCCCACTATCACTTCCTTTCTTCCTTTGTGCAGGTTTTAGAGAGCAGCGACTGTGCTCGCCTATTACCCTCTCTGGCCCAGTTTTCCCATTTCTTTATCCTTCTTCCTCTATCTCAGCCGCTTTCTAAGATTTCATGCCCTTATTCTATCCCTCTGTTTCGCTCTCCTTCTTTCTTTCTCCTTCCTTTTCTCTTTTTCTCTCTCGTTAATATTCACAGTAAGAGCTCAGGCACTTACAAAGTCTCCTCTAGAGTCACAGCCAACTGTGGCCTTGTGAGAACAAACATACACAGCTGACAAACATCTACAGGAGGTGACACTAGATCAGTCTCCTTCAGGGATATATCAGCAGAGGATTCTGAATTAATATCATGCTTCACAGGTCATATAAAGATCTTTATGTATTCTAAAATTGACCATTTGGACCAAATGGACCAGTTAACCATGCAGACACAGAAACAAATCAACTGCTCTTTAGAAGCATCTTTAAATTTATGTTTTGCAATTTCTTTGCTGATAAGCTATTATTATTATTATTTTTTTTATATTTAAACTCTACGATGACAGGGTGTGTGCTGTATAGGACACCATTATGCACATTTATCTCCTGGTGTATGTGACAGGAAGCAGACAGTCTATTGAAGACCTTCTCTTGATTTTAACAGTCTCTGATTGGACAGCAAACTCGCATTAAGGCTCTATTGATCCTCCTGCCGTTTCAGAGGTGATCAATACAATTGATTAGAGGAGGCTAAATCTAATACAATAGAAAGTGTGTCTGTATGTGCATGCATTAAAACATAATAGTAATAATAATTAATAATAATAATAATAATAATAATAAACAATTCCTGCAAAGTGCAACACACATACACACACACACACACACACACACACACACACACACACACACACACACACACACACAAACACAGTTTTCCACATATGTAATTTTACAGTGCCATTTTTCCAAGACTTCAACCTTTAAAGGCACAGGATAATTCAACAGTAATTAATAAGATTAATCATTTGCAAAATGGTATCAATTAAGCACAAAAAGGGTATGAACTAGAGTACATGTTCAGCAATTAGGAACAAAGAGCTTCTCTCAGCCATTATTGTATGTTAATCACTTATTACTATGCACTAATTATGATGAATATAATTATACTGAGAGTTCTCATTGGTCATCAGTGGCAGGTTTATAAAGAAAAGGCAAATTTGTTCCTTAATTTTGCTGTTAATGAGATTAAGTATATTAATGATTCAATTACACAATGTAATGTCTGCTGCTTATAACCTTTGCCGCAAGGGAGATTGATTGTATCAGTAATGAGAAAAGTGATTTATCTGTCTCAAAGGTTGTTCAAAACGAGTAGCATTATTTCTCTACACAAACCGTTAATTTGTTAAGTGCACTTAACTTGTCCCCCTAGCTAATGGTCATTAACTATTTGAATAAGAACAATATTAATATTTTTCATAATCGGTTATGTCAGTTTGTTAAATGTTATATAATCTCTCCTATGCTTCAGTAATGGTTTGTAATCATCCTATCCAATGTTCTCACTCAGTTGTATTTTATAATAATATTAAAATGACTTACGGTCTCCTGTCTTTAAGAAAATGTCAAGAACTCCCCTCTAGTTTGGTTATTATGCTGATTTTAATGATTGTTAGCGCTATAGTGGTGAAAGAGGATCTCTTGTATTTTCTGCCGCCACCAAATAACCAGATTTGTTTTTTCAACTTTTCAACCTGCCCATGGCTCATTTAAAGGCAAGATGAGTTAACGGCCCAAATGAGAGTTTCTTTTAATGTACAAATACAATAAGAATGATATTTACCACGAGTCTGTGAGTCAGTCACGGGAGATACTTGTCACAAACACACACAACACATGTAAACATGCCACTGTCCTCTCTTCTCAAGCCCCTGACCCAAAAACACCACCAAAACCTCTCATAATTCAATGTCTCCAAATCCAATTGACGAGAGTCAAATTGAATTTTCTCACCAAATGCGACTGAAGTTTTGAGACATTCTAAATATACAGAGAACATGCTTAAATAAGAAATGGGAATAAATGGGAAGTCACAAACAAATAGAATTATGTAGTGTTCACAAATTTAAAGAAAAGATTGTGTGTGCTACTGCACAGTTTAAAAATACCACCGGGATTATTGGAAGAGACAATAATTGAATTTTAGCAGTCAAGCAGATGCTTTCTCACACCACATCCAATTCATAAAGCCTCATCCTGTCATTGGTGATCTGAAAAAACCTCTGATGGAGTAATCGGTCCACATAAAGGCCCATTCATTTTGTGTGTATATTTGTAGATTCTGTTGGAGAGGATGAGAAAAGAAAAAAAAAAAGTCAAATTGTATAAAGAATGTGATACCTGGCTGTCTATAAACGGGAAAAAAGGGAGAGAAACAGAAGGAAGCGTGTTCAGTTGGATGGGTCATTATCCTCGAACCAACTTTGACCTGCCCACCGCGTGGTTCCTCGGTAGATGAAACTTTGTGTTAAGTAAATGTATATCCAAAAACGAACCAACAAGCAAAAAGTTTGCTTAAAAGAATGTTCAAAATATATTTAAAAAAAATATTTGTCTTATACATAAAAGTCTAACATGGACAAACAAGTGAGTAAAGAGAAACATTATGAGCTAATGACATTTAAATAGTAATTTGAGATTATGCAGTCAAATGCTCATAAAACAAAGGCCCACACATCACGTGAGCATCAGTTGAGATTGTTCTGATAGTTATTTCCTTCATTCATCACATCACATTCAAATTTAGTCAAAACTTTTCTCACTTCAATCTAATAACAAAACCCCTGAGAATTTAAACTGAATAAAAGGTGAAGATTCTGTCCATGAATTATAGCTGCTGATTTAACCAGCCCTTTTCTCTGTGGATTCATTTCAGAGCGTGATGATAGGCAAGCAGGACAAAGAGGAAAAACATCAGTCATGGGCTGTTTTATCATTTCAATTTGAATAATGATAATATACACAGGCTGTGTGCAGACATATCTTACACCTAACAAATGGAGAGAGAGAGAGAGAGAGAGAGAAAGAGAGAGAAGCAGAGGGAAAAGTGAGTACGGAGGCTGGTGTGTGGGGGGGGGGGGGGGTGTAGAGGAAGTAGAAACGGGGGGGGGGGGGGGGTCTGAGGTTGCGAGCAGCAATTCCTCTTTGTTATCAAGTGAAATGACTCTACAAATATGACAATAAATCACGTCGGAAATCAATCTGGGCGGAAGCGACTGGGAGGCGCTGATAATGCATCAATCAATATTTAATGTTTAGAGTTTAATTAATCCAGCACTGGAGAGCATTCTTTAAGTGACAGAGAGAGTGTGAGCGAGGGAGAGAGAGAGAGAGAGAGAGCGGGAAAGAGAGATGGGTGCAAAGTGTTTCAGCACGGAGATGCTCCTCTATCAAAGCACCTCTGTGTAGAGAAGGCCCATCACTCCTTTCCTCTCTCATTCTTTGTTTTGTGGCTCTTTGTCGCTGCATTTGTTTACACTTTTCCAATTCATTCATCCACAGATGCATGCAAGAAGTTACCTGTGGGTGAGAAGTTATAGTGAAAAACTGTGTGTGCAATGCTCTGAGTCGTGATTGTGGAGTCTGAACTGCTGTATTTGTCTCTCTCTCTCTCTGTTCAGCCACCTCAGAGGGCAGTCGCACAATTACCGCGACCGCATACACAGGCTGACATTTTGATCCCTACAGTAGTGTTGGGTCAGTGATCATGCTGTTTAACATCGTCACGCAGAATCAGCGCTCAATGATAACAAGACACACCAAGAAGCACATGCTGATGAGATATGATCCCCCTCTGCCTCTCTCTCATCCTTATGGAGATTTGTGTAAGAGGCTCTTGAGACAGGGTAAGTAGCTTACCTGAGGGAGTTTTGATTTTCTTCCATGCGGTCTGTCACACAGCTCTCTTCCTCTTAAGAAGAAATAGATAGATAGATAGATAGATAGATAGATAGATAGATAGATAGATAGATAGATAGATAGATAGATAGATAGATAGATAGATAGATAGATAGATAGATCAAAATCTTTGTAAAATCAGAGTGGCTGTTCCATATATAGACAAAAACATAATAAATTTAGTTAAATAAAAAGAAAAAACAAACATAAATGTACGTCTCTACATAAATCCTCAAATTAGTATTTATTTTGAAAAACATTTTACACATTAAATCAAATTTAAATAAATGCATACATTCAAATGAAAGAAATACAATTACATTTTTTTAGCTAACATTTAAAGTTATATTCATCATGGCTTGTGTAAGACTTATTATATTATTTGCAGATAATGTCTTTGATGTCTACAGATTAACACAGGACTCTGACATTAGCAGCAAATAATAATGTAAGCCTTACACAAGTCAAGAGGATGTGTCATAACTGTACTTATGAAATATCTCATCTTTTGCCATCATGTAACTGTGGAAAGGTACAAAATATGGCAACATATTTCATGGTCAATTATGACAGCTTTTAACGACCATTTCCTTTTGGTAAAGCATGCATGCATGTGAATGTGGTGCAAATAAGTGTATTATCTTCCTGTTGTTTTGTAATGAGAGTGAAATTTATGTCTTGCTTCATAAAGTGGAAATGATGATTTTACTCCACACAGTCCTAGTGCGCATCTGAGTTGGTGCTAGTGTGACTGCCTTAAAATCAACCATCTACTCATTGTAAAAAAAAGCTAAATTTTTATTTTTATTTTTACACAATGTATTTTAAAGCTTTGTTAGTACAGTCGCGTTGTAAAAAGCACCTGCAATGAGTTTAATCTTGCAAACAGAAGTATAATATCCCCCTCAAACCCGAGTAGCCAATGGCACACACTATTTATGCCCGTCAACGCAGAAAAGCTTTATAACACAACAGCTGCTTGCAACACGAGACTACTTACACACTCATCACGGATAGAGTCAATCTGTTTGGGCCCATAATGAAACATAAATATACACACAAATGCAAATACACATGCCACATAAACACACATGAGTATCTAAGCTATTGCATGCTTACACGATGTCAGATACAATGTGCAACTTTATATGACATAAATCACTGACAAACCTCGACTCTACAAACCTCTGTTAGTCTTGTGTCACAATAGCTTGCTGTATGAGGGGACAGGATGCATTGCCAATTGCACATATCTGATTTGCTACACTCATTAAAACAGGAGCAAGAGCAAGCAGCTTACAGAGTAAACTATTGCGGGAACAGAGCAGATTTATGACTTATGTTTAGAATTAGAGTTACAGATAAAATAAAATTGAGTGTGAAACAGCCAGACAGAAAGTCTGAGGTCAGTCAGACAGGAGTAAGACACTTTAGCTCTTGCTGACAGTTGCTAAGTCTCTGTTAACACATTTTAACATGTGCTGTTGTGAAGCTTTTTCTCATCACTAGATTCCACCTCTCTGTATTTAACCAGCCAATGAAGATGTTGTTTTTTTTAGTTATTATAGTAGTATGTTTAAATTATAATATTTTACTTTTCCTGATGTCCGGGCCTAACTACCCTTCTCCAAACCAGAGCTAGCAAAAAACATATTCATCCATGTAGCTCATTGGTGGATTTCTGATATCAATCAGACCAGACTGAAGCTGAAAACACATCTGCTCCAGATTCACCTCCTCAGACATCAACTTGAAACACTTCTGCGCTTGAAAAGCTCTACGCCTAATGATTTGACTCATTTATAGGAAATCTGTATCAAATAAGTATTCACATGTACAGTGGATTACAACACAGTAGCACCCTGGCTATGTATTAATTGTGCAGTGACATGATGGGTTTCCCAATAACCTTACAAATTACAAATTACACTTGCAATAGCATTTACTGTTGCTCTCTCTGTTAAAGTTCACAGAAGAAATTCAATCATTTCAGTAGGAATCTGCATGAGTGTGAGTTTTGCTTGAAATTTCACTAAAGTTAGTCACACGAATTTGCCACACTGACAAACAGAAAGCTCCTTGTTTTGAAAGTAACTTTGGTTTATGCTTAAGTAACTACGCTATTGACAATAGACTATGGAGGTTTTTTGCCCATGAAATTTCAGCAATTTAATTGTAATCAACTAAAATTAAAAGGGAACATTTTGTGTAAACAGTACTTTTTAATTTCATGTTCCCTTCCAGGAACTCGAGCTGCGTCGAAAGCGCTAGAGGGAACGTCCAGCGTGGCCGCGCTCTGAACCAGAGTGTAATCTGTCCAATGGATGGGCGAGACGTCATAGGCGAGTGACGTCACCGACCGGGAAGCATAAAAGCACGTGCGGTGGAGCCGGCGTTTGCTTTTTGTCATTCAGCAACCGCTACACTGTCTGTTGATTTGTGTTGTGAGTCTTATTTAGTGTTGTTTGTCCTGGCACAATCACTTGAATTAGGCTCCAGCAATATGTGCAAGCACTTGGGCGATAGCAGATCGCATTATGGGCTGTGTGTTCCGCCCTACACACGTTATATCACTGCTGGGGATACACGCAGTCTGTGTGTGGTCTGCTTGAGAGCAGAGCACGCAGATTCAGCTCTCGAGGGAGCTGACTGCCCGTTTTGTGCTTGCTCTCTGAAGTGAGCTATCACTAGTATGGAATGAAGACGGGCGAGCCCCTATCTTCTTCCCTTCCCTAAGACCTGTCTTCCTCCGAGGTGGACGCGTCAATGAAACATTGTTTGCACAAGCATATTATGAATGAGAACGGCGCGCAGTCAGCTCTAAAAAAAAAAAAAAGGGCTGATTGTGCTTCTCCCCGCTGTACATCTTGCATAGTTTGCGGGGATCGCAACATGGATCTGGCGAACGGGGGTTGGAGACGGGTTCGCCCTATCTCCTCCTGCATTCCCCAGATCTAGCGCTCTCGCTCGGGGAAGCCTGCGTGTGCGGTTCTTCCCCCTTTGAGTGAGAGTTCGCCGTTGCAGCGCGCGTGCATTTCTCATTCATATCAGAGAGCGATGCCCGAGTGGAACAGACGCTTGCGAGCTATCTGTTCCCTTGCTTGGCGTTGTCTCTGAAGGCTCGTGGCTGCAGGTCAGGCTGGTGTGTGTCTGCACACCATGGCAGTTTTTCAGGCGCACCAAGCTGACGTACCTGCTTAGAGAGCTGGATGAGGGATAGGGGCTCAATTTGATTAAAATATAAGCTGATCTCTGAGCTCCCTAGAAATGCTGTCTGTGGTTGACCCTATCTGACATGGAGAAGATAGGGTCTTCCTCATGGACGCCCCGCTTGCGCCTTCTGGCCTGTTCGGCGACGCCGTCAATTACGTTGTCAACCGGTACCAGGAGGCTCGTAGACAAGTGGCGGCGTTTCAGCGGTTTCTCCCTTGCCTAGCTCTAGCCCAGGGGGCTGCTGGGCGGGAGCAGCCCTCGCCGCGTGCCAGCCCCTCTTCAGAGAGGCACAAAACAGAGCGTGGCTACTCGCACCCCACGAGTAGGAGCCGTGGTGGCAAACGCTCTGGATCGGGGACCTCTAAGGCTAAGCCGGATCTGCGGACCGTTCTTAAGTCTAAGGGGTCCTCGGCCAAGAAGCCTACGGGCGTGGCCCAGGGCTTACGAGGGCAGACCCCTCTGGGGCAGATCGGGTGTCTCCCGCCAGTGCCCTCGGGAGATCAGTCTGCCAACCCTGCCAGTGTTCCAGGGCGCAGCTGGCTCCAGGGAGCGATGTTCTCAGTTTCTTCCACCCCAAAGTGTAGCGGAGCTGAGAAGCTCGCCACCCCTGTGGGGGTCTCTAGAGCTCCTGGTTCGGCCATCTCCTGCTGGACTTCCGCTTCAGGGCACCAAGCCAGCAGCTCTAGGTACACCAGAGGCCAGTCTCGAGAGACTCGTTCCCTTAGGAGACCATCTGACAGCGTGGAAACTACTGCCAATGTGTCTCTTTGGGTCCTGCCTTGCAGGGTCTGGTTCTATCAGCTTGATCTTCCTAGGAATGACGCGGGTCTGAGGACCGTCGTTCAATAGGAGGCTTCGGCTGAGGCAGTCCTGATGCTATGGCCAGGACTTACGAGGGCAGACCCCTCTGGGCCAAAGCGGGTTACACCTCATTATACGGGGTCCGTCTCCCCCCAGTGCCCTTGGGAGATCAGTCTGCCAACCCTGCCAGTGTTCCAGGGCGCAGCTGGCTTCAGCGAGCGATTTTCTCAGTTTCTTCCGCCCCGAAGTGTAGCGGAGCTGAGAAGCTCGCCACCCCTGCGGGGGTCTCTAGAGCTCCTTGTTCGGCCGTCTCCTGCCGGTCCTCCGCTTCAGGGCACCGAGCCAGCAGCTCTGGGTACATGAGAGGCCAGTCTCGAGAGACTGGTTCCCTTAGTAGACCATTTAGGCAGCATGGGAACTACTGCCAAATGGATCTCATTGGGTCCTGCGTACTGTAGAGAAAGGCCTTTGTATTCAGTTTGGCGCTCCGCCACCGCCTTTCAACGGGGTGATTCCCATGTGCGTGGGCCCCCAGCAGGCTCTGATCATGGAACAGGAAGTAGACACTCTCTTGAGGAAGGAGGCCATCGAGGTGGTCCCTCCTCACGAAAGAGAGTCCGGGTTCTACAGCCGGTACTTCATTGTTCCAAAGAAGGATGGTAGATCTGCGTCAGTTGAACCGCTCAGTCATGTGACTGAAGTTCAGGGTGCTTACACTCATCAGTCGTGTCTCAGGCCAAGTCCGAGGACTGGTTTGTCACGATGGATCTAAGGACGCATATTTCACATCTCCATCCTTCCCTCTCACGGGAAGTCCCTGAGGTTTGCTTTTGGGGGCAAAGCTTACCAATCTCGGGTTCTTCTCGTTGGCCTTGCACTCTCACCCCGCACTTTTACATCAACGATTGGTTGATTCTAGCTCGATCAGAGCAGGTGGCAATTCGGCATCGAGATGTCGTTCTCGTGCACATGAAGGGGTTGAGACTGAATGCCTAGAAAGTGTGCTTTCTCCAGTATAGAGAACCACTTATCTAGGCGTGGTGTGGGATTCGACCACGATGCAGGCACGTATGTCTCCTGCTCGGATCGAGTCGATCCTCACCTCAGTCAAGAGAGTGAAATAGGGCCAGTCACTCACTGTCAAGCAGTTTCAGAACTGCTGGGGCTCATGGCAGCTGCATCCAACTTGATAACTTTTGGCCTGCTGTACATGAGACCCCTATAGTGGTGGCTCAAGACCAAGGGGTTCTCCCAGAGGGGAAATCAGCTTTGCATGATCAAGGTCACGCGGCGATGCCTACGTGCCTTAGACATGTGGAGGCAAGCTTGGTCCTTGTCTCAGGGCCCGGTGCTGGGAGCTTCTTGTCGCCGCGTAATGCTAGCGACGGACGCATCCTGCCCGCGGTCTGTGGAGCGGTCGCCATCTCACGTGGCATATCAATTGTTTGGAGATGTTGGCCGTGTTTCGTGCACTCAAGCACTTTCTCCCAGACCTAAGAGATCACCATGTGTTGGTGCGCACCGACAGCACAGCGGTGGTCACTTACATCAACCACCAGGGAGGTCTGCTTCGCGCCCCTTATACAGCTGGCGCACCAGATCCTTGTGTGGTCCCAGGCTAACTTCGCTCGCTGAGAGCCGTACTATATCCCTGGGTATTTCTATGACCTTGATCTTAGGGCCACTCCGGGCTCTTCTGTTCTTTCACCCCTCGCAGTGCTCCTAGTGATACACACAGGGCATGTGTATATGTGTATATGTATGGTCAGATGAAACAAAAAAATTAGCATTTTAGCAGCAAACACTCAAGATGGGTTTGGTGAACACAGGGATAAAAGGACCCCATGTGTATATACTGCTGTCTTTTTGATGTTGTGGGCCTATATTTCTGCTGGAGGTCCTGGACATCTTGTTTAGACACATGACATCATCGATTCGATCAAATACCAACAGATAAAAAAATCAATAAGTGACTGACTCTGTTAGAAATCAAAAATACAATAAAAACAGTAATACTATGAAATATTATCATAATTTAAAATCCACGGTTTGTCTATTTTAGGGTGAAAATGTCCCCATGTAGTTTTTGCTTATGCATTCAAATTCACGGTACTGTCCAACAGAAAGCTGCTTGATTTGAAAGTAACTTCAGTGTAAGCTTATACATTACTATGCTATTGTCAATAAAAAGTTACCTTTTTAGTCTGTGAAATTCTAAATTTTGCCAATGTGATCATAATCACTTTAAGATTATTTAAACATTATTTTCTTAGCTTTTACCTGAAACAAAACATTATTTACCTTATTAAATTAAACTTATGAACAGAACATCTTTACAAGACCAGTCAGAGGGTGCTCAATATGTGTCATGCTATAGACAAGTTCTCAATTATTTACAGATGTTTTAGCAGACTATAAACAACAAAGCCGTTGGGAAACATCATATAAATAAAGTACAACTTTTTTGCATTTAAGTGCTTCTGAAAATCTGGCCATGATCAGATTCTGTATTTTCAATTGCTGCAAGTCTGGACAGAATTGCAGCATTGGGCACCTGGATGATGAGAAGTGAGATTTTATGGATAGCATGCTTTGCAATCAGCTTGTTAAAGGAGTTTCAATCTTGGAAGTTCTCACTTTTCTTTTAAAAGCAGTCTGAAAAGCTGAGATGTTTAAAAGCACTTTGACAAGCCTCTTTGATCCTTGGTGACCTGCAAACAATGTTTCTGCCTACCTCTTGGCTCCTCCTCAGTGTTTAATACAGGTGAACGAGTAAGTAAGTGGAGAGATGAGTGGGCATAAGAGCTTTTAAAAAAGCTCTCTGATGTGGTCACCTAAAGGCACAACAAATGCCCAGAGAACAATCAATGCTACAAGGACACCTACAATTAAGAACACACATAAAACTAAACGGAGTTAGTGAGAGAGAGGGAGAGTTTGTTTTGTCTGACATAGCATTCTGGTTGGATCAGCCCAGGGATGTGATGATGTCATTCGTTTTATCATCCGTTTGATTAATCCTTCTGTCAATTTGAACCCTTAATTCACTGCTGCGGTTTTTAGAACGCATCCAAGCAATATACAAGCTGATTGCACAGCACAAGTCAATGGCACTGTAATGAGTGCAATGTATGTGTGTTTATTCGCATTGAGTGTATTTAAGTGTGCGTGCCTTTGGAAACTTTAAAGTTGCATTTAGGTGTCCGTCGAAAAGTGCCCCCTCCTGAGTGTGCCAGAGAGAGACTACAGGATTAATCTCTGCTGATCTGGTAAACACTCACTCCAAGCGAGTGAGATTCACATGCACATACTCTTGTTTTCTGCTGAAGAAAATGTGTATTTTTGGACATGCAGAAAAAAAAAAAAAAAAAAAAAACAGATGGAAGACGCAATGCATTTAATCTGACTATATTTATGTACAGATTGAAGCCCGAGATTAGGAACACAGCCGGGCTTGTTTCAAAATAATTATTGCCGAGCTAAATTAAACTCATCCTCTTAAAAACGGAAAACATACGTAGCTTTTCCACATACCCATTAAAGACCAGAAAATCCTATTGTGATTCCTGACATCCCTGTAAATGTATTTGTGGTATTTGGCCTGATAATCCCTTGTGTAAACATGTTTTACAGAGGTGTTTTTAAAAAGATGTTGAGTTTAATTTCATTCTGAAGATTATTTGAAATTGATAACAAAATACCACCAGATGTGGAGTTTGTTTTTAAAGATTTTGTTTGTTAACCAGCATCAATAATTTAGTTTAACAGATTTATATATATATATATATATATATATATATATATATATATGTGAGATACTTTTATACATTCTCTTTGATATATTTTGACTGTAAATAAAATTAAATAAAACCATTTAAAAGTTTGTGATCGGAAATATTGTTTATGGTTTTGAAAGAGGTCACTTATGCTAATTAATGCTGAATTTATTTGATCAAAAATAAAAACACTAATACTGTGAAATTTCATTACAATTTCAACTAACTTTTTCAAAGCTGAATTTTAGGAGAAATTACTTGGTAACACTTTACAATAAGGTTCTATTTGTTAACTATATTTAATACATTAACTAACATTAACAATGAGCAATACGTTGTTACAGTATTTATTTATCTTTGTTAATATTAGTTAATAAAAATACATAATACTGTTAGTTAAGGTTAATTAATGTAGTTAACTAATGTTAACAAATGGAACCTTATTGTAAAGTGTTACCAATTACTCCAGTCTTCAGTGTCACATGGTCCTGAGAAATCATTCTAATATGCTGATTTGGTGCTCAAAACATTATTATTATTATTATTATCAGTGTTGAAAACAGTTGTACTGTTTATTTTTTATTTTTTTGTTTTGATGAACAACAAGTAAAAAAATGCATTTATTTGAAATATAATTTTTTTGTATATTTGACATTATTACTTAAATTATTATTTAAAAAAAAAAAACAAATACTGACCACAAACATTTGAACAGTAGTTTACATACATTTATATTATGTGTTTAAATTCCTCTTGCATTCTTATCCTAGAGTGATTGATTGAGTTGTATTTAACTGTGCTGTACAGTAGCTTGGCAGCGGTGCAGAAAGGGGCCTTGTATTCCATTGTTCTCCAGCTGTCTTGGCTTTATATGAATAACAAATGAATAATTCTGCCTTTCATTCCATTAACCGAAAGACAAGGCATTTATCCAGGTCTCTGTCATGAGACAATACCTTACAAACTTATCTCTCTCCTACCTTCCTCCATGTCCTTCTCATTGTCCCTTATAAAACTGCCCCCCCCCCCCCCCAACTCACACACAATCACGCTATCACACTCCTCTGCTAATTGATGGCGCAGTCAGTGGCGTATTGAAAAGACTGATCTGTGTGCGTATGCATGTGTAAGTGTGATATGTCCCTAGCTGGGTGGCTAAAATCACTGCTCTCCATGGCCCAGGCTGGTCTTTTGTGTCTTTATCAGCACGTAAACCTGTAAATCGCAGATACCGTCTGCAGATCCTGCTCTTTACAAAACCACACAGGTAAAACATTTACCACCACGACAAGACCAGCACACCCCTCTCACTGATCTTATCACAGAGAATGTTCACATTGAAAGCGGATACTTGGTACTTTGTTTTGGGATTCACACCCCTAGCGAGCACACACACACACACGTGCACACACACACACACACACACACACACACACTCACAGCCCCTCCAGGCAGGGGTCTCACAATTGTCTCTCCTGCCTGATGTTATCTGACGCACGAAGACCCTCTTTCCTCTAATCATAAACCCTGGTGGAAATGATACTATACAATTTAGTAATGGGAGTCTGCATGCCTTAATACTACAGGAACCAGCACACAGCCTCCAAGGCACTGAGAGGAAAATGAGAGAGAGGAAGAGATGGAACGAGATGTCTGGAGTCATTAGAGGGCCCAAGGTGTTCTTGAGGAGCTGGACATGATTTAAACACCTTTCAGATGAAAAATGCTACACATAAAAATGAACTGATGCCGGACTTTGACATCTACAATACTTATTTTTGTGTTTGCTGTTGATGATGTTGTTTTTCTGCTCCATCTCTTTTGAATGTTAAGTACCAAAAAAAAAAAAAAAATCCCTATTTAAATAAAGCCCTTGTCTTTTAAATCCTCTTCTCCACTTCCCCGGCTCAGCCCCCGATTATTCCTCTCCATCCCTTGCGAATGGCCCTTGGCCCATATAAAGCTGTTTGGTGCCAGTATCATGCTCAGAATCTCAATGCCTGAACTCTCCTATGCATTCATCACAGGCTTTTCCATGAAACAACCAAAATATTTTTACAACTTTCAACCCTGTCATCATAAATTCAAGAGGAAAGTTGGAAAGAGACAGAGAGATTATATTAACTAGATAAGAGTTTTTATAAAGAATAAGAGAAGAGAACAAACAGGTGGATTTTGGGAGCTGTCAGAGGGGGGCACTGACCCATAAGTAGCCATACTCAAAATTGCTTTTAGCATTGAGTAAATATAATATTTTTATTACTTAATCAAGATAATTACATTTTATTTTATTTAAATGATTATTAGATTATGTTTTTATTGTAGGAAAAACATTTCATTAATTTTAATGACCAAAATCCGTGTTTAACTGTGTCCCACATAACACTGTTAATACAATGTTAATAATTAATTACAATAATTAATTAGTTTGTAATTTAATTGCTAGAAAATGATTAAATCACACAACTCAGGGTTTAACATTTTATTTAGAAATGACATATTTGGTTATAGGATTGAAAAATTACAGACCACTTTTAAAATAGAAAATAAACAAATAAATAAACAGGGTTACACTTTATTTTAAGGTGTTAGGGTTACTTGCATGTAATTATTTATTGTTGTTATAATAGTAAGTACATGTATCACGTATAACAAGAACAGCTTAAAATAAAGTGTTACCATAAATAATATTCTGATTGACTTCCTGAGGTTGATGATCAACACTTTCAAGTTTAAGCATCTCCTTTCCCTGGAATGAGGGGAAAAAAAAATCTTAATTTTACCTACTTGTGGAAAGTGCTAAGGGACTGTTCAATGCTCAACTTGCGCATCTTCTATTTATACTTAAATGGAAAATATTTAATAAGTATATTATAAGTACATTTTTCTTGTCTGATCTTTTTTCATTGATTCTTCATGTGGCAAAACATGAACTATTACTTCTAATAATCCACCAAAACAAAGGCATATTTTTTTTTTTTAATAAGAGGTAGTTACTTGCCATGAGTGACATTGTGACCTGTGCTGTCTATCACAAATATGCAAGAAGAAATAGGTTTAGGATGGCAGTTTGATGCATCCGATGTACGTGACTCAAATATTCCTGAATGTCCCCACTTTCCCTCTATCCCTCGATCCACTAAAGAGAAACTCCTAGGAAAGGAGATGAGGCGAGAGCGCAGCAAAGAGTACAAGTGTTCTCATTTGCACTGTGTTTCATTTTCCATGGGTCGTGTTAACCTGACTGTGGTGATTATTCTGTTCAGGGCAAAAGAAGAGAGCGACCAGCTGCGCTGTAATGGACAAACACACATACACACACAGGCCTTACAAAACAAGACTGCAACCTCTCTCTGGATCAGCCTGCACTCACACACTTCAAAACAATCCACGAACATTAAGCAAACACTGACTCCTTTCTGCTTCTCAAACGTATCTATGCTGTTTATAAATGTCTGAGGATGGAACTCACTCATGTGACTATAAACCTTGAACATTCATTCTTTAAAATTAAAAGCACCTTTTGGGAGTAATGAATGAAACATCACCTTCAGTTATTTGTTTTGTGAGCTACAGTTTGAAAATTGAGATTTATATTTGTGATTCTGCAGAAAGAATGACAAAAACAGGTACTAGACTACTATATACAGTGCATTTGCTGTCATACAATTAAATACACCTCATTAATATAAACAATTTTAACAAAATAAGAGTGATCATAAAACTTGCATGTTGTTTTTTTCATTTATTACTATCTCAAACAATCTACTTAACAAAACAGATGTGTACACATACGCTGTATTAAAAAAGCAGCCAGCTTCAGCAGATTTTTGAGTTTTCTCAACTTAAGTTAAAATTTTAAGTTGGCTCAACTTTTTTTATTTTTTTTTTACATATGACCCGTAATATAACTGCATATTTAGCAAGAAGAATTCACATGTTAAACATATTTAGCTAGCTAGATAGAAAAGGACCACTCAAATCAGAAAGAATGTGAAGGCTATGTTGACTGCAGTGAGCGGGAAGTTATATTTCTCAAGGAATTTATTTGTTCCTTCTGAATATTTTCAGCTGACAGCTGACTTTGTTTTTTTCTCAGAATTGCGTGATATAAACTCGCAATTGCGAGTTAAAAAATCAATTCTGAGATATAAACTCGCAATTCTGAGAAAAAAAAGTCAGAACTGAAATATAAACTCGCAATTGTGACTTTTTTTGAGGTCACAAAATTTTTGAGGGGGGGAAAAAGACGGATATTTTCTCAGAATTGCGAGTTTGCGCAATTCTGAGAACATAGTCTTTTTCCCCCCTCAAAACTGGACTTCGCAATTCTGAGTTTATAACTCGCAATTCTGAGGAAAAAAAGTCCGAATTGTGAGATAAAAAGTCGCAATAACCTTTTTTTATTCAGTGGCGGAAACGGGCTGAATAAAAAAAACTATCTCACGGCAACTCGTACGTATTTTACAAGGTGGCTAATTCGTACGAATTCATACGACCTCACTCGTACGATTTGTCTAAACCCCAGTGACGGGTTTAGGGGCGGGGTTAGGTGTAGGTCATTCGTACAAATTCATACGAATTGGCAACTCGTAAAATACGTACAAGCAAAAATCATATGAATTTGTACGAGTGAGGTCATACAAATTCGTACGAATTAGCCACCTCGTAAAATATGTTCGAAAACAAGTCTCTTGTTTTATCAGAATGATCAATTTAAGTGTAAATGTACAGTTAAACACAAGAGAAGTGCAGCAGTGTCTTGACAGGCCCTAGGAATAAGAGCAGAAGTGGAGTGATAATGGAGTGAAGTGATAACATCTGCTGATCTGCAGGTGTCCTTCTCTTGCTCCTTCGATGTTGTTTATTTTCACTGAGGGATTGTGGGTTCTGAGTTACAGTTATAAAAAGAGATGTTGTTGTAAACTGCATCAACTAATCAAGTAAGCCAATCATTACAAGTTTAGATTAGCAACCTTTTTCTTCATAAAATGACATCTCTTTGACATGACAGTTTTGTACTTCATAGAGTGCGAAACTGATTCACAACATTTATTTTCCCACTCTGAGCCAGAACAGAAACAGGCTTACGTAAGTATTTTCTATAATAATGCCAATTAAGTGGGCATTATAAGTTAATATATATACTCTACCAAAAGTTTAGGACCAGTAAGATTTTATTTATTTATTTATTTTTTGAAAGAAATTAGTACTTTTATTCAGCATTAAAATAATCAAAATAAATGCTGTCCTTTTGAACTTTCTTCTAAAGAAAATGTATCACAGTTTCACCAAACATTTATAATAAAAAGAAATGTATTAACCAAGAAAAAGTTATTTTGAATTATAAGAACATTTAACAATACTGGTTTCACTGTATTTTTGTTAATATAGGTTACATTCATCTCAAAGGCAAAATTGTCCTAATTTACCTGAATTCACAAATTCAGCCTTGGTGAGCATAAGAAACTTACTTCAAAGCCGTTTTTAAAAACTATTTTCACCGGTGCTTTTTTTATGCTTATGCTGGCAGTGTGAACGCTGTTACCTGTTAGTATGGACTCTGAAGTAAATACACACTACGTACAAAGTGCGCTGCATGCGCAACAAACCTATGACTTAATCTTAAAGTGACTGTGTTTAACTCAAGATGAAGAGGACATAATTTTTTAGCAAATGCAGATGGCCACAGACTTAAAAGGGCCATTAGTGTGGGCTAGTAATGGGGAAAAGATAAGAGGAAAACAATGCTCAGAAGATAGAGGGAGGGGTTGGGGGCCAGGCCAGTCTTCAAAGAAATATACATTTTGCCATTAGCTCAGTTTAAATTGATTTTTTCTCCTCAAACACTAAGAAACAGATGCCAAGATGCTTTTGTTACATGGTCTGCAAAAAAATTACGTCGAAAATTGAGAGACAGAACGATAGACATGGAGAGAGGGAGAGAAGAATCCAGCATCTTTGAGTCCTTTGATTGCTATCTTGGGGCTATACAGTGCAATTACTGGCTGGAACCATTAAAAGACTTGATTACAGACAGGCAGGCCAGACAGTGAACAACAGACACACATACTAGTGTTAGACCAGGTATTGTCATCCGGACACGGTCTCACACACACATACACACTCATAAACTTCCTCTTGCACTCTCTCTCTCACAAAGACACGTAATAGAGATAATTTCACCTTCAAACCTGAATACATCACTGTTCAAAGTTTATAAATATGCTCACAGCTTCTTCTAATTATCTCTGTGTCAGTGTCTGTAACATCCCAATGCACCTGTCCTCCCGTCTCACTTCCTCTAACTCTCACCTGCACTGCTGCCAATTTGTCTCTGAGCTCCTGAGAGGAGAGCAGAGGGACGATGCACCCAAAAGCTGTCGATTTATCCGCCCAGAAATGACCAGGATTTGCAGTCGTCCTCGTATTATTCACACACACTTCCATCCGCACATGTTTCCACATGTATTGTGTGGGGGGTGAGGGGGAGTGAGGAGAGCAGAGGAGGGCTTGATCATTTGTTTTCAGTTTTCTCACAGCTGTAGGGCTGGCACCCCCTCTCCTCTTCATTTACTGCTTTTCTCGACCGAGCCACATCTAAAGCGCTAATAATTACAGGCCTCTAAAACTGGCCGCTTTAGGGCAGCTGGAATCAGATTTTTTGGCCTGAATATGTCTGTGTGTGTGTGTGTGAACAATGTGTGGGCATGCGGGAGTTGTTTGTGTCTGAGTGTATGTGTGTGCGTGGCAGAATTTGCTTGTAGTAGGAAGGTGTAGCTTGTACCTCCACCCATTTTCATAGTTTTGATTCCCACGTATTGGGTCGGCATAGTCAGCGAGTCTTTACAAGGCCATTTCTTCCTCTGAGAGGCTTGTAGTAGTGATTAAATATATCCCCAGAGCAAGGCATCAATTACTGGGATCACACGGCTGCCGCTTCGCTGGCGTCCGCGCACCAACCCGCCGCTGCAGCCAGGGAGTGGCGTTAAGAGCCAAGCCTGGCTAAGGAGCTCCGTACTGGGGCCAGACATCAGCCTCTGGGGGCAAACTCTGGGAGAGCCTCCAGGGAGTGTGAGTGGATGGTGGAGGGGTGTTAAGTGGGTAATGTGGCGAGTGCGTGTATGAATTTAAGAAGCTCTGATTTTACCTTTATGGTAACTGTTTAATTTGTTAACATTAGTTAATATATTAGGTATTATGAACTAATAATAAACAATACCTTTAAAGCATTTCTTAATCTAGATTTTTGTTCATTTCTATATTTACCAAAATGTGACTCTGGACCACAAAACTACAATTTTATGTATTTTATTTTATGCCAAAAAATCAAAAACCAAAAAAAAAAAACCAAAAAGTAAATTATCATGTTCCATGAAGATATTTTGTAAATTTCCTACGGTAAATATATCACAACCTAATTTTTGATGAGTAATATGCATTACTAAGGACTTCATTCGGACAGCTTTAAATGCGATTTTCTCAATATTTAGATTTTTTTTGCACCCTCAGATTCCAGATTTTCAAATAGTTGTATCCCAGCCAAATATTGTTCTATCCTAACAAACCATACATGAATGAAAAGCTTATTTATGCAGCTTTCAGATAATGTGTAAATCTCAATTTCAAAAAATTGACCTTTATTACAGTTTTTTTTTGTTCCAGGGTCACAAATCAGTTAACATTTCACATTAGAAACATTATAATTTCAAGTTTTCATGATATATTAATGTTAATTATGTAAAAATAGTAAATTAATTAAATCAAGATTTTTATAATGTAAAAATATAAATATAAATTTATATATTTAGAAATTACCACGAATCTGGGTGAATAAATGCTGTAGTGCTTAAGTTCCAAAATGGGGTTTTCTCAGTGAAGCCATAGAAGAATAATTTGATGAAATGAACCGTTTTCCCAAATGAACCTGTCAGGGAACAGTTCTTACAATAACATATTTTCTTTGGGAAGAACATTTTAAGAACTTTCTGCCACTATAAAGAACCTTTTGTGCAATGGCAAGTTTCCAGAAATGTTAAAGGTTCTTCACAGAACCATAGATGCCAAAAAAGAACCTTTATTTTTAAGAGTGTACTTTAAAGTGTTACCAACTCCTTTACTTTCAGAGAAAGATTGACAGAGAAACATTTGACAGACTTTTGACAGCAGCATCCATGATTGACTGCAGCCACTAAGTCAAAAATCATCTGCACCTTTATCAGAAACCCATACACATCTGCAGTCTCGCTCAGCAGGCCACAGATGTTCAGAACTCATATTCTCTGGTCTCATGCCCTTGTCTTTCTTGTGACAAATATCTCTGATGTTATTGGATACTTTGTGAGCTCAATAGCTTTTCTGCCACTGTCTTCAGTTCCCCTGGGAACGGAAATCCCTGTAACTTCAATGACGGTGGTCTCAGGTTGATGACCTCACCTCTGGAATGGCAGCTATGCTCTAAATGGAACTGTGGAACTTTTTCATTCAGTTTTTTCAAACGCTTCATTAGCACTGCTAATTCCTGCCTTTATGCACCTGTCAGAGAGAGACTTCCACTACAGTTAAATGAGGAAAAGAGCAGGGGGTGGGGGATAAAAGAGTTCAGAACAGTACAGTTAAAAACAGAAGTACATTTAGAAGACATTTTTAGACAAAGCTATTTGGACTTATTTTAACAACACTGGGGTTAGACGCCCTGCTCTTCTACACATAGGTGACAGCCAACATGGCAACTAATAATAACTTATACGTAGAGGTGTAGAATACTTGAGTAATTTTACTTGATTTACTTAAGTATTATTATTAGTTTTTTTTACTTTATTCAAGTACAATTTAAACGGACTACTTGTACTTTTACTTGATTACATTTCTGAAGAAAAAACAATACTTTTTACTCCTTGCAATTTTATTTCAACTTAAAAAGTACATTACATTTTTATTTTATCTTATGCTCATTAAATATGGTAAATGGAAGCTCAAAAGTGCATGCTTGACATGAGAACCAATGATAATTGTTTTCACGCATCAAGCACACAGTTCTACGTCAGTTATGACTTTCATCAGGTAAATGTCTGGCTTCAAAAGTTTACCATCAAATCTGAGGAAGCATGTTGTGGCAGCAAAGTTGTGTTTTCCCCCCAAAAAAGTTTATTCATTATTCTTTCTGTTTTGATAGCGCCATTAGCTGAGTAGGAATTTGGACTCAATATTTTTTTAAATCTTAATAATTACATGATTTGCTCATTAATTCATATAATTAGTCACTAATAATTATGTAGCAATATTTTCTGAGAAAACGCCCAAATAAAAATGTCCCAAATAAACAATTAAAAGATTAATTATCCTTTTAGAAAGTGATGCAGACAACACAAAAAAGTGACCTTTCAAAACGTTAATGTTGTATGTTTTAATTCTATGACTCTCCTCATTAATTCATCCATTCTTGCATTCTGTCTGGAATATGTTTCTAACCTCTGCATCCCATTGTTATTAAAAGCGATAGTTAAACATTAAGATTCTCATGTCGTCCCAGATGTTTATGACTTTCTTTCTTCAGATGAACACAAGCAAAGATTTTTAGCCCATGTAATGCAAGGGGACAGGACCACTTCAGAAACAACACAAAGTGAACACAACGGTCAAGTTAAAAATATTGATTCATTAACAGGGGTTGTATGAGTTACTGTCATATTCACTTTGTGTAGTTTTTGAAGTGTCATTTTTGGATGTCCCATACTTGTTTTATAAGAAGAGAGATGATTTAGTTTATATGATTTAGATCTTAGTTTGTGTTCATCTGATAAATAAAAGTCATATATATATATATATATATGTATATGTTTGTAGCTGGTGGGTGGTGAGCGCACTGGCGCCGTTATACTGTGGCTGCCGTCGCATCATCCAGGTGGATGCTGCATACTGGTGGTGGTTGAGGAGAGACCCCACATGATTGTAAAGCGCTTTGGGTGTACAGCAATACACAATAAAGCGCTATATAACTGCATAATTCATTCATATATATATATATATATATATATATATATATATGGGATGGCATGAGGGTGGAAAAGATTAAGTTTCCTTTTAATCCCTTTCCCTGCTATTTTTGTGTGTGTGTGTTCGACTGTGCTGAATTTGAATTGTTATCACTGCACTAGATATGTGTTTGACCTGTGCCATTGCATTTTGTTTCGTTTTCTCCCTTTACCCAAACTTCTGTATGTCTGTCAGAAAAAAAAATACTTCTACTTTTTTAATACTTGAGTAGAATTTAAAGTACTTTTTTACTTTTACTCAAGTATGTTTTTGGCCAGATAGTTGTACTTTTGAGTAAAATTTTCACTGAGTATCTTTACTTTCACTTGAGTAAAATTTTGGAGTACTTTTTACACCTCTGCTTATACGAGATGACAAAATCACAAGATATTGTATGACTTGGCTTTTATGGAAAAATAAAAATAAAATAAATAAAGAACTTTTGTAAGAAACATCTTTCATAACTTTTTTCTTATTATCATGGTTAAGTAAGGAGTTTTGTCATCCTTTTATGAATCACTATGCCTTTAATAAGACAAAGCTGGTGATTATGACTTCTTCCTTTGGTTGTTCCACCGTCTGGCCCTTGGTCATTATACAACACAACCCACAAAAAGACAACAGGAAGTAATGTTAAAATGATTATAAATCAGACCAAGACGTTCAAAAAGGTAGTCAAAAAAAAAAAGGAAAGAGAAAGAAAGAATAATTCATATTTATACATCATATTTCATAAAAGCATGGGACCTGTAACTGTTTTTCACCATTGTTGTAGTTACTTTATATGGAACTTTGCAAGGAGCCAGTCCATCAGTTACGTGGTAAGAAACTTTGAAAGAAAATCATCTACTCTGTAGTCTGAGTTTAATCCTTGTCTGTATATTTCTCCTACATCTGATGATTTTGTCTCGTCCTTCTAGGCTCTCTCTTTTTCGACCCTCTCCCTCGCTTCAGTGAGCTCCAGGCGAGGGGAGGGCTGAGGGGCGTTTGGAAGCCCAGGCTGAGCTCTCTTACTGGGCTGTAATCCTGGCCAAATACCCCTGCTTCTTTTTTCTCTCTGGAGGGGCTTCTTTTGTCTTGAGGGGAGTGAATGGGTCTATAGAGGCCGGCAGGAAACCAAGGATGTGTGTATGTGTGTGTCTCTGTCTGAGAGAGATTTCTGCCAATCGTTTGTAACAACAGAAGAGATTTTTAAGGGTGATGTCAGTGACATTAATACAACTAAACAACTGTCATATGGTTTCGTGTAAAAACATGCTGAGCGATGACAAATAGCACTTTGTCATCTTGAAATAACCCTCTGTCATACACACGCTCTCTCCCTTAATGTATCTGCCCACATACCCTCTCTGAATATGAATGTGTGTGTTATGTATCTGTACCTGTACAAGTGCATATATCTTTTTTATAGTGTAAGCTAACCATCTGTTGTTCATCCTGCATCCGCCCTCGAATGTACCCTCATGTCTCTCTTTCTCGGGCTGTGTGCTTGAGTAGTCTGACAGTGGAGGGGTGCTGTACTGGAATGTGGGCTGTGTGTATTGTTTGTAAAAATAAACCATCTGGACAAAGATATTCACTGAGAATTTATATTAAACAGCTGAGAAAGCAGAGCTTCTGAACGTAGTGGGGACGGGTTGTGATGCAACAGACCACACCATGAGACAGCATGAGAGAGAGAAAGACAGACTTTACAACTTCCGATTCATATATTTGGCTTGTATGCCAGCTTGAACGTCATCCATCATGTTTTTATATTTTAAAAATCACTTATCTGATCAAATTTTACGCTTATTTGGCTACTGTGAAATTCAAACATTCATTCATATACAATACCCTCTTGTTCACCAGTGATGTCATATACTGTACTTGTCTTGGTTGAGGTCAGTCATGTCGTGCCAATCACACATTGATGACCTAACAGGATTGCAAACCTTCCCACTTACACACACACACTCATCAACATGGTGGCTCGCAGGCAAACTAAATAGCTACAGATGTGATTGGTCTGCATGCAGCGGCCATCTGGCCAAGTCAAATATTGCCTCTGCAGATTCTCACCCTTCTCTTGCTCTCTTTCTCTCTTGATACCTATCTGCCTCTCTCTGATGTATATTTATCTTTGGCACTGCTTCATTGTCCATACTCACACAGAGGTGTCTGTCAATTTCAGAGTCATCCAAAAACGCAAGGCGGGGTGTTGCAGCCGCGATTTGTTCATTCTCTGGCCATCATCTGTAAAGTGTTTAACAAAGTTCCTGGTTAGACCTGAAATTAACATCCGTTTTAGGTGGTCCATGTGAAACAAGACAACACTAAATGTTGTCCAAAATGTTTTGATATGTCCACTTCAACTACATAGTGGTGTTCGAAATCACTTGACAACTTTTATTTATTATTTAATAATTAGCAGACACTTTTATCCAAAGCGACTTACAAATGAGGACAACAGAAGCAATCAATTGTAGACTGTAAAAAAAATTGTAAAGCAACATGACGAATCAAAGCTCATCACACGTATCTTCACCACAAGCAGAAGTATATACTAATATATAGAAGGTGCACAGAGTCATTCATGCAAACACAAAACACCATCATGGTAACGCACATGATACTTAAATAATGCAATAAACTTTCATTAAACAACAGAAGATGTAACATAAAACCCAAATGTACATAAGTGATAACAAAAACTATTAAAAAACATGATTATTTAAACAAAATACTTTCAAATGTGGAGTGTCACGCAGGGAATTCTGGGAATATCAGTTTACAGTTTTTGACTGCAAATTATACATTTATTTGTTATTTTTACTTTTAAAAACTGTACAATTAACAGCATTTTACTGTAAAATTACATGAAATGTCTGGTTAGATCTTTTACAGTTTTTCCCTGTATATATTACAAGAACTTACTGTTAACATATTAACAGTTTTTTTTCAGTAGCATTTTTATAAAAATTTACAGTTAAAATTATTAAATTATTTAAGTATTAAACCAACTAAAAACAGATCCAAAACTAAAAGCTATAACTTTATAAATACTACCTATACACATTTTAAAAATAAAGAAATTGAATAAAAATGACAAATGCATACAACAAAATTTCAAAACTTAACATTTAAATGAAAAAAATAAAGCTAAAAACCATTCAAAATATTAAAGAACAAAAGGTATGAGTATAATAATGATTCTAACATAACACTAAGCCAAACACACAAAAAAAAACTTAATGACAACATGCTTACTAACCTGTCAGACTATGCTTAAATAATGCGATCCCCTCCCCCCTCTCACCCATTTCACTTCCTGTCCAAAAAAATAAATAAATAAAAAGAATACTGCCCTATCTTAATAAAAAGGTAAAAAATGTGAAAAAATGTGGAAAAACGTCAGAAATTAATTCAATACATTTTTGCACATTTTGTCAGCACGCAATAACATTCCAACAATGGACACGCAACGTAATAAATACACTCAAAACAAGACGATTTGAGACCCGTCATTACCAGGTGTAAACAAGGTTTAAAAATTGTTTGAAGGCAGAATGATGTAAACACAGCGAAGCAAACAATGCACATTTTCTCAGTACACTGTTTTTTTATGCCTTTAATTGGACAGGACAGTGTAGAGTAGACAGGAAAGCTTTGGGTGAAGAGACAGGGGAGCGGGATCGGCAAAGGACCACAAGTTGGGATTCGAACTCAGGTCACCATGAGCACAGTTGCACTGTATTTTGGCAAACTTAACCGCAAGGCTATTGGCGCCGACCTCAGTACACTGTTAGTTTCTTTTAACTCCCTTTCTAAGAACAATTACAAGGAATATATAAATTGCCAAAGAGGAGGAAGGAAGAAGAGGAGGAAAGGAGAGACTGACAGATATCACATGCCTGAGATTTAAGACAAATGCAAATTTTTGCATTGATAGTGCTGTTGTAACTGAGATTATAAAAATTTAATTCTAAATATAAATTTCTAAACATGATAGATATTATAAATAAAACTATTATAATTAATATAAATACTTATAATAATTTATAAATTTATATAAATACTATATTACATTATATTATGAATAATGATTATAATATGTATTAAATTAAATGATGTATTATAATAAATAGAAATAAATCAGTCAATTGTGTTTAAATTTTAAGTTTAAACGTCTTACAAAAAGTTTCATGCAAAAAGTAAGATAAAATTACAGAAAAAGAGAAAAGATTCATGAATATGACTAAATTCTGCAATCCTAATGAAGCGCATTACGTCATGGAAGAGCAACCCTCTCCTCCTGTAATTATCCAGACACACACATATAACCATACACACATGTATACACACTGAGCCTGGGGGTGAGGTGCAGCTTGGGAATGGGATAGGGGATGTGATTGTGAACAGCCTTTTGTTGTTCCCCCAGATGTGCTGCACAGATAAAAAATATGAATTTGGCACCATAATTTCCTTCTTTTTCACTTTTCCAGATTTGCAAGACACACAATGCATAAACCTACAGAATTATGTCTAATATAATCTGCTGAGGCTGAGCACAACTGAGCTAAGTTGAGCTGTCATTGAGTCGCGAGATGTCTTGTTATTATGCAGGATGTAGACAGATTGAGTCTGCAATGTTCTGAGCTGATCGGATCACAGGGGCCAATAATAGCAGTGGAATAACTCCGGTGACGCTCTTTAGAATGCACTTTTAATTGGTTAATAAATTCTGCCAATTATGGGACGGAACTCTCCCGGGTTGCAGAAGTCACCTTTGATAATCTGCTCACAGAGACATCAAACGATGGCTTGCACAAGAGCTAGACATACACATGACAGAGGAAGAGAGATAGAGAGACTGTCAAAGTTCATATGCTCGGTTAATGCAAGTATGCTTGCGTGCTTCAGCGTTAAACAGCATTTGATGGGCGACCTGGCCTGTTCATATTTGAAAACGTGTGTGGGTCTCAGGGAATACTGGATCATGTGAATTGTACACAGCCGCTCAATTGGATTAGCAGATTAGCCTATCTCACCTTTGCCCCCAACATGTTCTCAGACACTCTAACGCTTGCCTGACTAACATTTGCCTCCGCACACACTCACAGCCTCAAACTTTAATAACACGCACACACTCGCAAATGTAATCATAGTTCCTTGACATGCCCTTTACCTGCAGTAAAGAGAGAGGCTCTCTGCCTTATCCAGAATGCAGTTGAGACAGGTTTAAATTGGATCAGCAAGTGGAAAGGAAGAGCTTAAGCATAATGAATAACAATGTCTGATACACAACTCGTATACTGTGGAAAACAGCTTTATAAACGGATCCAGATTTACGAATTTACAATGTAAGTGGGCCACAGGGTCTGCCAGGTTGTTTGATATAAATGTGGTTAACATTTTGCAAACTACAAATGAATAAAATACTGTAATCCTAATAGTTGGAGATCAGGATGGGTAACGCAAAGATTGCCGGTTAGGTTCCCAGAAGGGATGACCAAGGAACAGGACAGTTACTGAAATCACAATCGTGCTTCATCCCCATTGTGTCCCGGAGCCAAACACCCAACTCGAGTTTGCTCCAGGGGTCTGGCCCATCCGTTCGCAGTCATCAGGTTAGATGAAAAGCATCTGGAAAGTAACAAGCCGATTATGCATGAAAGCATGTTAAGGATACGTTACGGGAATGCACTTCTATATTTAGTAGAACTTTGCATATTTTCCTATGATGGTTGATTTATACTTGAGTCATTAAATCACCCCGGAGAAGCTTGTGTTCCTTGAAACTCACAGTCACGACGTGTGAACAAGTGTACACACATACGGCCATAATGTGTGTGCACATTTTCTCCAGTTCATCGGATCTAGGCTTTTTACTTGTTTTTGCTCACACCTCTTTACGCCTCAAAGTGACCCTAACAACGAGCGCGCTTTACACACACGCATCTTTTCCTCGCCGTTAGCCTGGTACATGTCTCACGTGAGCGTGTTTGCCGGTGGCGGTCTCTTACAGGAGCTAAAGACATGCTGCTTCTATTGGCAGAAAGCCTTTGAACAAAATTACTTCCTGTAAATACCACGGCTGTAATTAAGTGCGAGCAAACAGAGAGCAGGTCCCCCAATTTGTACTGCAGCAAATCATATTTCCACAGTGGAGATAAAGACATAACCAATGATTTAATACCAGGAATGTCATAATTATTTTCCTCGTCTTTTCTGCGCTGCGGAGGGATCGGGTTGCTGTTAATGGGCGTTGGGCTGAAAGCTCTAATTAGGTTTTGTTGTCGACTGTCACTGACGGAGTAAGAAAAGAAAAGGTGGCAGAGTAAATAAAGTTCCCAGCGCAGAGGCCAAGGCTGTAATTTGAGCTCAGGCTCCTGTACAAGGGTTAGTGCGAATCACAAACCTCCTCTCGGCAAACACAGAGCGAGTAATTGTGAGGTGTCGACCCACACCTTGTGTTACTGGGAGAGCGTGCGCATCTGTGTGTTTTTGGGGAGGTTGTGAGATCGGGGGTGTATGATTAGTGGGGTATCCTCTCTATATGACAGCAAAGGAGTGTGAGAAAACACACACACACACACATACAAAGATTACAATGTGAGCTGATTTAATGGGAGATGTTCCAATGAAAATAGTAGATAATTTACTAGCTCATATTTAGATGGAGGGGAAAAAAAACTCTCAGCAGACGGTGGAGCTGGAACATCAAAGCTCATTATGGTACATCTGAACACACACACACACACACAGGTGCAGGGCTACAAGAGACAGAACACAAAAACACATTACACTATAATGTAGACTTGGATTAATTCCCAATGGTGAATGGTAATCTAGAATAAAAAAACAAACAATTTATGTGTTGGAACTATGGAAAAACAATGACTCATAATTGAATTGCGAAATATGATATTCTGTAATGCAATACATGTGTGAGTGTGAAGCATTGTACAGAAACTAAACCACCCTTAGACAGTTTGCTGGTCTTTGCTGGTTTAATCTAGTTTAGCTGATTGGTCATCTGGTTTCTCAGGCTGACCACTTTAAAAAGTACAAAAAATCCCACCTAAAAGCTGTCCTACATGTAAAGTGCCTTTCAATGTTTTAAAGTCTGTTATGCTCAACAAGACTGCATTTATTTTATACAAATTATATTAAAAACAATAATATTGTGAAATTGTATTACCATTTAAAATATGTGTTGTCTATTTTAAAATATTGTATAATGTAATTTATTCCTGTGATGGAAAAGCTGAATTTTCAGCAGCCATTACTCCAGTCTTCAGTGTCACATTAGCTGTCAGAAATCACTCTAATATGCTGATCTGGGCTCAAGAAACATTTATTATTATCAGCATCGAAACACTTTACAAATTGTTATATGTTTTCCAGTATTCTATGATGAATAGAAGGTTCTGTTCATACTGACCCCAAACTCTTGAGCGGTAGTGTAGAGGAAAATCTATTGTAAAATACAATAAACTGGAGTTTGTGTCTTTCAGTAGTGTAAGCAAACCGTATGGCTGCTGGGATTCATTTGGTGCTCAACACCTTGCATGTCCATTAGAGATGGCCTGTGTGATATCTTTATTCAGGCTCCAGTGAGGCATTAAGACTCAGTACAGAGGTACAGTATTAGCTGAGTTCAGGCTAGCGGGGAACAGCGTGTCCGGGTTTCCCCAGGTGTGCAGCAGGAGCTGGCCTGTGTCCAGTAAGAAGCACTCCACACTCATTAGGGAAAGAGGAGAAACATCCTGCCCCCTGGCACCTAGCAACAGACACACGGCAACACAAAAGCCTGTGTGTCCCAACTACTGAAGGCAACCTCTTGACAAAAACTCACCCATTCAGAACAACAAAACAACTCCATAAAAACATACCTACATAATTAGAGGGATTGTCTGAAGAGGTGCTTATACCAGTGTGATTGAATAAAGCATACTCAAATTATGGATTTACATATTTATTTATTATTTTTTCTGAGTAATCTCAGTTTGTGGTTGAATTGACATTTTCGTTTAACTTACTTTTTTTTTTCAAAGTACCGTATGCAGTTAATTAAATACATTAAAGTATACTGCAAAGTACAAAAATATATTCTTTATAAGTTTTGTTGCAGCTGCTGTAGGGGTGTGTGTCTGTGTGTATGCTATACTGTTGGGCAGCTTTGCTCTTTCTCTCTCTTTCTCTCTCTCTCTCTCTCTCTCTCTCTCTCTCTGGGATGTCAACTCTGTGATACATGATGACCAGAGCAAACAGGAAGGATGTGAAGCAGCTCTCAGCATCCCACACAAAGGAACCTCAACTTAATGAAGCCTGCAGCAGCCGCTCACAGGATCAAAGAGAGAGAGAGAGAGAGAGAGAGAGAGAGGGAGAGAGAGAGAGAGAGAGAGAGAGAGAAGGAAATAGGAATGTGAGAGGGTTAATTACTTTGAAAGGCTCAGGCCACACACTGGACCCATCACCTGAAGAAAGACAGAGAATAAGTGTGTGTATGTGTGTGTGCGCAAAAGAGGAAAGAATGTTTTTCAGAGAGAAGCGGCAGAAATGTAATTGAATACTCAAGTAAATGAAAGAGAATGAAGAATGAATTTCTCGTGAATGAGGGCAGAGAAAGCAGAAATAGAGAGACAGAGAGAAAGAAAAAAAGAGAAAATTAGAGAGAGAGAGCTGAACAGAATAATAGAGTCACTTTTCATCATTCCTGGTTCACGTGACATTGCCACCAAAATATCTACATGTTTATACACTAACATCAGCACACTGCTACAGACTTCATTCTCGCTTGTCTTGTTTTATGTGAGCTTCACTGACCAAACACACAATGTTTAATATAATTAATCAGTATCTCATTGCAGTTATTTGTTGTTTTAAAGGGATAGTTCACCCAAACATGAAAGTTCTGTAATCATTTACTCATCCTAAAGTCATTCCAAATGTTTTTAATCCAAACAATGAAACTAAATGGTATGTTCGGAAAATTTGTGTTTTACCAAAAGAAAAAGAAGAAGAAGAAAAAACCTAAGTATGAATGAAATTAGGAGACTAGGTCTCATCTGAGCTTCAGGCCTCTATGATTTGTCATGTTTCACTTCAGAAACTCAATTAAATGAAAAAAAAAATCATCACAGCTGTTCTCTGTGGTTTACATGCTGGATGCTCACTTGACATATGATTTAATAAATTATTATTATTCTTTTAAAAAATATAGACAAGTTCCTATATTTAGGCGCACTTCCATCAAAGAAAAGCCATTTTGTTAAAAACTGTGGCAGATGAACCACACAGGAAGCGTTGCTAAAAGACACCCATAAGCTTAAGACTGATAACATACTGTACTGAGATTCAAAAACAACAAACAACAAAAAACAAATCAAATAGATCTAAAAACAAAAATACAAAGCTACTACAGATCATTAGTAAAATGCATACCTTCTATTTTGAAAGTTTTTTTTTTTTGCATCTCATCATGTCTAACATACATTTCTTGCTGGATGAAAGACCATCACCTTCAACTCAACCTGGCTAAGACACAACTGCTGGTGGTTTCAACAAACCCATCACTTCATCACAATTTCACCTTTCAGTTAGGCTCATCAACCATAACTCCTTGAAAAACAGCCAGAAACCTTGGAGTTGTGATTGATGATAAGCTGAATTTCTCAGACCACATTGCTAAAACTGCCTGGTCCTTTGCTTTATACAACATTAGGATGATCAGGCCCTTTTTTTCGGGACATGCAACACAACTCCTTGTTCAGGCTCTTGTTCTGTCCAGACTGGATATTGCAATGCTCTCTTGGCAGGTCTTCCAGCCAGTTCCATCAAACCTCTACAATTAATCCAAAATGCCGCTGCAAGATTAATCTTTAATGACCCGAAAGAGCGCACGTCACACCTCTGTTCATCACTTTGCACTGGCTATTGTACCATGCCAAAGAGGCACAAAAAAAACTAACTTTTTCATTAACTGTTCCCTCCTGCTGGAATGACCTGCCCAACTCAATCCAACCAGCTGAGTCCTTAGCCATCTTCAAGAAACGGCTAAAAACATATCTCTTCCATCTTTATTTGACCCTCTAACTCTAGCACTCTCTATTACAATTCTGTTTTATCTCTCTGTCTTCTTTGTATCTATTAGTCTTCTTTGTATCTATCTGACCCTCTAACACTAGCTTTCTTTTTTATTTTTTTCTATTGTATTAGTTACACTTTATTTTGATATTCCACTTTAGACATTCTACTAACTATAAGTAACTTTGTAACTACATGTCAACTACATGTCAGCTTATTCTCATTCATTTGCAGCTACATATCTACTAAATCTCAGATTAGACTGTTAGGGTAGGTTTAGGGTTAGTAGAATAAGTTGACATAAACTTGCAAAGTTTCTCATAGTCAGTATGTTGTGGACCCATCAAAATAAAGTGTTAGAAGATATTAATCAGACAGTCTACTAATACTCTAATGACTGCTAGTTGCAAAGTTACTTACTGTGCTAGTAGAATGTCTAAAGTGCATTATCGAAATAAAGTGTTACCATTCTATCTACTTGTTTTCTTTAAAAAAATTAAAATTGCTACGTGTACTGCATTAGGCTAACCGAGACTTGTTGCTCTTATGTTGGTTTTGATTGCTTCTATTGTCCTCATTTGTAAGTCGCTTTGGATAAAAGCGTCTGCTAAATGACTAAATGTGAATGTAAATGTAAGTTACTGGTTGTTTTTTTATAAAACAAAACAGCCAAGCAAAGTTTAACATCAAAGCTTAAAACGACAAGATCTAAAAGTTAACACAATGGTGTTCTTATTGTTCAGCACAAGTGTTTGGTTCATGCATTTGATTCTTTGTAACTGTAGTCAATAACTGAATTCATGTGGCTAAAATGGAGTTTCATAAACACTTGTTGAACAAGGTATATACATTTTATTTGTTCACTCTTTTTTGGTTGGTTTTTAATGTGTTGAAAGGGAAACCTTTGCACATTTAGCATAATCGTATTTGTTTGTGACTAAATTTAAACAGAAAAAACAATGCACGGAAAGAGTTTCTTTTGTTTTTTTCTCTCCCCAAGTAACTGTAGTTTTATAGTTGTGACAACTACGAGCAATTGCACTTTCAAATCCATTATCAAATAAATGATGGCCAGTGGTGTATGTAGGAGCTCCACACAATCTCTAAGGTTTTATTCAAATGTCACTCTAGCACTGTGGTCTTGAGAAACTTCAAGGTACTTGAGGTACTTAAAGGGGAGGTTCAGTCAAAATAGTATTTGAGGTAAATTACCAAACAGTGTTACCATTTAGACCACACATTTAAATGTTTGTATTCAGAATAGTGAATTAAAACTCATAAAAATACCAGATGAAATATCTTAAATATATATCTTAACTGAAATATCATAAGTATATATATATAAATATATAATATTCGGGGAGACAAAAATATACTATTGCTCTTGGTTTTAAAGATAGAGAGGAATCCAAATTACTGAGATTGCAGAGAAGTAACAACAAACCAATGTAAATAGAAATCAAACAGAAAGGGTTTTTTGTACATCTGTCCAGGTATACATGACATAACATTTAATTGCATATTTGAAGGATTAAACACACAACACACACTGATTCTAATGTAGTCCAGTGCTCGATGAAGTCGAGCTACAATCACTTCTAGGTCTGTTAAAATTACTTCACACAAAACAGATTGGTACAATTTCAGTCAGACTAAAGTGTTTGCATAACATCTTAAAAAGAGGAATTATGTACGAAATTTAAAAAAAAAAAAAAAATGCCAGTAATATTTATTATTTATTGATTTATTTTATTTCAGTGTGCTTTAGTCCAACTGAAATCATACATTTAACATGCATAGGTTGCACAGGTTAAACTTTTCACTACCACAGCACAACAAATATCTGGGTTTTAACAACGTGACCATTATAAAAGGAAAAACAAACTGCAAAATTACAAAGTTTTTTGCTTTAGTTTTTTTTGTCTCTCCCTCGTTCTTCCCTCCTCTTTTCTCCCTGTATGATATTAAGCAGCAGAGTATTAACCTCTTTGCTGTGTTGGTACAGTGGCACAGCTGAGGGGCAGGCAAGAACTGACGGTATTGTTCTCTCTCTTTATTTATGTCCTGGCTGTACCAGGCAGATGAGGTAAGGCTTCTTTTTATGGTATTATTCTGTAGAGCTGATACATAGAGGCCTGCGTCAAATGCACACACACACATACACACACAAATACCTCTCTGTCTCTACAGCAGCAAACTCATACTCCTCCTCCCATTGCTCTGCCCTCTCTTGCTCTGCACAGCTCCCTCCCTCCTCCCCCATTTCTCCATCAATAGCACTTTTCCCCTCTTCTCCTCTGCGTCCTCTTTTAAACCAGTCCCAGCATTAGCATGTGAATCGCTTGTATATCTTCTTTTATATGATGCACTGACAACTGGCTTTTTAGAAAAGGAGGAGGAAAGAAGGAAAAAAAATATATAAAGACTCAAAACCTCCCCCTCTCCAGAAAAAAAGACGAAGAAGAGAAAGAAAACATGTTATTGCTCTCTCAAGAACTTACTCACACAGTCCCTCAAAGACTCTAACTTATATAAACATATAGGAAGCACATGCAAGCTAATATTATTAGCAAATAATCACCGTTAACCATTCACCTTGTAATTATATTATATGCCAGAATAAAAATCTCAATATGATGCAATAAGCATAGGCTTACCTACGGATTGACCTTAGGACTGAACAGGAACATACTACGTATTTGACAACATGTTAATTGGACCAAGCAGAGCTTTTGAATTGTGTTCTGTTGGCGTTAAACATCTCTCTCCCTGTTCTCTTTTCCTCCTTTCTTTTTCTCCAAACTCCACTGTGTGCATGGACCGATATACACACGCTCACTAACAAACATTGCTCTTTCTGTCATTTTTTACATTGTCAGGCTAGGTTAGTCTCTTTGAAAGTCCAGCAGCACAAATCCAAACAGACACTCCAACCTTTTATCCACAGAGCAAAGGGTCAACCCTGCTCTTCCTTCCTCCCAGACACAGACACACACCAGGATAAGGTTTCAAACTTACATCCCCACAATAATTCAAATTTGTAATATAACAAGGCAATGTTTCAAAAAGCAGATCAACTTCAAAGAGTTGAAATTGACAGATTAATAGAGGCACAGAAATGCATTGTCATAAACCATGAGGTTCTGACCCATTAAACTCAGATCTTTTGCCCTACAAAGGCACATTAAAGAAAACAGATACTCACACACACACACACACACACACACACACACACAAATGAGAGGAGACTGACTGTCCAAGCATAACAGCTGTTTACCTCCTCTCCCCCTCTCTCTCTGCCAGCTGACATCATCCTCTCACCTCTCCTCCCATCTTTTTCTTGGATGAGTTGTGTTATGACAAGTTTAATTGTGTGCTGTCTAACCCATAACATTTCTGTAAATATTGGTCATGCCAAGGCCGTCAGTAACAGGAAGTATGTGAACTGCCTTCTCTTCATGGTAGCACAATGCCAGTCTTTGTTCTGTGAGCGATCACTATGAGTTATTTTGATACAGCTTCATAGACATGCACACTGAGCTAATCTGCCTATGGAGATTACACATTACACAGAGTTTGGTGACATTTTTACTGATTTTAAGTGCTGAACATATATAAGTGGGGGCGATTATATATATTTATACACACACACACACACATACAGTATATACTAATATATATATATATATATATATATACACCCCATACATACAATTTTTAAAGAAATTAATCATTTTAGAATTTTTTTCAAGTGTACATTACATTGATCATTAAAGAACATTATATTTCTTAGATTTCAGAAGGAACATGTGACACTGAAGACTGAAATAATGGCTGTCATCACAGGATCACAACATCACAACATACAAATTTTATATACATATAACAATCTCTCCAGCCACTTCCATAATATATATATATCAACAGCTTATGCTAGACTGAATGACGATTCTTTTTAATAATAGTTCAGAAAACTTTTTTCCATGGAATGTCATTCTAATGCTTCCTTTGATCCAAGCAAACAAGAGTGTATTTACCTCCATCCAGAATATACATCATTACAGTGCTAAAATTCTCTCGTCTTTTTTTTTTTGATGTCTCAGGAAGTTTCTATTACAAGTGGCTGGAGTTGTTGGTGTTAAATACTGCTGAGTGATGTAATGAGAACATTTGAACAGGCGTGGGTTCCCTACTCTCCTTGTGTATTTGTGTCTGCATGCATGCATGTGTGTGTGTGTGTTTGTGTGTGAATGTCCGCATTCCTGTAACTGACGCTTGCTGTTACTCACACTTGGGAGGGCAGGCTGACTCACTACTATGTCATCACTAATAACCCTCTCTGAAGAGAATCGGTAACACGCATATTTATATGCATGAAAGCACACACATACAAGCACAATGGACATATATATATATAGTCAAACAGTATCCTGTCAGATTGAGGGTTAAGTAAGCATACTAATGTATTTGATACAATGGTTTGTAAAGAAGTGCACACATTACCCCAGCCCACACAGCTGAAGTGCCCTCTGAGAAAGAGAGAAAGTGACTGTGTGAAATCTCTATCTACTTCATAATATTGTTCTGTGAGCTTCCCAGACTTTGCAACAGGTGCTCATAATGTTCTTAAAATTGGTCAATGATTGAAAAATATTGTGAAACAGCTTAGAGAAATGTACCCAAGGTTTTTTTGCTCAAGGCTGAGTACACGTATTTCAACACTTACCAAGCCAACAAGACTGTTTCTTTAAGATACTCATCTGAAATACTGTTGCTCTAACCCATAATAAGAACGACTCCTAAACATGAACCTCTCCAATCAGAATGATGACTCAGGAGTTTCTGTCTTTCTGTAAAGCTTTCCCTCTTGCTGCTTCTTTATAATATCACAGAGAGAAAACAAAAACAGCCTCGGTCAATTGATTTATGAGAGGTTGCTTTTAACAAGCCTAAACCATATTAAGATGCAAGAATCATCCTCATAACTACTCTGCTGTCTACGCGTGAGTCTGTACTAGTACATGTGTGTGTGTGTGTTTGAATGATTTATCACTCTGTGACCCACTGCTAAGTCTATTGCGCTGAAATCAAAAGCAGTTAAGTGCAGTGCAGTTAAGTGACATATAGAAATTCATAGAAGAATATGTTATATGCTGACACAACATCCCAGTTACATACAGCCCCTTCCTGACACGCACAGTAATTGAGTACTTGGTTTTAATATTAATACGACTATATTAATTAACTAATATATATATATATATATATATATATATATATATATATATATATATATATATTATTATTACTACTAAATATTAGAATAAGAAATATTACAAATTTGAATATTAATAATACTCTAAATAATGAACCTGTAATATTTCTTAATATTATAATAATTATTATTATTACTAATAAATATTAGAATAATAAACATTACAAATTTTAATATTAATACTACTGTAAATAATAAACCTGTGCAGTTTCAAAAACATTTATGGCTGTGCTAATTTCTTCCCATTTTGCAGAAAACAGCAGTGATTTTGGTTTTATTTCAATCAATTGTGCAGTACACGTCAATGTTCACTGCTTATATTCCTACTATGGGAAAAAAATATGTTTGGGAAAAGAATGGTTCGGGGGGGCAAAGACAGGGTCACTTTATCAGTATTAATTTCCAGTTTGTGGGCACAATGACCCAGAATACAGCTGAGGAGATCTGAAGACATCTGTGGCCAAGCTCTTCCTAATGAAATATAAAATTAATCTGAGCTATAATCCTTCTCTGATATGAAGTAAAGTAAATAAATAAATAAATGCAAAATTTTAGTGCTTTAGTGCTGATGCAATGATCACTTTAATGATTAACATATACTCTGATTACTGATTAAATTGTCATTTATATTATCTAGTACTAAACCAGTTAAATGCAAATGCTAAACGCAATATAAACAAATTAAATATGACATTCTTTGACATTTTATACAGCTACTGTAAACAGTGCTTGTGTAATGGGGTCAGGATTGAAGGGGATAAAGAGCATCTTATAATCGAGCCAGATTAATAAATCGCAGCTTTGGGGCTGTCTGCGTCTGCCTGCGTGTATTTGTCCATCTTAAAACGGTCCTCGGATTAAAGCCAAGACAGTGTTCAGGCAAATGTCTTGAGTTACAATTCAGATGTTTAGGAGCACTCAAAACGACCTCTCTCACCTTTCAGTTGTTCCAGCAAATTCCCTTCATTCTCAGAAATCAAAGATTACAGCACGAATCGATTTGCTCTAGAGAGCTTGTGAGAATAAAGCATGTTTGCTCACTATGTTTACTATGAATGATTAAATGTTGCATCAGTGTGTCTTGTACTCTGAATTCCTCTGTGATCGGGCTGGATAAAGCTCACAGAACAACAACGACGTCAATGAACTACAAAACTGATATTCTAAAGGGAAACAAATTCAGTTAGATAAAGCTATCTTCAGATAATACTATCGGTATAATACGATGAAATGTTTGTGGCAGTGTGATAGCGTACAAAAAAAAATGGACCTAAAATGATGTTATTATTGATATTTTGCTAGAGAATAAAATAAGAAAGCGACTAAAGAGCAAATCTGAGGCCTCCTCCACCCCGTGGGAGGCATGAGAAAATGAAATGCTGTAAGAAAAGCATAAACAGTCTGAAATTTAACACCAAGGCTGAGGCTTCCTGTAAAACACCTGCTCATGAATGTGTTTTGCCCACAAGGAGAAGAGCGTGTACCATAACTACTGGTCTCAACCCAACTCTATGTACCTTGTAAAGAATTCATTGCAAATAACAAATATCTTTTGTTCATGAAAACCAGTCAGAGACTTTTGTATATGTGTCTGACCTAATTCTGAGAACTAGAACACACCAAAATTAACCCGAAAAATGTTATAAGAACTGATTACATGCACATTTATACAGATCAACAGGTTAATAGACAAATGTACCTGGCTTAATAACTATATCTATCAACTGCACCACCTACCATTGGTCAGAATGCTTATGAGTGAAGTGAAGTGACATACTGCCAAGTATGGTGACCCATACTCGGAATTCGTGCTCTGCATTTAACCCATCCAATGTGCACACACACAGCTAGGGATGGGTACCGAAACTCGGTATTTAATCGGTCTCGGGGCTAAATTATGAAAGACCGGAGTATCGATAAGCTCTGACGTTATCGGTACTTCTGTCGGTATTGGATAAGTTAAGAAAACACACATACATTTATTGTTGCTCTCTCTCTCTCTCTCTCTCTCTCTCTCTCTATATATATATATATATATATAATGTCGCCAGCTGTTTTTATGTGCAATAATATTCAAACATTTGTCTATGATGCATTTTTGCTATGCGCAATTCAGAAGCCAGATCGCGCTCACGCGGAGGAGCTTCAACACACGCAACATGAAAGTCCTGTTTAATTATGATAGAAGAGAGAACCAACTATTCAAACATCTGCTCACACTTTCCTATGGCTGTTATATTAAGCTAAGTATTTTTTTTTTTTTCGATTTTGGCTTCCAAGGATTATAGCCGCATTTCTTCACAACTCCCTTCCCTTCATAGCGGCGCGGATTCGTTCCTCCGAACCAAAACTTAACATTTGAATCAGCTCAATCAGTGATTGTTATAAAATGCCGTCTTTACTGTTGCTACATTGCAGGACATATTTGATAGTAAAACGTTGACAGTACAATCTGCTGTTCCCCAGGCTGAAATGTGTGTGCGCGCGTGTGCCTGCGCGGCGGCGTGCTCCAAAACGGACAAGCAAAAGTACACTTTGAGCTTCGGGCGCGTCAAAATAACACACAAAAATATGCCAAAAAATACACACACAATGTGTCAAAATGGCCGGTTATGAGAGTCTTCACTTTTGTTTTAAGTGGACGAGAACAGTTGGGAGAAAATCCGATGCGTGTCAGTATATTGTCTTAAAGTGTCAGACTGGAGCTTGAGCCATCAATGTTAATCAAAGAACAAAATGCAAAGAGAAAATCACCCACAGCTCTTAATCTGAACAACGTTATAGCTTTAATAAACATAAATCTATCAGTACATACAGTGAAAACTATGCAGTGCTCATTTACATTTGATTACTTTTGTAACTATTACTTACCTGAACATTAATATTAGTAGACCTTCATGGAAAAATTAAAGCACTGTTTATTTAATTTCGTTTGTGTGTTTGTTTTATTGTATTTGTCAGTTTGTTTTACTTTGTTTCTTTGTTCATGTTGTTACTGTATCTTATCTTATGTATATAAAACACTAAAAATACCTGCACACTGGTGCATTTACAAATTGATGAAGTGCAGGCATTTTTAGTGTTTTATATACATAAGATAAGATACTGTAAGAATATGAACAAAGAAACAAAGTAAAACAAAAAGTACCGATAAGAATACCGTTAAAGTACCGGATCGATAAGCAGTATCGATAAGAGTAGTAATACCGTTAAAACCTTAACGATACCCATCCCTACACACAGCAGTGAACACACACACACCGTGAACACACACCCGGAGCAGTGGGCAGCCATTTATGCTGCGGCGTCCGGGGAGCAGTTGGGGGTTCGGTGCCTTGCTCAAGGGCACCTCAGTCGTGGTATTGAGGGTGGAGAGAGCGCTGGACATTCACTCCCCCACCTACAATCCCTGCCGGCCCGAGACTCGAACCCGCAACCTTTGGATTACGAGTCCGACTCTCTAACCATTAGGCCACGACTATACTTATATATACTTTTACTTATACTTCACTTACGTATACCACAATCTAAAGAGCCAGATGAGACGTTAAACCGAGGTCCTGACTCTCTGTGGTCATTAAAAAAATCCCATGGCACTTTTTGTAAAGAGTAGGGGTGTAACCCTGGTGTCCTGGCCAAATTCCCTCTACTGGCCCTTGTCTATCATGGCCTCCTAATAATCCCCATACACTTGATTGGCTCAATGACTCTCTCTCCTCTCCACCTGTAGCTGGTGTGTGGTGAGCGCACTGGCGCCGTTGTACTGTGGCTGCCGCTACATCATCCAAGTGGATGCTGCACACTGGTGGTGGTTGAGGAGAGACCCCCCCCCTCATAATTGTAAAGCGCTTTGGGTGTACAGCTATACACAAAGCGCTATATAAATGCATCATTCATCGAAACCACGACTGTGAATGTAAATCATTCTGTGACTCATGTTCAATGAAGGAAACAATGATTCAGCAACTTGTTTTGAATGATTTAGCCACAATGCTGTCCCCATCACACAGAGGTGTCACAACACTGAAGAAACGTCAGATAATTCAACTTACACCACGTAACATTATCATGACACTGCACTGTGAACAACGTCCTCTGTTATTTCTCACCTCAGGTGAAGTTTTTGTTATGAAGTATGAGAGTGCATATAAAGCAGGAAGAAAAATGTGTTCTGTCAGCACCAGTCAAAGGCTTTTGCATTTACACATGGGTGACAAAAGGAGGAGGAGGTGATCATCTAGACCGGAGAGAGGGTTTGGGAAAAAAATCTGCATAAATACACACACACGCACACAAATACAAAGACATATGCAGGTTGAACAGGTCTTTTGGGCCTGCTCCAGAAAACAGGGAACAAAGTCTGCACATAGATTAATATTTGTTCTGTACAACTCATAGTTCAGCACATAACACGCTAAAATAACAACACTGTAACTTTGGACCCCCTGTAACCCGTAACCTCATTTCCCTTCACTTTAAAGGGGTTATATCATAGGAAATTCTTTGAAATAAGTTTATTTTACTATGAAAATATGTAACGGTCGTTTTCAGACCTCAAAACACAGCCCAAAAAGAACATCTATTAAAAAATAAACTACAAAAATGTCTCATTCAGAAATCAGTGAAATTGTATATGAGTACATTACTCCCCACATTTGTGATGACCTAATCAGTATGCAGTAACTTGTGTTGAACATCCAGTGATGTAATGATTTTTATTTTATTTTTTCATAGCAGTCTTATTTTTTTTTACATGAAATTTAAATAAATGACTGAAAAAAAGCATAAACTTACACTTAAAGGAAAATTTAAATGAATATGTGAAAAAAGATAAATTATTTAAAAAATTATATTATTCATTCAAGAAAAAAAAGGATGCAGTGACTAATGTTGCATGTGTAATCCATATATGTGTGTTGTATATGAATTGTGCTTAAGTTTGTTATGGTGTATAGCTGTGTCCCAAATGACACACTATATACACTTATGCAATAAATCATGTAGTGTATGAATTACATAATGTTATTTTGTCAATCATAATCGAAGTCTGATATGATGATTATGTCTGTCTGTCCGTGTATCTCAATTAAATTCAGTCATTAAACATCATTAAACCGATCAAAGTAATTGTTGTACTATGCCTTCACAGCTTATTTTTCCTACTTTAAATACATTTCCATATAGATTTTATTGTTACCTTTTGCCTAGAATTAAATCCTAAAATATAAAATTAATAATTTTTATTCATGTATGTATTTATTTATTTAACTATGATGGTCTGATTTTTACACAAAGTCTCATCCTCCCTTCTAAACCATTACCCTGAACACAGGAGGCCGTAGTGGAATTGCTGCTGATGAAGTGTACATGACTCTCAAACTTCCAGTAGCTTGTCTGTAGGGAGACTTGATATTGGTTGTAAACTGCAGCTGGCTCACAGACAGCAGAAAAACAAACCCTTGGCAAAACTCAAGTGTGAAAAACTATCAAATTGTCGGCCATGACAGGAATAGCTGCAGAGATTAGGGTCTGGCTGCCATGAGACAATAGGCTCATTTAGCCCTGAAGAAACAGTGAGGACTTGTTTGTGCATGTGTGACCATGCTTATAAGAGTTTCACTAGGATGAAGAAAGAAATTAAAATAAATATTCAAAAAAAAAGGACTTACGCAGACGTGTTATAGATGTAAATGTTTTGCATTTTACACAAATGAAATGTACAGTCCAACAAGAAAATAATAAATAGTAAGAAAATAAATTAATTAAATAGTATGATATAATATAAATAAATAGTCTACATATTCTATACAATTAAATATTAAAATTCATATATTCAGCAAAAATAATAAAAAAGTATTAAAGGTACAGTTCACCCCAAAATGAAAAATGTATAATCATTTACTCACCCTCATGTGCTTCCAAACCTGTATGAGTTTCTTTCTTATGTTGAACATAAAAAAAGATATTTTGAAGAATGCCGGTAATCAAACAGTTGATGGTCCCCATTGACTTCCTTATTAATTATTTCCCTACTATGGAAGTCAACGAAGACCAACAACTTCTTTTGTGATCAGTATAAGAAAGAAACTTTTAGAAAATACAGGTTTGGAACGACATGAGTGTGAGTAAATGACAAATACTCATCCAGCCCCTTGTGGCCAAATCTACCTGTGAATGTATGATCCTAAACATTGCTCAAACGCTAAAACCTAAATGTCAGCTATTCAAAATAACTGAACTGAAAATAAAAAGGGCTTTAAAAATGAAATGCACATGCAATCAAACAACCAATTTGCATTACTGAGGCAGATTTAGTAGTTAAAGGGATAGTTCATACAAAAAGGAAATTCCTATTATTTAGCTGACAGTGAAGACAAGACTTCAAACACAGGCAGAGGAAACAAACTCAGTAAAAACAAGCCTAAACTTGGCCAGCAGCGTAACAACCTTATGAAGACACACAAGCTGAGGCACAGACATCGGTTGTAAACAAATCTAATAAATCGTATCTTATCTATTAAATAAAATATCTTTAAAATTGAAAATAATTAATCAAGATGATGAATGCTGCACTGCTAAGAGTGAGAGGTGACAGAGTCTAAGTGAAAACGCCTTTAGAAAATATTATTAAAATCCTCTTACACACACACACACACACACACTCAGACTTTTCCCATAAGTCTAATGAGGGCAGTCACAGACGACCCCATTCTTATCCCACCCTAAATGAAGCTTTTTACTATAGTCTGAGGAGGGGGAAACGGTGTCATGGTCTAGACATCTCATACACACACAAAGAATTTCGCTATCCAGACTTTTGTGGAGAAACTCTTTGTGAATGAGAAGAACTTTTGCCATGTCAGTTTTTGGAGGATAGTTGAACCGAACCAAAAAAAAAAAAAACAAGGAGAAGTCTATAAATAACCACCAAACAATTAATTGTCAAATGTCTAGCTCAGACTCTCAATTCTGATTGGACAAGCCACTTTTAAAATCCAGATAAACATTATATATATATATATATATGTGTATGAGATTCAAGTTACATATTAAATTGTGCTGACAAATGTGGTGTGTACAATAGCCTGTGAATCACAACAAATAAAACATTTAGCCCCTGACACTGATACACACACACACACACACACATACACTCTGACGTTCTATGGTTGCCACCCCAGACACAATGGACCTGCTGTGTTGACAACTCAACTGCAAAAGAGCTTAACCTCCACTCCTGAAGGTCAGCTCATTACCACAGCAACAGCCCACGTCCATGATAATGAGCCATACTATCAGAGCGATATGAAAATCACAAACAGGAAAATTTACTTTTGTGTTCACACTCAAAGTCACACACACCTCAACACACTCTCACAAAGTGGGTAAGCAAGCACCATGAGTGCAGAAAACAACATTTCAGTAAGAGAGGAAAAATATGACAAAGTTTACATGTGTGAGAGAGAGACTGCAGGAGACGCTTTCGGTTTGAGAAGAAGAGAGCTGAGGGGGACATATTTAGTGGTGTGTAATTGGCTAGAGGAGGAGGGATGTCAGCAGGTGGAGAGCCATTGTTCTCTTTGATGGGATTATTTGCACTTCTCACCACTGGAAGCCCAGGTAACATCAGGAGGAGCAATACATGCTTATAATATACAGATTTAGCTCTCTCTCTCTTTCTTCTCTCGTTCTGTCTCTTGTAATTGCTCTTGCTCTGTAATTACAGCAAAGGCTTGACGTCCCAACACACACTTGCTGGGTCCCCACACAAATCGCTCAAGGAAAAAGTAAGTAACAGCACACAAAGAACAATATCCCAATTTCACACATTGCTCACTCTGTTTTGTTATAGTTATTTTTTTTTTTTCTACTCTGGTTCAATTTTACATTTAGTTAGAAGTGCACACTATCCAAACTGACCAATACTAATTAGTGCAAGAGTAGAGTTTGACGAAAAGCTGTTTACTTTTTTAAAAAGTTAATAGTAAAATATAATAATAATAATAATAATAATAATAATAATAATAATAATAATAATAATGTGATTATTTGAATTAGTATTATTATTAAACTGATGTTATCGTTATAAGTCAGTTAATTGTAATATCATATTTGATGCAGTTAATTACTGTGAAAAACAAAAAGAGAGAGATTTTAAAAATTAGTAAACATGATAATAATAGGCAATATTATTATTATTCAACTGATGTTGTCATTAAAATAAAATAAAGCTTATTATAGTATCATACCAGATGAAGTTAATTCCTGGGAAGTATAGAAATAGAGAGATTATAAATTAGTAGTTGAAAATAAATTAATTATAACAATACTTAAAAATAAATAAATAAATAAATACATAATAATAAGAAGAAGAAGGAGAAGGAGAAGAAGAACTATTATTATTATTATTATTATTATTGCATGCTCTTCCCATGCTGGCGTGTTTTCCTCTAGGTGCTCCAGTTTCTCCCACAAACCAAAGACTTACAATAAACCTGATACAGTAAATTGCCTGTACGTTTGAGCAAGTGTGTGAATGTGTGTGTCTGTGTGTTAGACCTGTGATGGACCTACCTACTGCCCGGGATGATTCCCTGCCCTCCTGCCTTCCCCATGACCTTACACAGGATTATTATTATTATTATTATTGTTGTTGTTTAAGAAGAAAAGTAAGTTAACTGTAGCATCATACTTGATGTAGTTAATCACTGTGAAGAACAAAAAAGGGTTGATCCAAAGTAATTCTGAAAGCTTAACCATGCTGTATCCTTATAAAGAAGTCAGGAACAAACCCATCCAGCATATGTTTTGTTCTCGCTCTCTCTCTCTCTCTTTTCTTTATGCCCCTCTTTCTCTTTCTCTTTCTCTTTCTCTTTCTCTTTCTCTTTCTCTTTCTCTCTATCACTAACTCGTTCCTGAAATTAACAATCCTTAAGAAGAAGCCTAACAACTGATTTCACTGACACACTGACTGAACACACAACTCTGCATCCCATAAATTGGACGCTTTTGCATAGTCTACATTCATGCCAGTTTTTCCTGCTCTTGTTAAGCTAATTTATATTAATATAGCATACAAGAACTAATTAGTTTTGCTGTGTGATGGGTAAATTGTGAATGAACTTTCCATCGATTCACACTGTTACATATTAGCTCTGCATAATCAATGGATAAAATGAGCCTGGTGCTCATTAAATAGAAAATTACCACATGGATCAGTTCTAATAGCCCAGACTAAAGGTTAGAGATGTGAAATGCGTTGCTCTGCTGAGATGCAGAGTTTGTGTATCAGTATTGCTCCATAATGGCTTTTGACTGTATTCTAAAATAATCTGACCTCATGGTGAAATTCCTGTATCTGTGAATCCTCTAGACTTTGAGATGAATTCATTCTACAAATAATGCGTTTAAAGGCACTACGGTGTTCTCATTTCAGGGTTTGAGTTTTGTCTACTGGGGCAGTCCAGTCGGCTGGTGTGTGATTCATCTGTGCCCGCATCAGCCGTATCGAGTGCTGAATCGATGCTTCAGAAAACACAACGCCGCTGTGAGTATTCAGCATCCTCTCGAGTCTTGCCTGCATCTCTGGCTGTTAGAGCTGATCAGATTAGCATTGTGGGAATATTGCTGCAAAACAGCCCCGGTGTGTCAGCGATACTAGTAAATGTGATCGTTTTGTGCAGACCGATGCACTCTGCCATCCGCAGATAAGTGGTCATGCAGGTCACATAAACAATGAGAGAGAAGAGCAGATAAAGATTCAATAAGAATTAGAAATAAAAACCATGCAAACTAGGGGAAGCGAGTGAGAAAGAAGGGGTGAATTGGAGTGGCTACTCAGGAATAAAGCCAAATGTTTGCTTCTCTCAGCTCTCATTACAAATTAGAAGTATTTCAGGGATGAAAGAGAGAGAGGGAGGGAGAGACAGAAACAGGACGAGGGCGATTTGCAAATGAATGCAGTAGTAGTTGTGGAAATATAATCGTGGCTCCCTTCTTGGTTGATCGGGATAAATGACATCTCCACTCATGGGAAGGGAAACAGACTCGCTCTCTCTTAACAGAACACACATTCACAACACTTCTCATCTACATACCCAGGCAACTACCGCGAAAGCTTCAAACAACGAATGAATAATAAAATGAACATTCACTAAGATAAAGGCCAGGCTTTCAAGGTTAGGTGGGAATATGGCTCCAAGTTTTCCAAGTTCCAGTAATTAAAGGGATCTTGTCATCGTTTACACACCCTCATGTTGTTCCAAACCTGTTTGACTTTCATTGCATGGACAAAAAGCACTGAGAAATTTAAAGAAAAAAAATGAATTCTAATTTTTGCTCCACGTAAAATATCCAGGCTTTCTATTTTGTCAATGAATTTGCAATTTCCACGTCAAACGCATCAGATTCATCTCATTTTGACATCTGTCACATTCCAAAAAGTCAAAGAGAAGGAGGCAGAAGAGGGAAATCAGGCTTTAAATATGATTTCAGACTGACACAAACACGCTGAGCGAGTGAAACCCATTAGGGCTGCATAATCTCCCTTTTCTGGGCTATAACAATGATTTGAGTGGAGGAATGCTTGGGTTTTGTGGGGCTGGGACATTGATTCAGCTCAGCATTCAGAGTAGTAAATCAAGTCCAACTTCCTATCCTGAGGCCTATTGGCGTAATTCAGCCTGTCTCTGCCATACTAGTCAGTTAGTTTAGAGAGAATACATTCAATACATTGAGCGATCCACTGACAAAGCATAATGAATTACACAGCTTTAAAGTCGCAAACACGCACACACATACGCATGCACAGAGGGACCCGGTTTTAGAGGGAAATTATAAAATCTCATTACTGTGAACCTCACAGGTTGTAAGCATTAACCTACTGGTTTTATGAGGCATTTATGGAACCAAATAAGATGTCCTTTTTATCAAATTCCATTAAAGCTGATTAAAAAAAATAACAAGTTACAGGAGATGACGTTGTAGTGGAATGCAAGCATTTTATTTGAAATGAGTGTTCTTTGAAAATGCTAACCAGTTATTGCTTTCCCCCCCTTCCTTGTCCCGCTCTCATAACACACACACACACACACACACACACACACACCCTATTAATTACTCACTGCTGTAGTTTCTCTCCAGCTCTATAATTTCTGTAACACTCTAAACTATTACACATTTTTATTTCAGATTTTAAGGAAAGGTTTTCTCACATCTAGAGGTCAAATTAGAAAGAGAGACTACAAACAGTTGGTCAAGTCTTTCAATGCTTGGCCCATTGTAATCTGCATTAGTCCCATTGCAGAGTAGTTCAACGGGTCAAACCCTTTAAGCGTCTGTAGGGAAAGATTCAGCTCTGCTCACTGGCATTGGCTACCAGCAACACACACACACACACACACACACACAAATATGTATTTAACAATATTTGCAGTACTTACATATGTACACGTTAACCCCACATTAAACTTTTGTTGACTTTGAGAATGTTTAAAACAGATTTACTGCTGAAAATTGTGCCTGTAGTAATTTTTATTGTGGTAATCACTTCACAAGAGGAACAAGGGACTTATATATATATATATATATATATATATGTGTGCTCAAGAAAATGATTCATTTCTAAAAATGTCATTTAGGCATGAAGTTATGACACCATGATATGAAATTCACTTGGGGTGATTTTATATATTTACACGTTTCAACGCTTATACCGTAAAATACATATTGCACAATACAAAGCAACTTATGTAGCTTGGTTTATTGCTGTAGATCTGAGAATAATATTCATACTAGACTCAAATTAAACTAATAAGCATGGTAAGTGCTTCTTTGGAAATCCAACTTTAATCTGGAATTAGACCATTCCACATAAAAAACTGAGCCATATGTCGTATGTGAGAGTGAGGATGCGTGTGTGTGTGTGTGTGTGTGTGTGTGTGTGTGTGTATGATTGGTCTAACCTGAGCAGGCTCAGAGGGTTATCTCGCAGAATGCCTCATTCTCAAAAGAGGGTTTTACAAGGAAAGAGAGAGGATTGGTTTCCGCATGTCCTTCAAGGAATTACACTAACACACAACTGTCTTAAAAAGGATTTTCATCCCTAATCTACAGTTCTGTTAAAGTCTTTCTTTTGTTAAGTTTATGCTCACAATGTGTTGTGATTTAAGCAAGCTCTTTTTCATTGTGATAGATTTAAAATGTCCTTTTCATCATCCGGCACAACGCAATCCCCCTGACCCGAGCCATCTTCATGAGTGATGCTCTGTGTAATATAACCAATGTCTGTGTGAGAGAAAGGATTTCACATGCTGCTCTCACTGCCTTCAATAAATAAGAGACAGCGTTCAGCAGAAATGCAGTGAAGAGTGGAAGGATAACCCTTACGGCTAACACAAATTCTTAGAATGACAGAAAGCTCAACTTGGGCATTTGTCTAGCTGTCAGTGAACAAATCCTGTCGGTGCAGTGATGGGGTGATCAGTTTAGACACTTTACTCTTCACACACAACACCCACTTAATGCATGCAGATATGGTAAGTATGGTAATTGTTCTCAAACTGTACATCATATGTCCCTGATTACACTTTTACAGATTTATGATTCCTCAGCGCACTGATAAACCAACCCATACTAAACACAAACAATCGATAATGGCTTCGTTATACAACAGCAACAATAGGACAATGTTGCCATTATACAGATATTTATACCCAGTCCACTATGCTGATTTCACTCCTCATTTATAGGGGCTCCCTCATAAATCCACTGCAGGCTAATGTGGCTGCTAATGCACAGTAAACGACCAAACGCCTTATCGATCACATCCTCTGAGGGCTTTTTTAACACCTTTAAAAGTTAGGATGACACAAAAAAATTCAAGGAGAAATGTACACTTTCCAAGGCCAAAGGCACAGGAGACAAAGCTTATTTTCTGACATCCAAAATGTATTAAACTGGTGCTTTGAGTATATGACCAGTTCAGATATATATATTTATTTATTTTTCAACACAGTCATATTACCATGTGATAATAAATAAATAAAATAAAAAATAATAAAAAATAAAATACGTATACTAACCAAATTTATTCTTGATCCATTACACTGATTCAGACATTCATGATTTAAATATAATTCCATAATGCTAATATAATAATTATAAGATCACCGCTTTTTTTTAAGAAGAGTATTGTGTGTATAGTCAAGTCAATTCAATATTATTTGTGTAGCGCTTTTAACAATGCAAATTGTGTCAAAGCAGCTTTACGTCGGCTTGATATCAAGCTGGGTGGCTTTATATCAGCTTTACAGTATTTAGACGGGGAAATAGTTTGTTGAAATAGTGTCATTCTCCTCTGGCCAGACAAAATCAGCAGTTTAAATCTAGGTTAAAGCAGAATCAGATTGTGCAAAGGACTCATCTGGTTCCTGTGGTCTTGGTCCCGATGGCCGTATTGGAGACATGGTCTTCACTGGGGATCAGTCTCTGGGGCTCATCTAGGTGTCCTGGCTGTAGAGGTCATCTCTTGGTGCTGATCCACCGTCTGATCTGCATACAGTCTGGATCTGGGTGGCTATGGTGACCTCGGAATAAGAAAAAACAGACTAATATTAGCACAGATGCCATTCTTCTAACAATGTAACAAGTACATCAGGTGTTTTGGGAAGTGTTCCCGGTTCCGATTGACCTAATTAATGCAGCCTAACAATCCTTTAAGAGATTAAATTATAGAAATGTGATGGTGTATTATGTGTAAACCAGGTTAAAGAGATGGGTCTTTAATCTAGATGTAAACTGACTGAGTGTGTCTGCTTCCCGAACAGTGTAAGGTAGATTGTTCCAGAATCTGGGTACTAAATAGGAAAACGATCTCCCACCCGCAGTTGATTTTGATATTCTAGGTATTATCAAATGGCCAGAGTTTTGAGATCGCAGCGAACGTGAAGGAATATAATGCGATAAGAGCTCACTCAGATACTGAGGTGCCAAACCATTCAGGGCTTTTTAGGTAATTAGCAAGATCTTAAAATGTATATGATGTTTAATAGGGAGCCAGTGTAGTGTTGACAGAACCAGGCTAATGTGGTCATACTTCCTGGTTCTAGTAAGAACTCTAGCTGCTGCATTTTGAACCAGCTGGAGTTTGTTTATTAAACGTGCAGAGCAACCACCCAATAAAGCATTACAATAATCTAGCCTCGAGGTCAAGAATGGATGAATTAATGTTTCTGCATTTGACATTGTGAAGTGACATTCAGCCAAGTATGGTGACCCATACTGGGAATTCGTGCTCTGCATTTAACGCATCCAACGTGCACACACACAGCAGTGAACACACACACACCGTGAACATACACCCGGAGCAGTGGGCAGCCATTTTATGCTGCAGCGCCCGGGGAGCAGTTGGGGGTTCGGTGCCTTGCTCAAGGGTCTCACCTCAGTCGTGGTAATGAGGGTGGAGAGAGCGCTGGACATTCACTCCCCCCACCTACAATTCCTGCCGGCCGGAGACTCGAACCCGCAACCTTTGGATTACAAGTCCGACTCTCTAACCATTAGGCCACGACTTCCCATTGAGAGCATAGGTCGTAATTTAGATATATTTTTAAGATGGAAAAATGCAGTTTTACAAATGCTAGAAACATGTTTTTCGAAGGAAAGATTGCTATCAAAAAGTATGCCTGATGACAAAGAATTTACAGAGCAGCCATCAAGTATTAGACAGTGATCTAGGTTATTACATGCAAAGGTTTTTGGTCCAATAATTAACACCTCTATTGTTTCAGAATTTAGCAGTAAGAAAGTTTTGCAAATTGGTAAGTTTCATCAGGTTGTGAAGAAATATAGAGCTGGGTATCATCAGCATGAAAGCTAACACCATGTTTCCTAATGATATCTCCCAAGGGTAACATGTAAAGCGTGAAAAGTAAGGGGCCAAGTACTGAGCCTTGAGGTACTCCATACTGCACTTGTGATTGGTATGATACCTCTTCATTGATGGCGGTCAGATAAGTACGATTTGAACCATGCCAGTGCACTTCCTCTAATGCCAACGTAATTTTCTAGTCTATTTAAAAGAATGTTGTGGTCGATAGTGTCAAACGCGGTGCTAAGATTCAGTAGCACTAATAGAGAGATACAACCACGATCAGATGATAAAAGCAGGTCGTTTGTAATTCTAATGAGAGCAGTCTCAGTACTATGATATGGTCTAAAACCTGACTGGAAATCCTCACATATATAATTTTTCTCTAAGAAGGAACATAGTTGTGATGATACTACCTTTTCTAATATCTTTGACAGAAAAGGAAGATTTGAGATCGGTCTGTAATTAATTAATTCTTTGGGGTCAGGTTGTGGTTTTTTAATGAGAGGCTTAATAACAGCCAGTTTTTGGGACATATCCTAATGACAGTGATGAATTAATAATATTCAGAAGAGGATCTATTACTTCTGGAAGCACCTCTTTTAGGAGCTTAGATGGAACAGGGTCTAAAATACAGGTTGTTGGTTTAGATTATTTAACAAGTTTATATAATTCTTCATTTCCAATAGAAGAGAATGAGTGGAATTGTTCCTCGGGGGTTCTATAGTGCTGAAAAATCTGATGCGGTACTGTGGCTGACAGCTGCATGGTTACAATTTTATCTCTAATAGTTTCGATCTTGGAAGTAAAGTAGTTCATAAAGTCATTACTACTGTGCTGCTGGGTAATGTCTGCACCTGCTGATGTTATATTTTTTGTTAATTTAGCCACTTTATTAAATAAATACTTGGGTTGTGTTTATTTTCTTCTAAAAGAGACGTAAAGTAAGCAGATCTAGCAGTTTTTAATGCTTTTCTGTAGGATAGGGTACTTTCCCGCCAAGCAATACGAAATACCTCTAATCTTGTTTTTCTCCAGCTGTGCTTCATTTTCTGGGCTTCTCTCTTTAGGGCCCGAGTGTGCTCATTATATCACGGTGTTGGACTCTTTTCCTTAATCTTCTCACAGTTGCGTAACAGAGCAACCGTATCTAAAGTGCTAGAAAAGTGAGAGTCAATAGTTTCTGTTACATCATCAAGTTGTTCTGAGCTATTGGATATGCTGAGGAATTGAGATAAGTCAGGAAGATTATTTATAAAGTAGTCTTTTGTGGTAGAAGTGATGGTTCTACCATATTTGTAACAAAAGTGAGTGAAGTGACATTCAGCCAAGTATGGTGACCCATACTCGGAATTCGTGCTCTGCATTTAACCCATCCAACGTGCACACACACAGCAGTGAACACAAACACACCGTGAACATACACCCGGAGCAGTGGGCAGCCATTTTATGCTGCAGCGCCCGGGGAGCAGTTGGGGGTTTGCCTTGCTCAAGGGCACCTCAGTCATGGTATTGAGGGTGGACATTCACTCCCCCCACCTACAATTCCTGCCGGCCGGGGACTCGAACCCGCAACCTTTGGATTACAAGTCCGACTCTCTAACCATTAGGCCACGACTTCCCCGTAGAACAAGAACAAGGAGTTGGCTTTACAGCTTTAGCTATATGGAATATACATGAAACTAGATAATGATCTGAGATATCATCGCTCTGCTGCAATATTTCAACGCCACTGACATCAATTCCATATGACAGTATTAAATCTAGAGGATAATTTTCGACAATGAGTAGGTCCTGAAACGTGTTTTTTAACAAAAAATGGAGTTTAGAATGTCTATAAATGCTGATCCCAATGAATCTCTTTCATTATCAACATGAATATTAAAATCACCAGCAATTAGGACTTTATCTGCAGCCAGCACTACCTTTGATAGAAAATCAGCAAATTCTTTAATAAAGTCTGTATGGTGCCCTGGTGGCCTGTATACAGTAGCCAGTACAAACATCGCAAGGGATTTATCATTAACACTTGTTTCTTTGGATAACGTTACATGAAGCACCATGTAGTAGTGAGTGGGGCGGGGCCGAGAGACGTGGGAGCGGAACGGGGCCGGTGGAGTTAATGATAATGAGCGACACCTGCGCCACTCACCGGTCTCGAGTCCCACGGAGGAGCTCTGGAAGGATAAAAGGAGGAGTGACGACAGAGGAAGACGAGAGCGGACCAGGCCTGGACTTTATTTTGTGTTTTGTGTGCGGCAGTCGTCCGCGAGGGGTTGACGCTTTACTTTTGTGTATGTTTATTTTGTTATTAAACTGTTTAAATGTTTGCCGGTTCCCGCCTCCTTCTTCCCGATCTACGAACTTTGTTACACACCATTACTTTGAACGAATTATACTTGAAAGCCGACCTCTGAGATATACTGAAAATATTGATATAAATTATGGCAACACCTCCCACCTTTTGGACACGGTCCATGTTTGTAACTGTAATCTTGGGGGGTAGAAAGTAATGTAGTCTGGTTTTAGCCAGGTTTCTGTCAAATAAAGCACATCTAGTTTATGGTCAGTGATCATATCATTTACAAAAAGTGCTTTTGTAGAACGGGATCTAATATTCAATAAGCCAAGCTTTATCATTTGTTTATCTGTATTATATCTGTTTTTTTATTTGTTGAACATCAATTAAATTGTTACTCTTAATTTGGTTTGGATGTTTTCTATATTTTCTAGTTCAGGGGACAGACACAGTCTCTATTGTGTGATATCTAGGTGAAAGAGCCTCTATTTGCTGAGAATTAACTGACTTCTGTGACGTGAGGCGGCTAGCAGACAGTTGGTTTAGCCAGTCTGTCTGCTTCCTGACCTGGGCCCCAGTTAGTCAAGTACGAACTCTAAGACTATGTGCCATATTTCTAGAGAGAACAGCGGCACCACCCCAAGAGGGATGAAGACCATCTCTTTTCAACAGGTCAGGTCTGCCCCAAAAATTCTTCCAATTGTCTATGAAACCTATGTTATTCTGCGGGCACCACTTAGACATCCAGCCATTGAATGATGACAGTCTGCTATGTATCTCATTGCCATGGTAAGCAGGGAGAGGACCAGAGCATATTACAGTGTCTGACATCATACTTGCAAGTTCACACACCTCTTTAACATTATTTTTAGTGATCTCCGACTGGCGAAGTCGAACATCATTAGCACCGACGTGGATAACAATCTTACTGAATTTACGTTTAGCATTAGCCAGCACTTTTAAATTTGCCAAGATGTCAGGCGCTCTGGCTCCTGGTAAACATTGGACTATGGTGGCTGGTGTCTCTATTTTCATGTTTCCGTACAATAGAATCGCCAATAACTAGAGCACTTTCATCAAATTTCTCAGTGGGTGCATCACTGAGTGGGGAGAACCTGTTTGATGTTTTGATCGGAACGGAAGAGTGGTGTTTTGATCCGCGACTAGGCCGCCTCACAGTCACCCAGCTGCCCTGCTGCACGGGTTCAACCAGAACCGAACAATGTTCGGGACTCCCTGAGTTAGTCGCATCCAAAGCAGTATCTACAGCCCTCACATTCTTACTAAAGTTTGGATGCGTGTCTCTAATTCTGAAATCTTCTCTGTCAGCCTAACTATTTCCCTGCATTTATCACATGTGAATCCCTCGTCACCGACAGAGAGAGATAAACTATACATGTGGCAAACAGTGCAAACAACAATAGCAGGAGAAGAAGCCATTACTCACGTGACTGAAGAATGATTCGCTTACCACTGTTGTTTGATGAACTCGTGAAAAACGGAGCGAGAAAAAAGAAAACAATAATAGGCGCGAATAGAAACGCGAATGGAACCGCGAGTGACAAGCTAACCGGCTAACGAAAGCTACTGCGCTGTACTCGTGGTTTTAAAAAGTAACTAGTTTGATAGATAATACCAGAAATATGGTGGGAATTAAGTTATAGATTATCACTTTAAACAATAGAGAGTGAAAGTAAGATCGAGATCAACAGAAAAGCGAAGATACACGGAGCTACAATTGCAAACCTCTCAGCAGCACGACAGACAGGGACAACCTATCCCTATATAAAGAGCCCAGACTTCACCATATTCCCACAAAAATTTTGGTCACATAACCATACCAATGGCTTGCGAGAAAGAGGGCAAATATCGTTAAACAGGAATCATTTTTAAAATTCAAGTCTTGTCTAGAGCATCTTTGATGACAATCTGTTTAGACCGGCCATGAATTTCTTTTTCCTAAAGCTGTGAGTTCACTCCCATATATTATGTAGTTTTTAAATAGGGGGTAACAAAACTCCACCTCGCTGACAGACAGATTGAAAGAATGTGTTCATCTAAAGAAACATTATTTCCCCCTTCCCCTGTATTAGCATATGTTAAGCCATGCATTGGATATGTCGAAATCCAGCAGACATTATGAGGTATATTCATAGGCGGGGAAAAAAGTGTAAATTAATGGTGACAAGGGCTACAGTTGAGCAAAACTACTTTACTTCTTTCTCTCCCTCTTTAAATGCAATTGCCATGAAAATAAACTATTAATCTGTTTCCCAAAGGAATTCCAAGCTGTCTGCTAGAGGTTGACAGCTGAGATTCGACTGTTGTTGTGCAGTCAACAAACAATTTTCCCTGGCTTCACTGGCTCTCAAAGGATAACTCTCTCCCTCTCTTTCTCTCTCTCTCTCTCTCTCTCTCTCTCTCTCTCTCTCTCTCTTACACATACACAAAGATAGTGGAATGGCCAAATATGTTAATCCCTTATGTCGTACACTTTGGCATGTTTGAAAAACATCAGTGCTCAACATTCTGTCTACACTAAACCCCTATCCCTGTCCCAAGGTTCAGTCATTACACTGAACTCTGCAAACCATGACTCCCAGTAACTCAAAACTCACACCTTGTGAAGCATGTGGTGAGCTATTCTCATATTTCATGGATATGTGTATTATGTTGTGTAATAAGGGAAATGCATGATTTGGTACTGCATGTGCTCAAAACAATGAACAAATCTATGAGTCATTCAAGCCATCTCACACATATTATTAAGTAGGTGGTTTTAGAAAGAACTATATACTGGGCTGTGGGAAAATATTTTAATGGTATTGTTCAGTGTTCAGATGTAGTGGTCACTAAGAGGATCATACATTTACAGGGATAAAACAACCTAAATCAAATTAGATCTATCTATCTATCTATCTATCTATCTATCTATCTATCTATCTATCTATCTATCTATCTATCTATCTATCTATCTATCTAATCATATCTATATTCTCATTATAACTGTTTATTGTTCTGTTGTTTTTCTTGTCTGCCTGTTTTTCTATTGTTCTGTCTGTCTTTTGTCGTACTATCTATCGCTTACAGGAAGTTCAAAGGTCAGTCTGCTAAAAGGCAGGGATGAACTTCCTGTCTACCTGTCTGAGGCTAGACAGTTTGGAGGAAGTAAACAACAGGCTGCTCATTAAAGGGAGGAGTCATGTCTATCAAACTGCTAAACCCAGAGTTGCAGGACATCTTTGATCCTTTACTGCTGCAACAGATGAATAATCAGTCTCTCATTGGGGTCCTGCTGAGAAAATAAAAATACTATTTACCACATTAATAAACAAGGGAAAGTGTTATTAATAAACCAAGCTGTCATGCACAAGCCTTAAAAAAAATCATATTAATAGATATATCTTATAACAGATGAAAATAGATGTTGTCATAAACACATAAATAAATAAACTTTTTGTGTGTTTTGTATTATGTAGGTTCACAATACAAGCATGCACTTTTTAACCCAGGTGTGTGTAGAGTTCGTAATGATCTTAATTAATATTTAAGACTATTAAAACACCTTTTTTATTTTCAGTGCAAAATTTCACATATTGAAGAAAAGAAAAGAAAAGAAAAGAGAAGGGGTGTCTGTGCTGAGGAGTATAAGAGAGGAAAGAGAAACACAAAAGGGCATATAACTGGCCTGTCTAAGTTATGGATAACGCTGAAAGCTGTATGCTGTCTCCCGCTCACACACGGTTCGACAGGCAAGAATAGAGCCCCTCTGATAATAGTATCACTAATAAACTGCAAGCCAAATTAGTAACATAGGAGGTCTTTTATCACTCTTTCTGGGAAGAGATGAACAAGAAAAAGAAAGGGGGATGGAAGGTTGTGAAGGTGGGGGCTGAAAGCACGAGAGATGAGAACAGATGAATGAATGGATGTTAAAGGGCCATATACAGTGCATACACCCAATAGAACTATACCATTCACTGTCACTGTCTGTTTAAGCCATTATATTTGTAAAACGGATGCACTGCTGAGAAATGCTCTTGCCAACTGTTCTGTATCGAGCTAATATAAAACTGAGCTTAATATAATTAAGCTAATTACACTTTTCTCTGTAATATTGTGTATTTGTTGTTAACAAATACTCTGGAGTTGCACTATTCTGTGCTGATCTATCCGGCCTATGTTTCATCGAGATGGGTTCCATGTTGTTCCAAGCATGTGTGTGATATTGTTGAACCGCTGGTTTAATGGGCAGATGTGTGTGATATGTTTAAACCGCTGACTGAACAGGCAGACGCTCTTTAAATCTCTCCAGACTAACAGACCAATTGTCACAACATTTGTTTTCCAGATTTTTGCATTCCTTTGACGTACTGGAAAATTTATAATGGCAACAAAATGCACTTCTACTCAAATATATTTATACTTGTTTCACTACAGAGCCGCTCAGTGGGCGTAACTTTGTTTTTACTTGTTAGGATGATTGCAAAATCCTATGTATTTGTAAAATCATGACAGCGTGCTTTATTTTCCTTCTTAAATTTGAAAACCTCATGCGGAACATGAACAGACTTGATTAGGTAATTAAAACGCATAAATGTGTCTCAAGCACTCAAACAAATAGGATGAGGGCAATATCGGCGGCCTAATATACTATCTAAAGACTCCGGTTAAGATAAATGGTTGAGGGGGAAAAGAGAGAGAGAGAAAGACATGGAAGTAAAGAAGATAAGCACTTTAGAGAAAGAAAAGGTCACGGCGAGCAGCTGATTTGAAAAGTTGCTACGATCTCACAAAGGCCAATGACATCATCAGGTAGTGAAGTGTGGGGCAGAGCGAGACTCAGAGAAAAGAAGGCTGCTTACCCAAGACCATAATTACATTTGCTCTAAACACAGCCAAAAGCTCCACAGCTTGCGCTGAATAATTTTCAACCATTTCAGAGGTATGTGTGCGTGTCTGTGTGAAAAAAGAGAGAGGGAGAGAGAGAGAGAACGAAAGACAGAAAGAGGAAGGGAGGGGGGATTAATCAGCTCTGTTTGCGGTGGCTTCCCCCTTATTACGACATTTTTTTGTTCACCCCAAGCTTTATTTCCAAAAACATAATGTACCCTTCTTGTAACGTGCATGTGTATCTCTGCTATGTGTGTGTGTGTGTGCATCAAAATTCAAACAGAACGTTTTTCCCACTTCTGGCGATTGTTTCGTGTTGAAAATGTACTAAACTCTTGACATCTAAAAACGCTTTTTATTCCCACTTGCTCCCTCTCTCTCTCCCTCCCAGCCTCCATTCATCCCCCTCCTTCATTGCAAGAGAATATAAAGGCTTTGCAGTGCATGTAGGGAAGACATAGCGCCTAGCCAGCATGAATGGAATGCTATTAAGTAAGTTATGCACATAATGAATCTTAAAAATGCTTGGGAAAGAGCGATTTACATTTACCTCTCTCTCTCTTTTCGCTTTTCTTAATTTATAAAAATTTAGAACCTTAAGAGAAAGATCATACAACACTGAACACAGCAAATTAGCTTGATATTGCTTTACTGTATATCTTTAGTTTAAAACTACTCCTGAAATTATTAGTATCCACACACTTCTTTATGGCAGGACGTTTTACACTATTTGAACGTCATAAAACACACAAGTCATTCAGCACATAGTGGGGTGGCTATTCTATGGGGGTGACAAATTCTCCAGGACTATGATATCTGGCTTTGTGGCTTTCTCCTGACACGCTACACACACACATTTACACATTGCGTCACAAGCATCTTAAAGCTATTGGTACCTCTGTGGCTTTTAGCTTCCACGCTATGGTGTGCACAAACAGCCACACTGCAGTTCTCATAGATTCTCGCTGATTAGAAAGGTTCTTGCTGCATACCATAAAAATCTGCTTAACAGTTTTTTTTTTCTCAGCATCACTGCCATATAGATTTCTTTCTTTTCTTTTTTCCGCACCGCCTGACCTTATCTGTTTTCTCTAGTGAAGGATCTATTTTATAGATATTTTTGTGTGCCTGGCACATGTAGTCATCAATGGCAGTGCCTTTGTGCTTGTGTTGTGAACACCTGTCTGCTCTGATCAGCCAGTCCCTCCAGCTGGGAACAGACAGGCTGAACATGCAGCCTCTATCTGACACTGACAAGAACAAGATACTATAGATCTGATCCTGGCATCCTGGGATGATGATGGGAGTTAAAAAATAGGACTATTAAACAAAAAATACTTTTCAAAATGTAACAATTCTATGCAACTTACTACAATTTTATATGCATACATTTTAATTGGAATACAATACTAAATCAAATATTTAATATATGTATATATATATATATATATATATATATATATATATATATATATATATATATATATATATATATATGTATGTATTTATATGTGTGTGTGACCTTGGACCACAAAACCAGTCTTAAGTGTCAATTTTTCAAATTTTTATACATAATCTGCTATAAAGCTGAATAAATAAGCTTTCAATTGATGTATGGTTTGTTAGGATCGGACAATATTTAGCCGAGATACAACTATTTGAAATTCTGGAATCTGAGGGTGCAAAGAACTCAAAATATTGAATATCGCTTTTAAAGTTGTCCAAATGAAGTCCTTAGCAATGCATATTACTAATCAAAAATGAAGTTTTGATATATTTACGGTAAGAAATTTACAAAATATCTTCATGGAACATGATCTTTACTTAATCTCCTAATGATTTTTGGCATAAAAGAAAAATCTATAATTTTGACCCATACAATGTATTCCTGGCTATTGCTACAAATATACCCCAGCGACTTAAGACTCGTTTTGTGGTCCAGGGTCACACACACACACACACACACACACACACACACACACATATATATATATATATATATATATTTTTTTTTTTTTTTCTTAAAGTAAATCAAACATGACCTAAAAAGACAGACCGTTGAAAAACACTACACCTTTGCATATGCTTAACTAAAACAGGATTTTCCAGAAATAAGTGCTTATTTAAGTTATGTGAATCACTATATTATAATGTCCCTTGTTTAAAAGCTGTGGTTTGAGTCAGTTCTCCTATGACAAGTATGCACAATTTCCTGGAAAATGTGAGCTAATTATCTAGTACAATATTACTCTACCATAATATCTGATGACTGAATGACCACACTGCATTGTGTGTGATTCCAGCATTGTGCTGTTTACAGTAAGACCTGGAAGTGTTAGGAACTTCTTGTTTTTGCTGAGGTCATAACTACTAACATTTCTGGAATTCTGGGAACTTTCCCAGATGTGTTTCTCCTGTATGTCTAGCAGACCTTGAGCAGGTCTGAAATCATCTACCAGCAAGGTTAATAAACTTAACCTCTGATATTATACCACGCACATAGAGAGAGAAAGAGAGAGTTACAGAGAGAAAGGGTGAGAAAGATATTTAGTAACAAGTAGCCGACCGCATGAAACACTCCTCCCACGACCTGTCAGCTATAAGTCATCAATCCTTGTTCCTTCCACCCAAAATGGATTTTTTTTCCCTCACTGATGTAAATAATGGTCACTGTTTGCACAGCGATGAACACATTTTTTTATCAGTTTTTCATGGAAAACAATTTGGCCTTGAATGAAGAGTGTTTGTATTGGAGGTATGAAAGGCTCCATTTAATGCTGTTCAGATGAAACTGACCTGCCTTGCTCTGATAAGAGGTTACATCAATATACGACCTCACACAAAAACAACATGCAGACAAACAATGGCATTCAGTTGGTCTCACACAGCTCTTCTTCCTCCTGTTCCTTACAGACATTTTGGGAGAGCAAAATGGGGATCTTTTTTGTCCTCATTGTTTTTTATTTTTATATACAGTCTGTACACAAAATAAACCCTCCATCCCACCACAGTCATGTTTCTAGTGCTGAACGTCGCTGTAAAGTGGAGGTTAGGACTTAATCCAGTTTGGCTGAGACATATAGTAGGCCTCGCTCAGAGCGGCTGCTGCGACTGCTGTTTAGAGATCTCCTGTCTTCCAGATCCCAGTCATGGGTTTTAACACTCCAAAAGCAGACCAGTTTGCAATCTTAACAGCTATAAAAAGTAGGATTATCACCTTGCTTGTAAAGACAGCAGCCCATTTGGAAGAAGTGTAAAAAAATAAACGACAGGAGCAGAACTCCAGCCTATGGATGCTTTTGTCAGAGCAGGTGTTTGGCAACTAACTGCTTCTGTATGCTTAATCTTTTCTTTTTCTTGTCCTACAGTTTCACACAGTAGCTGAGTGTTAAAACAGGGCTGTCCCAGATTGGGATTAGACCCCTGTTGCTGAAGGCAGGAGAAAGGCCACGCAAGGTATGTTTACCCAGCGAACAGAACTCATATCTAGGCAACGACAGGTCAGCCTCGCACAGCACTGGTCACTGCAGCTTCCAAATCAACTTATAGATCCCTTTATCCAGTGTCCGTAGAGAGGGCAAGGGGTCACAACACAGTAGGGGATTGTGGGAATGATTGTTCTCCAAGGAGTAGAGTGGTGTATCTTTCATCGTTAAAGGACCAGTTCGCTCTTATTAGTCACTGCCCAAACACACTACGGGGAGATGCAGCCTTTTATATGGAGGTTTTTGAAAGGACATCAAATTTGTCATTTTGGCTAATAATTGGACCAAATGGGGCTTAGCCTTAAGAGGTTAAAGGGCCTGGCTCAGCCCAGTGAGTACCCAAACATATACAGCACTTAGAGAGACAGAATAGAAGAAAATGACAGAGATAGATAGATACAACGATACACAGAACGAAAGACAGAACAATAGAACAACAGCCAAAAAACAACAGAACGATAAACAGTATAGACATGATTGGATAGATAGATAGATAGATAGATAGATAGATAGATAGATAGATAGATAGATAGATAGATAGATAGATAGATAGATAGATAGATAGATAGATAGATAGATAGATAGATAGATTCAGGACGCTGGGCAGGTACTGTGACCTTTGTTTCATAAGGCAGATGCATCAGAGCATTAACACACTCAATCAGGCTTGTATTAAAACTGCCAGCTGAGTGGACCCAGCTGCGGTGTGTGTGTGTGTGTGTGAGCAAGAGAGACTGCGTGTGGGGCATTTGTGTGCACACGTGTGTGTGTGTGTGTGACAGTTCTAGTCCCTAATCTTGCCCCTGAGCTATTTTTTATCATGGTTCCAGTTTAACCTTTGGCCCCTCAAGGATGAGGGATCTGCAGGGAACATTATTGATGAATTCCATATTTGCCAGAATGGAGTATTGTGTATGTGTGTGTGTATGTGAAAGAGAGCGCTTGGAGACCAATCAATCAAAGAGGACTGATTCAGCTGAGACAGAGCAGTCAAAGAGAACCAATACACCTCAGATAGGCTATATATTACCACACATGCATACACACACACAAACTCGCACAAAAAACACAAACGGATGACTTCACCAGCACATCCTTATGCAAAAAACATACGGTATTCAAATGACAAAATTAAAGGGGCAGATGGGACACGGCAGCTATTTTGTGAGAGCATGTGACGCATCACCTCTGCTACTGGAAGAACTCATCAGAAAGTATCAAACTCTCACTTTCTCTCTCAGAAACACAGGTGATAATCTTCGTGTGAAAAATCGATTCCTCCAGAGCACTTGTCAGAGCTTGACTTGTCGTGTGACTCAGTGGCAATGAGCGAGGCTTTATGTTGATACCTGCGGGATCTGAGAGCGGACACCGGGGAATGAGTGTGTTTTTTTCCCTTTTTTTCTCTAAAGTCCCCAAATCTGAAGAGGAACCAAGGGAGTGTGCGTCTTCCTTTGGAGAGCGCAGCGATGACAGCCAAGCTCTAGGACGTGTGTGTGTGTGTGTATGTGTGTATGTCTGGGAAAGAGAAAGAGACTAATCTCATAGTAAGCCCACTCTATTTATCACAGAGGTAATGATAAGAATCAGATTCTAAGGTGAACTCTGCGTTGGGTCAGGGCCTGGTGCAGGCAGTAATGTGATCTGTGGAGAGAGTGAGAAGATAACCTCTATGCAACGGCACCACAACGTCAGATAACTAAAACAAACTGTTACTGCCTATGCTCAGAAACCAAGAGAGGAAGAGCACTCAGACTAACTAGGGATGAAGAGTGATGGTGGGGGAGGTGGAGTGAGGGGGAGAAATAGAAAGAGAGACGAAGAGAGAGAGAGAGTGCGAGACAGTTAAAAAAGCAAGATAAAATGAAAGAGTGATAGAGGCCTCATCGTGAGACGGCTCGTGGTGAAGGTAGAGCAGGATTCTCCTCTCCAGTGGAAGAGCGCAGCAGCCAGCGGTGTAAATAAAAGCGGGTGGCCCTCGGCACTCCGAAACTTCACCAGCTGAATAAAGATATGATGTAATGAGAAGAATTCACTGTCACAATCTGTCTCTATACCACATCCCTGTACATTTAGTTTGAAATTTTTGAGAAATATGTCTTTAGGTGTGTTATGGTCTCACACTTTATAGGAACAGGGAAACGAGGAGACACGGAACTTTCATCAAACATGGACTTTATTAATACAAACACTTAGGGAACACTGGGAACACTGGAGACACGGAAGGACACACTCAGAATGATGATCAGACCGGACACAGAGGCAGGGAAGCAGAGAACTAATAAACACTGGGGAAAACGAGATAATTCATGACACAAGGCTGGAGACTAATAAACTAATGAGTAGAACTGAACTAGAACAGGAAACTGACCAAATATGGGCACAAGAGGAGGGGAAACACAAGGCACAGGAAGACATATGGGGACAAACAAACACAAACAAACAAACAAATAAATGCATAAATAAAAGAGGGAGGAGGGGCAGGGGGTATTGTGTGGAATGAAAGTTATGAGAGTTTTTTTGTTTTTTAAATAAAATGTTACTGTAATGCCTTCAGCTCCAAATTTTTACTTTTAAAATTATGAAGCGGAAACAAACATTATTAATGCATTTACTGTCACTATTCCAGAATCTTAAGAACATGCAGGCCTAATAAAAAATTGTTAAGTTGTTAAGATTTTCAAGTTTCCAAACTTTAAATCAATTTAGACTTTTTGATTATTAAAATTTAAGTAAATAAAAAATTTAACCAAGCAGGAGTCTCTGCCAGTGTAGTGTACATCTAGAGTGGATAGGACACATGAAGAAAATAGTAGGGCCGGGACTCGATTAAAAAAAATAATCTAATTAATTAGAGGCTTTGTAATTAATTAATCGAAATTAATCGCATTTTAATCGCATATATCGCATATATTTGACCTGAGAACAGAGAAGTAAGTTTTTTCATATGGATTTTTAGTATACCATTGAATAATGACTGAATACATAAGCTTAAGCAACAAAATATTGTTTATTTTTGTTCAACCAAGTCCAACAGACCAGTGCAATATTGCCATTAAGTGTAGCAATAGGATATTTAGAAATATAGTAGCCTACATTTCAGAAATTCAGGTACCCTATAGGTAGGTATACCTTCTGTAAACAGTTTTTTTAAGTAAAACACAATACTTTCAAGTACATTCAGAACATGAGGTGATACTTGAGGCTCGATGTGCTGCGGTGATATGCGAATTCCTTGTTGCATAGCTTGCACACAACCATGCTCTTATCGACGCTTCCATCCATTCGTTTTTTATAACAAAATTTCCCATCCACAGGGTCAACCAAAGCGGTCTCATCAGCTTCTTTGTCCATGTTCACTGTGGTTTGTTTTTATCTGAACGCTAGTTGGTGCTCCAGTATAATCGGTCCGCCGAAACTCATCCAGTGAGAAACGTTCCGCGGTGCAAAAATAAGTGCGATTAAAATGCGTAAAAAAATTTTTACGAGTTATTTTTGTGTAATTAATCTAAATTAACGCGTTAAAGTCTCGGCCCTAGAAAATAGTAATCTTACAATGGCTAGCTCCCATTTACCAGCCTTTAATTAAGGCGAGACACGGCAGGCAAAAACATCGTTTTTTTTTTATTGGTCAATTTTGAGATTTTTGGATATTTGTCTTCAATAACATGTCTTCTTTCAGACTTGTGGTGAAAAAAAGTCCGAAATACACATTTAGGTCTTTATTTTACTGCACTTTGTCTGTTTGCGTCTGTAGATTTCTCATAAATTCAACAAAAGTTGGCGTTCTAAATCAACATGCTGCTCCGCGATCTCTGCCTGTACCCAGTCATCACGTATACTGCTGGAAAGCTCTCTCTCTTCTCTACAATGCTGTCGGATCCAAATATGGTCATTTCCTTTCTATCAGCAACCAATCGTGAAAGTAAAAGAGGGGATTTAACTCTAAATGCGCAATCTCATTGGCTGAAGACAATTTCTGACAACGTGATTCGTTCAGAATCGTCACATGGTATGGTATGCGTTGACGCTTCCTTGTTTGGTTAAGCTTTCCGCGGGATCTTTTGAGTGAATTAATGAAAATGACTTCGCGTCAATCATCGAAAAGAGTACAGCAGTTGTCACTTGCAAGGGGGAAAAGGAAAATTAGTGATGGATTACCCAGTGAAATGCCCTCGGTGAGCGCATCTGAACGTAAGCTGTCGATGGGAGGTTTAGAATTTCTAATGTCAGAAATAGCCCAATACGTGTGGCTGTTACCACCTTGTAACATATTATAACATTACTGTAACAATATTTGTTTTGTATGGATGAAATATTTATTTATAAGAATAGAATAAAGTGCCATCTCATTCATTATGTTGTGGTGGTCAGTTTTACTTTTACAGTACAGATTTCTGTGTGCTGTATCTATAAAAACAAAACAAATGAACAGTTATTGATACAATACACATTTCATTTTAGCGGCATAAATTGAGAGAGGTATTGAGTCACTTCACAGGACCAGGGAGCAGGTCAGGCAGGCTTATGCAGATATTGATGCAGATGTGGCAGAGTTGCTGAGAGAGGATGCAGATGTGGTGATAAATATCAGTGTGTCTTTTGATGGCACTTGGCAGAAAAGAGGGTTCACATCACACTATGGGATCGGGGTGTGCATCGATATTTTTACGGGACTGGTGATCGACTTTGAGGTTCTATCCTCCTATTGCCATGCTTGTGCCCTTAAAGAAGCTGCCAGGCATGAGGGAAAGATTACAGATGAGGAAATTGACAGCTGGAGAGAAACGCATGACTGTGCACAAAATTTTAGGGGCTCAAGCAAGGCTATGGAGCAGGAGGCAGCGAAGAGGATGTGGGCCAGGTCTGTGAGTCGCCACCAGCTGAGATACATTCAGATGCTGTCAGATGGGGACAGTGCTGCATTCAGGGAGGTGGTATCCCTCAACCCATACCCTGGGCATGAGGTAGTAAAATTAGAATGCATCAACCATGCCCATAAGCGTATGGGCACAGCACTACGAAAATTAAGTGCTGAACGCAAATTGGGGGGGAAGGGTCTGGGAAAATTAACGGCCAAAAAATGTAAAACATTACAAAATTATTACAGGGGGGCAATTTTAAATAACCAGGGTTCCATAGAGAAAATGAAAAATGAGATCTGGGCTGATCTCCTCCATAGCATGTCCTGTGACGAAGTCCCCTTGCACACCAGGTGCTACCTGTCCTGGTGTTGGTATAGGAGAGCGGAGGAAAATGGAGAAACTCCAGAGAGCCACAGGCTCCATGCAGGAAACTTTTTGTCTCGGGAGGTGGGCCAGAAGCTGATACCTGTATACCACCGCATGTCAAGTGACAGCCTGCTGCAGCGCATGCAGCATGGTGGCACTCAAAATGCGAATGAGTGCCTCAACTCCGTCATTTGGGCCCGCTGTCCAAAAACAGTGTTTGTAGGTAAGAGTAGAGTTGAGGCAGCTGCAAGTATGGCCATTTCAACTTTTAATGAGGGGGCCTCTGCCATGCTTGCCATTATGGATAAGCTTTGGCTGGAAAGCACTGTCGTTACCGTCACCACCATCAGGGAAACCAACATGCTGAGGATCACAAAAGCCGAATCCATCCGGTCTGAGAGTGTAAAACGTTGCAGAAAGACTCTGAGCACAGCTAAAAAGCTGAAAAGGCATCAGCAAGAGAGAGGTGAGGGGCCTACATATGGTGCAGGCATGGAGAGCTAGGCTTTCAACCCTCATGCGTGAACTTTGTGTTCCGATGGACATAGATGACTAGAGTTGCAGTTCTGATGATAAGTTTGTGTCTGTATTTGTGGTTCTCTGTGGTTAGTTGAAGGTCTTATTTGGCAATGTTGTTTTATTCAGTTGTCATTGTTCATGGTCTACATTGTTATAAACAATTACTTGGCCAGTTGTTTTGCTTGTTAGCAATGTTTTCATATAAAAATGTGTGGATTTTTACAATATAAATCTTTAAAGCCCGTTTTCTCAAAATGACTTTTCTCTCATACTCCAAGTCCGAAATCTCCACTTCAGTAGCACCTGTATACACCAAACTTTCCAGTCTTGTACCTAGTTATATTATGAAGACAATTACAGAGGGATTTGTAAATATATTATTCCTAGCCTGATTTATATAACATTTTATTCCAAAAAACATGGCGAAAATACATTTTTTAAGGCTATTGACAGTATATTCTGATTTACAGGATAACAAAAGTAGATATCCATAAATCCCTCTGTAATTTTTTTCCCATCTCATATGTGAACACAATGAAAAAAGAATTTTGAACCTGGCTTTATCCAATTCTGAGATTTCGTTTTTTAAAATATATGCAAATTAGCGCATATTTAATTAGATAATGGATAATTTGCATATTTAAACATAAAATTACAGAAACTTTGTAATACATTTTTTTCTCATCTTAATGTAGGTAATCAACTGGGAAAGTTTCATGGTGATATCTGCTAGTTAAAAATTTTACCCTATTCACCTGTAGTGTCTCGCCTTAAAACCTTTAGGAAGACTACTAAACGAATGTTACATAACCTAATTAATATTCATAAGCCAAGCTTTTCAGATCACTGGTACACCCCTGAGCTGAGAAAACATCTATAGATTGATCTGTGACAGCTGACCGCACTTCAAATCACCTCATCTCTGTCATACTGCATATTCAGTCCAAGAACAGTAGTGCTTGCACATGCTGACATTAGGCTAAAAACAATCCAAACCCCATCAACTGGGATTAATGGAGTGAATGAAAGAGAAAAGGAAGACAGATGAGTAAACCAGAGCGATAGAGAGATGGATGACCGCTGTCCTCTCTGCTCCCAGCCCCATATATGTTAGATAACTCCTGGACATCCCTCAGAAATCACCTCAGACACTGGATTAGAAGGGCCTGTAAGGCCAGTGCAGTGCACACTGCATGTGTTTCATAGTGTCTGCTATCTCTACGGTCCCGTCAAATAAATAGGGACCCGAAAACGTTCCGGATCCTGCTTGGAAGGGAGAATTTAGAGTATAGTAACAGTGGTGACAAGTAAATGGATTGAAATGTTGGTGGGTGATGTCTTTCTGGCAGTCAATATGTGGTTCATCACTGAGGAGTCCTGTGCTTTGAGTCTTGAGCTGCTAAAAAGGTGGGGAGAGTGAGCAACTACAGGGTCACACTGCATGGGCCATTGAGCAAAACACTTACATTGCTTAAATGGGACTTGCCTAGAAATCAGCCTATACTGTACATTACTTTGGATGAAAATTACAGGCTTTATGTTATTAAATGTCATTCAAATTTTACATACAGAAATCTTTTTCATATGTGTAGTCTACAAATAACATAAAATATGTCAAATCTGATTCAGAGAGGCACTCATCTAGTACTGGCTGTACGTTTCTGTGAACTTTAATACAGATTCCCTGATTACATTGAGTGTAGTCATCTTACGCACAGTTCAAAGTACAATAAACAATTTTAAAACAAATTTCAAAGTGCAAACAAAAGGGAAAATATCCGTATTAATAATTACCAAGCAAGCCCACGTCTGGCCTTGATACACAAATAATAGATTTGCTGTTGTTCAATGACTCTACAACTCTACAAGGCTAAAAGTTCACTAAATAAAAGAATATAAAAAAATATAGTAATAAAATAAAACAAAATAACAAAAAGAAAACAAAATAATATATATATATATATATATATATATATATATATATATATATATTCTCTTTTTTTTCAGGATCGATCAGGATAAGATAACAGTTCTAAATATTACATTTCTAAATGAACTCAAATAACAAATAATGCTGATATGATAAAGCTGAGATAAGGCTGATAAGCATGAATAGACACATTTTGATTAATTCCTTCTTTTAACAATGCCCGCAAAACTTATTTCTTAATAAGAGCTTTCAGACTGACAACTCACACAAAATATTTGTGTGATGATGTGAAAATGTGCAAGCACTTAGTGCACAGGAAGTGCAACTTAGAGGTTGTGTGTGTGTGTGTGCTGTGATTCATTAGGTCAGAAATGGCACCGTTCATCTACGTTCATTGCCCATGTCATCGGAATGATAAATGTTTGGTAAATGTGTTAAGTGCACTCAATATACACAACATGCCCAGAACTGCTGTGCAAATATATCACATCTTAGGAACAGAATGAATGTGCTCTGAGTAAGTATACACAGCATACAGCACATCTCTAAGCTTTAAAAGGTACTTTATCATAGACTTATGAATAAACACGTTTGAAGCCAGAAAAGCAAAGTGATTTTTATTCATTAACTTTGAGAATTAAAATGTGTTAATGATTAAATTTAACTAATGAATACATTTTTTAATTCACAATTTTTCATTTTGAAAACGCGCTCTCATAAGCCACATGTGCAGCTGAATACATGTTAGCTTCCATTTCCAACATCCCTGCATGATGAACACCTGCTGTTGTACATTATATTGTGCTACCTAGAGAACAGCCAGAAAGTCTTTGTGTCTCTGTAACACCCCTGCCCTTCAGGCGCTCTCACTCCAAAACACTTGTTGTATGTTTTTTGTTTCACCTAAAATTTTGAATTAAGAATAAATACAAGGCAAACAAAAGAACGATTTAGACAACCTACACGGTTGCCCCACCAACTCACTTGCAGTCCAAGCTCTATTATCCATATGTGTGGAGAAAATTGAATTACGTCTTACACGCAAAACACATGAATACATTAGCGAGAGAGAGAGAGAGAGAGAGGAGGGGAAAGAGTCGCAAAGCTTATCACTGTGTTGAATTTTGATTAGCTAGCCAGAGTTATTAATCTTTTTGTCAAAAGCCTTTTTTGTATGCAGTGAAGAAAAAGTCTCACTCCTTACCCCCTTTCTTAAACTTTCTCCTTTCTTTCTGTTTCTCGCTCGCTCTGTCTCTCTCTCTCTCTCTCTATAAGTCTCCTCCTCCTCCTCGCAGCTGTATTTTGAATCAGGCAGAATCCATAGAGAAATGGGCATTTCTTTCAGGGCAGTACATTCTTCCCCCACCTCCTCTCATGGATCAGTGGTTAGCTTAGAGATACAGCCGGCACAAAGGCAGCAGCTGACATGTGGGTCTTAATGGCAATAATGGCCATTTTTAGGCCCAATCAATCACATTTAGTGGACATCTCCATTTTTTTGTCCCTGAAAAGGTATAAATAATAATAATAACAATAAAAAAAGAAAAGCAAGGGGGAAAGAAATGGTGTGGGAGAGAAAGGCGCCTCAGTAAATATTTTAACTGCTTATTAAGATTTGGAGGGCATCACAATAGAAGCATCTGGGCAGTGCGGAGAACTCTGAAAAGGAAGGATCCAGATGGTTCTATAGAGGAGGCCAGAGAAAACCAATTCTCAGACGGGAAAAAAGTACAGCCTATTTATCTATTCATTCATTAAACTACTTTTTGCATGTAGTCTTACTTTATGTGTGTGCGCGTTCGGGATGGGAGAAAGGACCTCGAGGTGCTCGAGTACAGTTGATTTGTTTGTGTGTGAGACGGCGGCATACACTGATTTGGAGTCCGAATGCAGGCTCCTCTCTCCTGTAGCTCTGACAGAGGACAGGATTCTTTGGACAGCTCATAAAGTCTGCAATGAATACCTCAGTTTGTTTATCTTTGCCGGGCTCAGATATTTCAATGTATCTTCTGCCTTCTCTTTACGAGCCACTAGGACTCGTCATGCGGTTCCTACACACGCAATAGCAGAGGGCGGGAGTGAAGGCTGAGGGCGGCAATGCAGGCAGGTTGCCTTCGCACCACAATGGGCCTTATTTATCTGTGCTGCCCCTCTCCACCAATCAAAGAAAGCAATTTCAAAAGAAGATATCTGAACATCAGACTTACAACCACCAGAAGTGGCACTTGCCTTCGCCCTTGGTGAGGCAGATGCAGGACTGAGAGAGGTGAGTATAGCAGTTCACAATATAATATGGAAAATTTTACAGCTTTCATCCTCCTTTAATCCCTCTCTCTCTCTCTTTTATCTGGTTTGCCTTTTATTGGGCACTGTGCTCCTGGGAACTTCACCCTAATAAAAAACAATCCTAAGGAATTTTCCATTGGATTTATGCAGTTAGAGAAACAGCATGTATGCACCCTCCCTATCTATGATCCTACAGTACCGGAGAGCATTAAATGATGAACTCATTTCAAAAAGACTAAACAGTTACGTATGCTGGTCATTATGTGAAGCGTCAGGGACGACCAGGGACTCTTGAGCTAGATGAGAAAGTATCAAGGCTTGTGCATGTTTTGTCTTACCATTGGGTCATATGACAAGACTTCAGCCAAGCATATTGGAGTCTTCCTAAACTCCCCTGAATTTCCTCAAGTTGCTCCCAGACAGGCAGAAGGCTCTCCACCCTATTTCACAGATAGATTTACAACAGCCCCAGTCTCCCGCCAGCATCAGACAGAGACTGCTTGAAAACTCTGCTTACTAAACCGTTCAAATGTCTCCTTTTGTTGCATGAATTCCATCAGATCGACGTAAAACGGAAAATGCTAAAAAAAAAAAAAAAAACCGTTAGGAAATTGATACATTTCCAATTTGTTTGGATTTAATATTTCGAGGGCAAGCTCGGTTCTTTGTCCTTTTAATACACCACTCTTTATATTGCAGGGGCTCTGTTCATTTTCAAAAGCAAACTCATAAAACATCATATGAGCTGGCATAGAACAGGGAGCCAGGTGGAAATTTACATATTAATCCAATGTTAAAAATCACTCTGCATTAAAAACTTTTATTGGCTTAAATAAAACAGAGATGCTTCATAACAAAATGAATGTAGTGTGTGGCAGCTCTCATTGCTGAATGAACTACATCACACATGCCGAGCATATTTACACTCTACCACAGCGAAGGAAACACTGGTGTGCAAAGACAAAAGTAAACACATTTGGGTTTGCATGTAATATTATTAGATATAATTCATATTTATTTTATAGAAATAAACTAAAAGAGGAACATTTTAATATCTTAAAATAATATAAGAATATTTTAATATATTAAAAAAACGAATTTCAATAGATTTTGACTAGTCATAACTTATTAAGAAGTCTAATGAATATTTTTTTTTTTTAAGCCATTGCATGAACTGATTATTTTATACAATTGCCTAAAAGTCTTAAAGTCCTTCCTGTCTATATAAGCCTCTTCCTCTGCTTGAGCGCTGAGGTGGGCATGTTACGTGCATCGTTCTCTTGAGCTTTTGTGTGTAAATAATCCAATTATCACAGAGGCCTCTGCTCCTCAGCATCTTGTCAAGTTGGCCCATTCATCATATGATCTGACAGCAGTGCCACAGTCCTGGTCTATGCATAATTGACTCAAGTGAATAGACTACAACCAGCTGTACTCTCACACACACAGCTAACATGCAGACAGAACTGGTTAGCATGTTAATAAACTGATGGATCACTTTGATTATGGAACAGCATATTAATATACCGGTCGCATACATTTTGCAGCGTACAAATTGGTTGGTATGACACTGTAGCCTGGCCTTGTTCTCACCAACAGAATGAGTTAGGTTACCAGGTTAATACATTGATAGATACTTAATGCACTAATAGAATTAATTAGCGTAACATGTTTACTCTAATGGAACTGGCTAGCATAACATGTTAGTATGTTAACAAGCGTATGTTAGAATAACAAATCGTATGTTAGACTAAAACACGAATGTATGGATCATACTAGTTCACTGACAGATGTATCAACCATAATATCTCAATACACTGATTTAAGTTGTTAGTGCTTTTGTTTCAAAATGACAGCAGTTGCACAGCTGCAGAGTGAAAATTATGAAACAAAACAAAACAAAAAAACACAGCATGACCATTTATACCACAGTATTATTTTCACCATGTCTCAAATTGTATAGTTTTTTTTCCATCTTCTTAATAAAATAAGTTTTGCTTAATTTGACAAAATTACAGTTTGATTGTGTAAATAACACACAATAAAATTAAGTCTGAAATAAAGATGAATAATATATATATATATATATATATATACACACAGACGCACACATAAAGACATGTAAAAAGTAGCAAAAATAATTATGAAGGTATGGAAAAAAGTTATCTTTATTTAAAAAACAACAACAACATCAACAAAAAAAATTATAATAAAAAGGTGACCTGTTAGTTTCCATTTTATAAATAAACAAGTTGAAGAAACACTCAATATTTTCATCTTCCAATTAAATATTAAATAAAGGATATCAGCACCAATATGTGCTTTTCATCAGGTGGCAAGTACATTAATGAGGTGATGATGAAATGGAGGCTGATGAAGAAAGACATGTACTTTATATAGGCCTAGTCTATTTTTCCTTGCAACAGCTTTAAAATCAAGCAAAATAAACAACAACAAAAAAAATCTAAAATGTAAAACCTCCAGCTTTAAACACCAGCAGTGCAGAAGCACAGTTAAATACTCTGTCAGGGAGTGAGTAGTCGGTTTAGTTGAATTCACACGTTTGTTACAAGTAATGAAATTTTATTTCAGTGGTGTTTATTGTTTTTGTTGGCATTGTTAATATTTTTGTTCTCTTCCACAGATTACATCAGAACCACTGGCCATTTTATCATCTCCACTTTTAGATAAAGTGATTCAGTTCAGTTGGACTCAACTAAAGCTCAAGTTCTACACTCAATTATTTTCATAGAGCTGAGTTCAGTAACACATTTTTTTTAACCTAACATTTTAGACCCTTGAAACCTAAATTGTTATAGATGCCAATATACAATCTCTCCCATTGCAATCTGCAGGTTTGGAAGAATTTGTAAAGATCAGTAAGGTCAGCAGGGTCACAGGTAGGCTTAGCAGGGTTAGAAGTGAGTCCCTGTAATTCAATAAGCTAATTAATAATGCAGAGATCTTTCAGCTTACAGACACTGCACCAACAGAAATGTACACTAATTCATTTAGCAATGACTAACAACTACAATTTGCACTTTATGCTTATGAACAACACAACATTTAAGGGGATTGTTCACCCAAAAATGAAAAATCTGACCGTATTTACTCACCCTCATGTCATTACAAACATGTATGACTGACTTTCTTCTGTATAAAATAAAATAAAATTAAATTAAATAATGTTGGTAATCAAACAGTTCTGAATCTGGTGACAAATGACTGTATGGACAAAATGAGATATCTCTCAATATATATTTTATGTTGCACAGAAAAAAAAAAGAAAGCCAGTAGTTGACTCTTAATTTTATATCCTACATCTAAAAAGAAGGTTATTTAACATAATTATGCCAGTGCTGAACAGACAAGATTACAAGCACGGCTCTCACTGTCCTTGGCTGGCAAAACTCATAAGGAGGTGCTCTTGTCACAAGTGGGCTTGAAGTGAATGACGCCAACAGAGACGTCCTCACAGGAGTGGGAAATAAGGCTCCCAGATGCCAGTCCACGTCTATGCCACTAAAACCAAGCCTACGACAGAGCCCAGGTGAGCTTTTACACCCCAGCCGCACAGAGACGCGCACAGCCTCTAAAGCAGCTGTGCTTGCCAGTGGCCATCATAACGTCTGTTTGATTAACACACTCTGCAACTGAGGAGCCATACAGCCATGCTGACAAACACTGGACCAAGGTGATCAAATTTGACACTCAATGTCAATTTAAAGGCATTTTTAATTCCGCACATCCATATGGCTGGAAAATCTGGTTCAATAATGCAAAGAGTTTTACAAGAGAGAGGCGAGTGGTAAAGTAAACTCAGATGAGGTGCCACAAGGTCTGTTGAGTTTCTCTTTCTCTTATTCCCCGAGTTTTTCCTCTCTCCCCCCACCGTCCACTCTGAGAAATCAACCCATCTCAGACATGAGAAAGCGAGAAAGGCACAGTATATGTGCTTCGTGGCATGACAATATGTGGCTGAAGAAGCAATAAAGCGGCACCTTTACAATGGTCCCACTCTGACAAAGACCTCTGGTGTGTGGAGAACAGGGTGGGCTAGGCCCCCGCTCCCCTCCTGGAGCTCTGGTTATTAATGCATCAGACCCTGCCACCATGTCCTGCTCTGTGCCAAAGACATATTTCACCCCCAATCGGCCCCTTTCAACAAATACGCTGTTTTGAAAATGATTTCCAGGGTGCTGTCGGTTCCCATAGCGATGACATTAAATGAAAAGAGCAGAAGAGAAAAAAAAATTATAGCGGGTGATAAACGGCGTTGGTTTAGAATGACACAACGAACTTCCAACGGTCTTGTTTGAACGGCTGGCACTCAGGAACAACCTCTCTCTCTCTCTGTCTTTTACTTTGCCGCTTTTCTCAAAGAGCAAATTAGAATGTATCTCTACCTCTGCATCTGAGAGTGGCACATCATAGCATCGGGTCACTGGCTTGTATTTATAGTTTGTCATCTTTGTAAGGTTGTCACAGCACCCACGACCACGTAAAGCATGTAAATCACCCCTTTTAAACTGACAACTGAAGTCTGAGACATTATTAAAGACAGAAGATGAGAGAACATGCTCGAGATAAAGGAAGGAGGAGGGACGTGGCATGTGAAGTCTTTGATATTTCCCCAATCCCCCTTCGAATCATTAACTGCCCATCACAGTCGTGCGCTCTTTCATTTGTTTGCATGTGTATACGTCAGTGTCTGCGAGTTAGTGTAAAGTGTCAAGTATCAGTGATTTTCTCCTGTATGTCTGTTCTGGCTCAGACTTGCGTGTTCCCCAGAGCAATTAGTTATGGCATATTAATCCTGCTGTAGTATTTCAGTAACAAGTGCTGCATGTCAAAGCTGAGGCAAAGTTTTTTTTTTCTTTTTTCATTTTGTTTTTCAATGAGTGTCTAAGACAACGAGCCAAAGTAGCCACGGGGGGTGGTGCAATAATTTGTTCTGCATTCTCTTAACGTCTCTCACTGTGTTATGACTTGTGTTGAGAGAGAGAGAGAGAGAGAGAGAGAGAGACGTATTTGTCAATCTTTGGACTAACTCCAAACTACAGGACCCCTCTGTAGGGCCTGTCAGCAATGTGATGCATTTTATATAATTACCATTTTTATTGGATTTTTATTTTCCATTTACAAAGGGCCCATCTGCTGGAAGCCTTGCAGTAGCAGACTGGCCAAGACAATACACACACTACATCAAAGAGTTTCACATCGAGAACTCATACTCAAACACACACACACACACACACACACACACATACTTAACACCATTTATTCATTCAGTCAGTCAGTCTTTTTTCTTTTTCATAATATAGTGTTTTATTTGGCACTGTTTCACATAACTTAAAGTGTAACTTAGCATATGTAAATACACACACACAAAATCTTGAATATTCTTTTTTTTTATGAGCAATTTAGTTAAACAAAAATGCAGTAAAAAAAAAGTGAACAACAATGTAACTAACATTTATAGAATTGCTTTATGTTTTACAATGTAATTTGTTCCTTTGATGAAAGCTAGATTTCCAGCATCATTACTCCAGTCTTCAGTGTCACGTGATCGTTCAGAAATCAAATGATACTAATGGTTTGCTGCTCAAGAAACATTTTTTTTCATCATAAATGGTTAAAATGATTCTGCTGCTGATGATTTTAAGAAAAGAAAGTTAAAAAGACCAGTATTTATTTGAAATCTATATGCTTTTCCCCCCTTATATATATGTTTCTGTAACTTTTGTGAAATTGAATGCATTCTTGTTGAATAAAAGTACTAAGTCTATCGAAAATAAAGTTTAATTCCTGTATGCACTATAATGATTCTATTAGATTTGGGGGTATAATACTTTTAGATTGTGTCTACTGTGAAATGGCCTTGATAGTAAATGTTTCTATCAGTGAACCACGATAAAAGTGCACACACATGCACATGTCATGCTTTGATAACGCTACTTCCTGCGACAACAGCGGTCAGTTCAGACCTCACTTACCTGCCCCTTCCGACGGCCCTCCACACCTACCCCCCCCACCGGGCGGGTGTTTCTGAGGGTTATTGAGCGAATCATTTAGAGGAGGCCTCCTCACAGCGGGAAGCAGCTGAACAAAGTTAGCATGAGCCAGTTCTCCCTGCGCTGTTCTCACTCCTCACTAATTAGTTCTGACTGGGTTTGTTTAAATCCTTGAGGAGAGAGAGAAGGAGAGCGAGAGAAAGAGGTTGGGGGGACCAAATGCCGTGAAACTAAAGTACTGAAGTGTGTCACCTCAACCAGACGGACTGACAGGGTGGCATATTAGGAAAAAGAGTGGCTAGATTTTTTTGGAGAAGGAGACTTTTGCCTTGATCGAGTCTGCTGGGGGTGACAAACATTACACACAAACTCACTCAAATGCACCGTGGTGTTTTCTTCACTACTTTTATCTCTCTTGTCACACTTTAAACCATGATTTAATATAAACAGACTCCATTTATTTTTACATTTATCACTGTTTTAGTATCTACAAGAAGATATTTCACTTCTCCACAGTGTTTCTACTGCAACACGGACACTAATGAGAAATAGACAGTGTCTGTCACAGCCTTTCAATACTCCAGTCTGTCATTATCAGAAACCACAAGAGCTCTACTTTGGATAATTTTGAATGATTTAAACCTCTATAAATGTTCTTGCGTATATACAGAGCTACAAAGAAACACGATCCAATTGATCTCATGTATAGGGTGCCGCTATGAAAGAGGAAACAAACAAATCAGATTCCTCTGGGGCTACTTGACTTTCTTGCCTGCGCTCCCCTCTTAACCTTTCTTCTGTTTAAACACAAACACTACACAGTGCCGCCCAGGCAAGATCTGCAAGCTGTTTTCATCTCTTCTTTTTTCTTTCCCTTGACCACACTTTGCCATGCATCAGACTAAAAAAAAGGGGCTCATTGTAAATTTTATTGCTCCCATGTCAAAAAGACTCCCGAAAAAGAGAGAGTAATGATGGAGAGGGTTTCAGAACCAAATCTTGCTCTCGTTCGCTCTCTGCCAGTCTGGTTCCAGTTAGACACTCATTAAGAAGATCTTACAGCTGGAGTGAATAGCTTCCTGTCCAGAGTGCTTAACTCCTGCAGTAGGAAATGTCCCAGGCTGTAAAGGGTGAAGCTAACTTCCTGAACATTTTTAAAAGTTAGCTCAAAGGCCACGTGGCACAGTATGACCTTCCGCTTCAGCCAATCAAGTAAGGTCGTTTTTGACCCTAACATAACACTGACCATTCATACAGGAGGTGTTCATTTTGTGACTGTTAAATGATCTGTTGCGGACTGAAATATTTCTTAAGCAGTTATTTATTTGTTTATTTATTGATTTAATTGTGTTTTTCAATATTCTGAGGAAAAAAAAAGAAACTGTAACTGGAAACAACATTATTTTAACAGTGTGTAATAAACAAATATGGGGACATATATTCCAGGTTGTTGGTTATTAACTGAAATGAGGAGTATGTGTCTATTACATACACAGAAAAAGGACTTTTCAAACAAGAAAGAAAGGAAACAATGTTCCAGTGACACAGTAGAAACAAACTGTCAAATCACAGAGGAAAAACATTATAGATCAGTTATTTATACATCTGTCCATCCATTTTCCAAACCAATTGTCCTGTGTAGGGTGTTGTTTATACAAAACAAGTACAAAATAAAATTCTTCTTCCTCTTCTTATTATTAAATAATAATGATAATAAGAATAAGAATACAATTTAGTATCTTCACAAACTCTTAAAATATCCATAAATCATCAGTCAGAGAAAAATACAGGAAAATATATTATTTATAGAGAAAAATACATATATTTTACGGAATATTTTACAGAAATATATTTTATTAGACTAGAAAAAACATTATTATTATTTCACATTCCAACCACCTAGGCAAGACTGGAAATAAGTGTTCCTCCCACTTTGTCATTCTCCAATCTTTGTGAGATTTAGGCAGGAAAAAAAAAAGAGAGAGAAAAAAAATCTTTGATCATTTTTGTGAATGGTGGTTTCTCTTTGTCAACGCTCTCTCTGATTCTTCAAAGAAATTTGCCCCCCACTTCAAATTTTTCAATGAGATCAAAGTACCAGTATTTCCGTCTTTCTGTATGTGTCACTGACCACAACTATGAGACATTTGTTTTCACAATACACATGTCCTGGGCAAGGCCTCAACTGTTTTATAACAGTGTGTTATTAATAATTATTAATAAAAAATATAGACTACAAAAAAAAAGAAAAAAGAAAATTACTATTGTAGTAATTAAAACAAATTCACATGGTGAAGTGGCTTAAAATACAGCTTGTCAGTTGCATTTCAAGAACCAGCAGCCTGATCAGGAGACATGCAGATACATCTTTTACATACAAATCACTTACAACCGACAGGCCCTTCAATACACAGATACACAGCGCACTGCAGTATTACCAGTATTTACAGCCTAGAGGTCAGAAATACTGTCCTGGAGTCACACAACTGACTTGAGTGTGCCTAAAGTTTCATTTATACACAACCAAATCAAAATGATGAACAACAGATTCTTCTTTGCATTTCACCTACATACATGCAAGTTCAGTTTCAAGTAGTTTCCTGTCAGATGGAAATGAAGAACAAAGACTGACATGAATAACAACATATATGAGATAACTGAAAGCCAGAAAAACAAGAGAATGCACTTCTCCCTGTAAATGTCACTCAGGACAGGTCACAGTAGCTTTTGTGACTGCCTATCTGGCCAGCTGTAAATGATAACTTTTATGTTTGTTAATTCACGCTTGTTTTCTGCCTCTAACAATGCAGCTCTTTCATTCGTTATAGTTATGGAAATGCAAAGAGAAGACAGAGTCAGCTATAGCCATCCATCAGTGCCTGTAGAGTAAACACACTCTCTGTTCTGCACTGGAGATTAGCTCTAATGAAACCAAAACAAAGCCGGACATGTTAAATTTATTAGCATGTTTAGCGCAAGCATTCAGGAGAGTCATGGACAGCCACCGTGCTATGCTCAGAGTGTGGACGCGGCGCTATTTCCTGAAACCCCTACTAATCTGCACACGAGATATTTGCGGAGAGGCTGAACAAACACTGATTTGCTGCTATCTTTGTGGTTCCCAGCCTTCAAGGGGAGAGTGTGGCCACGTTTGTACTGCCTTACAGGCCTCGCTCCTGGGAACAGGGCTGGTCTTTGCAACTTCTTGGCGGACACTTCCAGGCAGAGAGTGAATCCCCCCCCGAGGGAGCGACTTCAAAAAAGCACACACAGAAGTGTGTATGTCAGGGTGCCATGGTGACCTGGGAATGTTTGGACTGGTTTCATGAATCTGTGCACGGTTTTAGATGAGGTATTACTGCGCAACGTTTTGACAGCTCAGGAAATGCAACACGGACTGATGTGTTTCATGCCTTTTCTACAAGAAGAAATGGACAAATAACATATTGAAAATGTAGAAACACTTATTTAAAATATTTTAACTGTATTTTTAAATTTCATACATGCAAAGTACTGAAGCATACATGTCATTACCTTTCCTTTAAAAAATTTAATCCTGCTTTTAATATTTGCTAATTGGTATTATTTGTGTATTTTATTACTATAATTTATTTATTAATTAACATAACGCATATTAAATGAATAATTTAGGGTTTTATTAACAAAATCTTGTATTTAATAATTACTATAATTTGATACATAATAATAATAATAATTTTTTACATTTATATAGTGCTTTTCTGGGTACTCAAAGCGCTTTACATGGAAGGGGGAGGGATCTCCTCATCTACCACCATTGTGCAGCATCCACCTGGACATACACTGACATTTAAAGGTTTGGGGTCTCTTATGCTCACCATGACTGCATTTCTTAGAAATATTATGAAATAATTAAAAATATATATTTTTTAAAATGGCAAAGCTGAATAATATTCAGCAACCATTATTCGAGTCTTGAGCATACTGATTCAGAGCTCAAGAAATGTTCATTGTTGAAAACAGTTGCTTCAAATTTTTATGGAAACCATAATACTTTTTTCAGGATTCCTTGATAAATAGAAAGTTCAAAAGAACAGCATTTATTTGAAATAGAACTCTTTTGTAACATCTTTATGGTCACTTTAATGTATCCTCATCGAATAAAAATATAAACTTTTTAACTGTATTATATATTTAATACTTAATATAATTTGTTAATTAGCACAATTTATGTATACATTCTAAACATGATTATTTATTGATATATCTCATAAGAAGAGATTTTTTTAAGCAATCTAGTCATTGAGTCAATTAGAGTATGTTGAGTGTACAGAGAAACAGTCTTGACCTGGTCAGCCTGGCTTAATGACAGCACTCTAATGTCTTTCACATGCAGCTCAGCCCAGAGGACATGGGCTTGGAGTGGCCATTCTTCTAATTCAGAGCCAATCTTCAGATAATGACATTCACATCAATACCAGGCAGTCGATTCACTGATAACTCCCCTCTTTTCCATTTGTGCGAGCGTGCGTGTGCGTGTGCGTGAGAGAGAGTGAGTCTGTGCCCGGTCCTCATTTCCTACTCCGTGTGTGCTGCTCGTATTCAGTCTATGGCTATATGTGATGTGCATGCATATCTGTAAGGCCTTATCAGACTCTCAGGGATTATGAGTTTTGACACTCAGGTGGTGTCCTTGGTCCTGAGAGTGTTTATGATTTTAATCTCCACAGAAAGGTCCAGACAATCAATATTGCTAATTAATGCATGAGGCAGCGAGACAGGCTGTGAAAATGTAACCCGCTGAATAGTAAAAGATGAGCCGGCTTACTGCTGCCACTGTTTTATCTCGCTCCCAGATATATGAAACAGCCTCTTGACAAAACACTGATAATATTCAGAACTGCTGTATGTGTGTGAGCCCTTTAACTCATTCAGAGTTGTGTGTTAGCCCATAAAGTATGACCTTTGACCCTTTAAGAATGATTTTTTTCTGCCCCCAGCTTATTTATATATCTTTAGCTACCTGCCTGAGGAATCTAATTTGTTCACTCAAAACGATAATGCTTGCAACAGATGTGTCATGTTGTCAGGGATGTAAGATAATGATTGACAGTTTAAATTAAGGATCGGTTTGTTTTAAGTTAGTTAACGCATTAGTATCATGAACTAATGATATAGGCCTATAATACAAATCTGTAAAAGAATGAATAATTAATATATATATTTAATTTCATGTTGTACGAATTTACGTTAAAGTTCACCCAAAAATGAAAATTCTGTTGTCATTTGCTCACTCAAAACATGAGGATATTTGAATGAATTTGATGCATCAAAATGTTCATAAAGAGAAATAAAAATCCTAGAAACGGAGTTCTTTAATACAGATCTTAAAACACATAATTGCTTTATATTGTATGAAGAACAGATTCATTCGTGTCTTATGGGTTTGGAACAACATGAGGGTGAGTAAATGATGACAGAATTTTAATTTTTTGGTCAAATATCCCTTGAATGAATATCCCAGTATAACGATCAAACATTGATTAGCAATGAACAATTGTGCATTAAAAATGTACCTAGATTAAATGCTGTAAAAATGGTTAGTTTATGATAACTATAATGTTAACAAATTAAACTTTACTATAAAAAAGTAAAATGCAAATGTATGTCTTGCCAGAATTTGTACACTGGGCATTCTTAACTAACAAATGTTTTGTTTGGAGCGCAAATATAGAAACACTCAAGCTCTTGATAGCCATTTGCACTGTAATATACAAACTGACATATCTGGTAAATCTCCTAAATGGGAATTAAACTAAAAAGCCCCAAAACTAATTATTGATCATCTACTATTTGCTTGTTTAAATTTGCTTGTCTGATGTCTTGAATCTGCCCAGAAATATTAACACAGTGGTTATAAAGAGGCTGGATGACTGATATAGGATTATGGATCGCGGTAAGTAAAAAGAACTCACATGCTAAAAGCTCAGCAGATATTTTGCACTAATGATGATATTGAGACAATGAGATAATTTTCATTTCAGATGCAGACAAGAATGTCTGGGATAGGATCGACTATGCTGTAGTGCCTCTCTAATCTCTTTCAAACATCACAGCCACTTGTGTTGGGACCATATGCTACATGAAAACACAGGCCCTCTTGCGCTATTTTGAGCATGACGAGAGAAAGAGAGAGACAGACAGACACCGAGAGAGTGAGATGAAAACATTTTGCTAGCCTTTCCAATCGGATAACTCATCTTCAAACGCAAAGATGATGAGGAGATCTCAAAAAGCCCTTGATGTTCTCAGCACAACATAATTACATAAAACAGACATATGCCATTCTCATTCCCACTCAAATGCAGGATTAGCGCTTTGATTAATCACACTTTAATCTGACGACTGAAATTATCGTTCTGCTATCAGCAAGAAACAGGTTTATTTCAGATGGAGAAATCCCTGATTATTTATGGCCCCCAGCTACCGCCTCTCTCTCTCTCTCTCTCTCTCTCTCTCTTCTGTTCCCTATTTGCTATTCTTCACTGCACAGCGAGGATGATTGCGACTCAATTATCTTCGTGTGAGGCGATTATCTTCAGGGTTAATTTAATCTTCATTGCTCCCCAGTCATATTTCAATTAAACATGCTATCATAGTGTTAACACGTACTTAAACCTGTTATTCCTGTGATTCACTTGCCACTGAAAGGTACAATGAGGCTAACAGATGTCATAATTATGCACTTATTAAACATATTTCACAGTGAGAGAGGCACTGGGGAGGAGAAGCAGGTCCGCTGTGCAGAGAGTGAGCATTAATCTAATGACAATATGCCTTAGCGTTGATCTATAAAACCAGCGCAATCTGCCTCGGCTTAATTGTGACACAAATATATTAAAATGACTCTTAAGGCGTTTACTGTATTAGAAGATTACTTAGAACTGGTTTCACCTTATACCTGTCCAAGTCACCTTAAATGCCCCCATAATAGCTCAAATAATTGTACAGGGTTCAGCTAGACATCTCCAAAAAAAACATGAAAGATGAGAAAAAAGCCATGTTATTCCTGAAATTTGTTATTCTACAATCTACAAGATGAGCCTTAAATATACTTCAAAATGTACAAAACATTACAACACAAAACAAAACACAAAACAATTTAATCTAAACATAAAGGCTTGTCCCAAAAGAGCATGAGATTTTAAATCAAAACGGTCCCCCCCCCCCCCCCAAGGTTATCAAACGAACTGTAAACTTTTATCATTTTGACTAGACTCGGTTGGTCCAAGTTACGCATATTGCTTTAGTTTCCTTTCTCAAGTATTACCAATATCACTGCACCAGTGCCAAACACACACATACACACTTAGACACACAAACGCACACACAGCGGAAACACCTTTAATAACCACTGATAGGAAATGAGGAGGTCTGGCATCAAATGGATGGCACACACACAAGCCAGCCAGCCATACTGAGCCGGGAAATGCTGCCAGCCATGAGCCATGGCACATTAAAAATGTTTAATAAAAAGCATGCACTACTGCACTGATCGCACAACAACCTGCACCACAAAAACACATTAATATAAACACCACAACAAACACTATCTGCACTACGTACTACCCACAATACAGAACACTGAACTGTACACTACATTTTTCAATATGCACACACTTACATACATATATATATATATAAATATATATATATATATATATATGTGTGTGTGTGTGTGTGTGTGTGTGTGTGTGTGTGTGTGTATATATATATATATACCCACACTATATATTAAGATCGATCAAATTAATTAACTCTGTTATGGATCTGTATTAATATTAAAAAATGTAGAGGTAAAGCAGATTTGCATGTTTAGTCTCCGGCATGTAATAAATAGAATTTAAGTAAGCCTGAGAGGCGTTGTAGAGGAGAGGAAGAGGAGAAAGAAATCCTCCAAGGTCTATTACAAACCCCATAAACTCATTATGCAATGAAGGTCCTATCGCAGGTTAACATGATTAAAGCTTGAGATTCATACGCTGATATAATTCTTCATAGAGACAGATAAGGTCTGAAAACGGAACTGCTGGATATCAAAGGCAGCCATATTCTGAGGCGTGAGGCCAGCGCTCTCTCTCTCAGTACATACACACACACACACACACACTCACACACACAGTGTACAATAAATGCAGGTCTGGTAAAGATTTGAATGTCAGGGTTTAAACAATGCCTTCAGAGAGGAACATCATGGTAACTAATTGTCAAAATAATCTGTAGTATTTATAATGTGTGTGTGTGTGTGTGTGTATCATACAGGTCTCAGGTCAGTTGTAGACTTCACTCACCCATACTATTTCTTTTCTTCTATTCTGTCCTCTACTTTTAATTCTACATAGCATATTATAAGGTATATTGGTTGATTGTATTGTAATTAGTACAGTATACTATAGTGTGTGTTTACATTGTATGTTGCATGCTGCATCAAATGTTACCAAGATAAATTATGGTGCCCCACACATAACGGTGAATAAAACAGATTCTGAAATTTCTCTTTTTTTTTTTTTTTTTATATCCTCACAGATATAGTGCAACAATTTATCATGATATTTGAAGTGGTTTGCATAATTTAAAGGTTCAGCATAAATCAGCAATATCATGTTTTTTGTGTGCATATACCTGTTGAGTGCTACAGACTCTCAGTGAGTACACAGACAAATACTCCTTAACTAAGTTTAAGGAAAAGGGAAAAGGACAGATTGTGACTTTCTTAAACAGAATATATAAATAAATAAATATTAGCCACAAAATATGCATAATTATTTTCTAGGCTGTTCATTTTAAGTATAGGCTCACAGTATGCATAATAATGCATAATATAGTCTATTATCAAATTTTAAGATTTTAAGGCACTTTGGTTAGAAAACATCAAACAGTTTGTTGTGTCCGAGCCATTTAGCCGCATCTTTCCTTGCATTTGGTATTTTGTGGTTAACTCTTAACATATGCAGCATAGCTGGGAGGCAGGCATCACACAAGACTGGAAATTCTTAGGAAATGGCGAAAAGACAAGGAAATGTGTAAAGAACTCTGCCAATTTTCACTTCAAATGTTGTGAGAGAAGAGAGAGAGAGAGAGAGAGAGAGAGAGAGAAAGCAAGAGAGAACCCTTTTCTCACAATCTCTGTAGAATTTGTAGTCGTGCGTATAGCAGCAAAGTTACACATTTAATGAACAACAGTTCTTAGAGGTATCTTTCATCTCAAAGCTTTTTTTGGAATATGTTGTTAAACATTCATTTACATGAAAGATCAGTGCCAGCTTTTGGCAAACCTCCAATCTGAATATCTAATGAGGCTAAAAAGGAAATACAATGCCAAACTGAATCAAAATCATTTATTCCAAGCCAGTGACTAAGGACATTTCTTTTATCTTTAAATATTTTACACATTTTGTTGTGAAAATACCCTAGAAAGTCTTAATTCCACTACATTAGTGAATATTTGAGGTTGTTCGTTTACCACTGTTGGAGTGAAGAGTGTTTGAGATGTGAGGATGAGTTGTATGCAACACTGTTTAAGATGTGTGTAGGGGGGTATCTGAGGAGATATGAGGGGGCTAAACACAGGAGGTCCGTGTGCAGCATGTGTGGTACACAAGGGCAATTGAACATGTCACAAGAGGACGGTGTGGAGGAGTGACTTTGTGAGTTGCACTGTATGTAAAGACATACATATGTGATACACACCTGGATGTGCACACATAATTTAGTTATCATTAGAGACACATGTGAAGAGCGAGCTCTATGTAGGTTCCTGAAAAGCCTCAGCTGTAGTGCAGTCTCTCCCTCCTTCTCTCTTCCTCACATCCGTTGCTTTTGGAGCGATACCACATGCACCAAGAGACGCATTCATTTACACTGGCACGCAATCCTAACACACAAACACAAACAACAAAATACTAAAAGGTAGCATTAACCCACAAACAAGACAATAAGTGATCCAAAAAAACAGAGACGTGTTGGTGATTTTTTTTTGTACAAAATGTATTATTTTATTAAGCCAGAATGATTCATATTGATACAAAGTGACAGTAAAGGCATTTATAATATTACAAAAGATTTCTATTTCAGATAAATGCTGTTTTATTAAAGAATACTGAAAAATGCATTCATAAAAATCTACATAAATATTAAGCAGCAGAAGTGTTTCCAGCATTAATATTGATAGATAAAACATTGCTATAATTAATAGTGATGTTTCTTGAGCATCAAATCACCATGTTGGAATGATTTCTGAAGGATTGCGTGACACTGAAGACTGGAGTAATGGCTACTGACTCAGCTTTGCAATCAAAGAAATAAAATGCATTTTTATTTTTCTATTAAAATATGATTTCATAATATTACCCTTTTACTGCATTTTTGATCAAATAAATTCAGCCTAAGTAAGCATAATTGACTCCCGTCAAAAACACATACAGACCCCAAACGTTTTATAAAATGAGTGCTTCTGTTTCCAGTCATCCATTTTTTATGATTAATTATGATCAACAACACTATTTAAACTAAATACACCCATACAAAGTAATAGAATATAAAAGAAAAAAAAAAACAGCCTTATGTTTTATTCTTTATTATGGCTCACCATCTGTACAGATATATGTTAATAGCTCACGGTGTTATTTACATGTATGCAAAAGCATATCCATCTGTTATAACACACAATCACTCCTGAGACTCACTCTCACCTTTACAGCAAATCCTTAACACACATGCACATTCACACTCACACAAGTACACTCAAGCACATACGGTGACAAAGAAACATGCTGTTGACACCTAATATCTTGAGTATATGCCCATCTGTATGCCACATGCTTCCGTCCGTATTAACATCAGGAAACAACTCGCCTGTACAACACCTATGCACTATTCTATATCTTTTATTGTACAAGACATAGAAAAGACATCCTTAACAAAAGTCAATTATTTGATCTCTTATTGTATAAAAGATCATAATGTTATAATACACACAGTACTGCAATTATCTCTTACTGTATATCACATTCTTAGACTCCTTAAACAGAAAAAAATACTAGACTGTTGCAACATTATGCATACACAAAGTATATATAAATTTTGCAACAATCCAGATTTTTTAAAATATTTATTTGATGCGATGCATAATGTGGTATTGAAGGAAGAGCAGTATGCTTTTAAGATATCACTATAATTTGAAAATATATACAAGCTATTATGTATTTATGCTTATGTTAATATTTTGTAATTTGAATCCTCATAGTAATTATAAAATTGACCATTAAAAGTGATATGGGGAAGATGGGGAAGTCGTGGCCTAATGGTTAGAGAGTCGGACTCGTAATCGAAAGGTTGCGGGTTCGAGTCTCGGGCCGGCAGGGATTGTAGGTGGGGGGAGTGAATGTCCAGCGCTCTCTCCACCCTCAATACCACGACTGAGGTGCCCTTGAGCAAGGCACCGAACCCCCAACTGCTCCCCGGGCGCTGCAGCATGGCTGCCCACTGCTCCGGGTGTGTGTTCACGGTGTGTGTGTGTGTGCATTTGTTCACTACTCACTGCTGTGTGTGTGCACTTGGATGGGTTAAACGCAGAGCACCAATTTCGAGTATGGGTCACCATACTTGACAATACGCCACGACTTTACTTATATGTTTATCAGATTTTTTTTTTTCAGATTTTTACTGCTCTTTAAGTGAATTGTTTATCATATTTAACTGGAATGGTGCGCTTTACAATTGCACAAATAATCTCTCAGATCACTTTCAACAAAAACAGTGGATCAACAACAGCATCGGTTTTAGTGGCAACATTCTGGTTCGAAGGCTTTTGAACTCAAGATTTAGCATGAGTGATAAACACAGCTGTACAACTGTCGGCCTAACATGGAAAAGCGCCAGATTCAGGTAACGAGTGTTTTGTCTGAGGGTGAAGGAACATTGCTGCATTAATCCGCACCTGACACTAATACTTTTGTATGATTGACCTGAAAGTGGGACGCTAGTCATTACGCGTGTGCGGCCATATGGCGCTAGTTGTTACCCTTTGGCCTTCAGCAGGATTAGCTTCTGCTTTCTGGCACTGCTGGTTCTTCACAGATTTCTTTAGAGCAATAATTGCATGACAGTATTAACGTATTGAGGCAGATTTAGTGAGTTGTTCGTCACAGCTCGAAGGCGGGGCATAATCCAGATCGTGAGAGGAAATCAGGATACATAATCTACTGTAATCTAAGATCCAAATAGCTGGACAAGATGATGGAAAACAGCAAATCTTGTTGCACATAATTTGATGCATTTATGAAATACAGATACTAAAGCGCAAACTGACCTCCTACACACTCTCTTGTTTACTATAGATCCTTTTCATTAACCGTGATGACACATTTCCACAGTTATTATTACTTACTGTTGTATCAAGCAGGAAATATTACAAAAAAAAAATGTAATGTACAATTATGACACACTATACCTTATGTCATATTACCATGGCATTACATTTCAGAAAATGTAACCACTGCTGCAAGGGTATTCCTATTACAACGGCTACGGGAGTGATGGCAAATTTGACATATTTCTTTCCAAATTTTGGGAAGTCACAGAAATGCTATCAGGGATTTTTTTCTTTTGCTAGGGGAATGCAAAAGAAGTTTATGAAAACTTCCACTTCTGAGAACCATAAAAATGTGGAAAGGGTTCAAACTGAAAATAATAACTGATTTGACATTTTTGTAATTCTGCTAGTAAAGCCACACTACTTCATAAAATATTACTTTTTTTACTGCATTTTTGAGCCTTATAAGCATAACTGACTCCTGTCAAAAACATACAGACTACACCTTTTAATCAAATGAGCATTTCCATTTCCAGTCATCCATTTTTTTAATTAATTATGATGAACAACACTATTTAAACTTAATATCAGGGCTATATTACTTGGCTTTGATTTAGTTCATTCCAAAAGTTTATTTTCTGTAATTTCATTCAGAACTGAGTGCTGTCCTCCATTAATTGTTTTTAAGCATAAAATTGCCAAACCTGAACCAGATGAATCCAGTACTGATGACTATGAAAAGTGATATTCTTTTGTTTTCTAATTTCATAAAACACTTTCAGGCTTACATTACCCTCAAATGCATATTGTTTTACTGCGGTGACATTTTAATGCATATTTCCAAAGCACTGCAGAATCTGTCTGTGGATTTCATACTTTGAATCTCCAGAGTTTTCTCATAAGTCCTTTCAAGCGCACAAACAATCTTTGCACAAAATGAGGTGAGCTCATGTTCTCCTTAGCCTTTCAAACAGTTTAATCTCATACTTGTCACACACACACACACACACTCATTGCTAGGGCTACTCATGACCCCCCCTTTTTCTTCTGTATCCCATCCCTTTCAATAGCCGGCCCCTGTAATGAACAAATCCACATTACTCTGGACTTGATCTCTGGCAAAATAATGCTGGAACAAACAATTTGGTTTGTCAACACCTTTCTGTGGACTCCTCCATCACTGTCAGTGGTCTAAATTTAAACAGCAAAGTGCATTTGACTGCTGGACCCCAGTCTGATTATCTTCCATGGCTCTGCCAATTGCCTTAGACAGACCGGCTAGCTGTGATTGCTAACCTGGCTTGAAAATACGCTCGGTCTGCCCACAGATTAACATGAATATTTTGATATAGATCGATAAGCAATCTCCACTCCATAAGAAATGCCAGCATCTTTCATTTGGCTGATCAAAGTAGAGAGGGACAGCTGGGTATTGTTTTCCGAGAGGTCGGAAGAATGAAGCCGATTCTGTGAGGACAGAGGGAGAGATCCAGATCTCTCTCTCTCTTTCTCTCCATTTCTGCCACTGCCTAATCGAGGAAACAATCTCGGCATCACACAATCCCATCTCTCAGGACAGGCCGGCGTAAACGAGGATGGCGGAACCCCCAACATCAGCGGGCCAAGTTCATTTGTTAAGCGTTTCGGCTTCAGCCTGCAGACGACCTCTCCGCTCAACACCGCTGACCCGGACGGAAAAGGGCAGGTCAGTTATCAGTGTGCTGGCCTGGTCCTCATCTGCGGAGCAGATTTGCTGGATTGACCTTGACTGAGTTAATGGGGTCCTGAATGGAGACTGGTTAATAAGACAGCAAGCAACAGAGATCGTCTCTTGGGATGCGTGTGCTATGTGTGCTGCCGCTCCACATGAGCACCAGCGGGTCACTGAGGGTGATAGATCTGAGATACCAAATACATTTCATTATTACATTATTCCAATTGTAAAGGGAGAGCAGGGAGAAGTGGAACACTCAATAAATGTACAATCTGTAACTCACTCACAGTGGCTGTATGTGGACATGTGATTCAATCCACCTCCTCGTCCCAAAAACAACAGTGAGTGGCAGATAAAAAATCCTCTTCAAAAGCTCAATATGTAAACTAAAATATTTATTTTCCATTCCAGCTTGCTTGTTTAAATGCAGTCTGATGCCACTATTAAAATCACATCATGCACAATCTAAAAATATACAGCACAGGTTTGAGGGTGACTAATTTAATAATGTTAGTATTACTAATGTTGTGTGTAGACAAACTGTAAAATATCATTACTCACATTAAAGAGCTTATTTTCCCCCATGTATGTTGTCACATACTACAGTTACAATCATATCCAATTGTGTTTCGGGCAAATTTCTAAACTTTAGGCTTTTAAATATTTTTTGAATAAATGAACAAAAATCTAAATGCGATGCATACATCCCAGCACAAGTGCTATTAGCAAAAATAAATTAATAATAAATATACACTTAAAACTTAGCAAAAAAAAAATAAAAATTTAACAGCTTATAGTTTTAACAGCGTATCTATAAATGTATCCTTCTCTGTGCAGAAGATCTGACAACATAAGAAACTTAGTGAAATCACTCATAATGTTTCCGGACACTGTGCTCAACACACATTTCTGCAAAAATTTTCAAAATTCCAAGGATTAAATTCTAACTACTAATCTCTAACCTGACACTAACCAGCACACCAGGGGAAATGAGGAGCAATTGGTGGCCTCTGCCTCCAGAGATTTAAAGCAGAGCATGCACAGCATATTGCTGTTATGGTACCTGATTCATGTCTGATTTATTAAGAAGTTTAAATTCAGGGTAGCTCAGTGAAGGTGAAGGGAATTATCAGGATTAATTAGCAGAATATATATGTAGAGATTAACAGGGCTAAATTTTATGAACAGTTTGGTCTGGCTAAAAATCTAATCTGAATCCACACGTGTTCCACTGTCCTTCTCACATTGTCTTTGATTTCTCTTTGCTAGGATGAAAACACAAAAATATTTTTTAAGAAGTTATGTTGAGGTATCCTAGATGATTTTATTAATATTTATATTCATACATCAGTAGCTGAAACGTTTGCTCCTTTAACACTAAACAAGTAAACAATAGCATATATTTAATTCTGGAGTTAATGCCTTGTGTTTGGTATATTTATATGTCGGTAAGAATTTTTAATCGAGCATTTTGAAACAAAATCTTTAGTAACATTATAGGTGTCTTTACTGTCACTTTTGTGTGTCCTAATTGTGACACACACACACACACACATTTGTTTCTGTGAATTGTGGGGACTTTCCATAGACTTCTATACCGACCAAACAATATTTTTTATCCCCTACCCCAACCCTAACCCTAAACCTACCCCTCACAGAAAACCTGTTTGCATTGTTACACTTTCAGATAAACATCAATATCAAACATCAAATTTAAAAAACATTTTCCCACAGTGTGTGTGTGTGTGTAGAGTGTATATACAGTTTATATATATATATATATATATATATATATATATATATACACAGTACACACATTTAAAATAATAGATACGCTTTAACTTATAATAACTTAGAGGTTATCTTAAACATCAAATATGGAAAGATTATGTTAATGAACACGCAGCAAAAGGAATGTCAAACTAACTTTTTAAAGGAAAATATTGTTTGTTCCAAAACTTCTGGCTGTGGAAAAAAAGCTGTCTTTTGGCTTTCTATGCACATGAGTTATGACAGAAATCTCCCACATGGTTGGTTATCAAGCTGTTTATGTTATTACTTCACCATGTTTCGGTTAGCATAACCTTGAAACACTTCAGTTCAAGTGCAGGCATGGGGCTGTTTTCATTCGCAGGACTCAAGTATGGCGATGACGCATCACCCCTTTCCCTGGACCAGGCTTAGGCCAGATCTGTCATCCTTAGTCTCTCTGTCTCCCCTCATTGCACTCGCTCTCTTTTACTATGTGCTTCTGATTTTCTCAGAAAGCCTCTGAGAGTCTCTCACTCACCCTCTGTCTCGTTTGCTCTCTCTCTTTCTACAATCAGGGTGGCCTGCATACATCTCTACTGGAACACTTTGTTTTCCTTATGATTCAGTGTGGGAATAGCCTAGCATGTGTTATGCCATCAGGAGCACAAGACAAGATTATGAATCTGTGATACACAGATATACAGACAGACAAGGCCAAAACTGCACTTATACACATTATTCACTTCTAACATCCTTGGACTGACAATGCCAACATGGAATTTAATCCTTTGACAGGAAAAATGATAAGACTTGGAAAAGTTTATTTGTACACATACTGTATGGAGTGATCCTGAAGTGTAAACTGAACAAATGTGATTTGGCAGTCTTTAAAGATGTACACAGCTATAAAAGTTATGTAAACCACTATAAACAGCTCGGAAAACTATAATAGACCTACAGCATGAAAACATTCACTGAATGTGACAATTTAAAAATTACACCACTGTTCAAAAGTTTGGGGTCAGTTTTTAATCCCTCAAAAGAAATGAATACTTTTATTTAGAAGGGCACATTAATTTGCCATCAAAACTGACAGTAAAGACAATGTTACAAATATTATTTTAAAATTGCTGTTTTTTTTTTTTTTTTTTTACTTTATATTCATTAAAAGAATCCCGGAAAAAAAAGATTCACAGTTCCACAAAAAATAAGCTTAACAAATGTTTTCAACATTAATACTAATAATGAAAATATGCTTCTTGAGTACCAAATCAGCATTTTAAAATGATTTCTGTAGGATCTTGTGACACAGAAGACAGGAGAAAAGACTGCTGAAAAATCAGCTTTGCATCACAGGAATGTTTTTTTTTTTTAAATATATTCAAATGTTATTTAAAATTGTAATAATATTTCACAATATCACAGATTCTAATTTGACACTCAATAAATGTACAATTGGTAACTCAGTCTCGGTGGTTGTATGTGGACGCATGATTCAATCCACCAACACCTCCTCTTCAAAAGTTTAATATGTAAAATAATATATTTATTTCCCATTTCAGCTTGGATTTGTTTACATGCAGTCTGATGCCACTATTAAAATCACATCCTGTGCAATCTTAAAATATACAGTACAGATTTGAGGGTGACTAATTTATTAATGTTAGTTTGACTAATGTATGTAGACATGTCTTTACTCACATTAAATACCTTTTTTTTGTTTAAAATTGTAATAATATTTCACAATTTCACTGTTTTTAAAAACAAATACAGCATAAGAATAAAGAGTGAATACAAGGGCTCTTTCAAAAACCTTCAATAAACTTTTTCAAAAATATGCAAAAATATCTTACTGACCCTAAATTTTTAAAAGTACTGTAATTAAAATATCTCATTCTGAATATGACTTTAAATATCAAATTACATTTATAATAATAATAATAATAATAATAATAATAATTTCCCAGTCGGGGTTATTAGCTATAGTTAACTAAAACTAAAATTAAACTAAAACTATAATTAACTTGATGTACTAAAATAACTAAAACAAACAAATAAAAATGTATATAAAAAAATACTATATAAACATATAAAATAAAACAAAAAATGTCAAAAACACAAAAAATGAATATTTCTAAATCTTAATAATAAAAAACAATAGCATCTCAATGAAACAAAAACAAAAAAACTGCCAGAACATATTTCTACATTTAAACAGGTTGCAAATAATGGAGGTGTTAGGTCTGAACACCCCCTTAAGGAAGCAACCTTTCAGTAACCGAAAGACCAATATGACAGTAAGAGTGCGCTAGGCTAGAAAACAGTTGCAGATATATAATATACTTCATGTATACTGCACATTATACTACAGCAACAGTGTACTACTCAGTATTGAATGGTACATTGACTAAAACATACACGCAATTAGCCCACTGTCATTACCATTATATAGGGTTATTATAGATTGACAAATATATATATATATATATATAAAAAAATAACTTTTCTGTTTTGTTTTAAATATCTTTAAGGTAGCTGATTATTAGCTAACTGTGCTAGGTGTCAGAAGACATTTTCATTGCACAAGACTAAAATCAACCAAAAAGGACTTAAATAAAAAGTACGCCACTGAATCACTCACACAATTGAAGTATACATTTTTCCATCAAGCAAAAGGAGAACAGTTCTCCCAACCCAACTCACAATGCGCTTCTAACAAATACAGTTTATTCAGTCATGTATTGGTCTGATATCTGGGGATCTAGAGGCAGATTTGGATGAAGTCTGGGACTTAAATGATAGCAGGAGTGGTATTGAGCCTTTTCAGGCAGAGATCAAATAGCACTTTCATTAGTTTAGTGCAGTGGCAGCGAACATTGATGAGTTGTCAGACTGCCTTTCCTTCAATAAGCTCCAAGGCCCTCTCAAAATCATCCTCACACTGAGCTGCTGCATTCTCTCCCGCTTTCCCATTTTTCTTGCTTTTACTGCATTCTTCCTCAAATGTTTTATTTTTTTAAAGAATCTTGCTATCATTTATAAACCACAAAGATCAGTAACACTTTATTTTAAGGTGTCCTTGTTAAACGTTGTATGTACTTACTATTACATTAACAATAAATTACGCATAATTACATGCAAGTAACCCTAAGCCGAACTCTAACCCTAACCATATAATAAGTGCATGAAGTTAGTTAATATTGCTCAGTATTTAAATGTATAATTACACTGTAACAAGGACACCTTAAAATAATGTTTAAACCAAAGATCATACAATCTCAAAAAAAATAAAAAAAGGTACAAAGCTGTCACTGGGGTGGTATTTTTCAAAAAGGTACCTTTATTTACCTCTAAAGAGTGCATATTAGTACCTAAAATATACTAGCGCCTAAAGGGTACATTTTAGTAGCTTTTGAAAAGGCTCTGCCCCAGTGACAGCTTTTGTACCTTTTTCTTCTGAGAGCGTATGCAAAAACTAGAAAACTTTTCCAATTACAAAACATAGAATGTTAATCTAATACCGTACAGCTGAAAATATTCCAGTTATTGTGGAGTTATAGTATTGCATCACTTCCTGTAGCGAGAAGAGTTAGTCTCTGTCCAATTCCTTTTGTTTTGTTAGAGTACAGCAGAACACAAAGGTTTCATGTCTTCAGCCAATAAGATAACAATCATACTTACGCACTATATGTGAATAAATGACTTGCTGTGTGTAACAATCCCCCTGAGTGGATTTATGAGACTGTGACATGCCTTTGTAGTTGAAGTATACTTACAGTAAATATGATACATACTCAAGGACTAAAAGCTTTCCATAAAACTGTCATCAAAAGAACGTATTAACCCATCTTTGTTTACAAGGGGTGAGACGGGGGAAAAGACAATTTGGTGCAGCGGTCATAAAGCATCTTACTCCAGTCTCTGCCAGACGCACATGAAGAGACACTAATACACACTCATAAGAATCTCTCTCTCTCCACACACACACACACACACACACACGCATGCACCTTTAAAGCTAAATCAAGAAGGAACAACAGCATTTAAGAAACAGTGTCACATTTCTGGGTCATAAATACTCAGATTGATTTGACCCCCCGGTTGGTTTCAGTCAGTGACTTCCACAGCCGTAAAGAAAAGTGGAAGCCATGTTAATCCCGGGGGGTCCATAGTGGGAAACCCTATAGCCCACAGTGGGTTTAAAAAAAACAGCCAGCTAGTATTGTCAATATGGTCTCTCTTTCTCTACTCACACACACATTTTGATACAGGACAGACGCAGGAGCACCACACACCAAACATGTCCAGCTGTTCTTAGGATAGTGTTCAGTGTTTGTGTGTGTGTGGGCATCCATAGCAAAGAGCAAAAAGGTTAAAAGGTTTCTGTTACTGATGATTTCTATTATTAATAGTAAACTCATCAATACCATTCTGTATGCCACTGCTTAATTCGAACAGAATTAAAAAAGAAAAAAATAATAATAGCAAAGGAAACAAGTGCATATAACAAAATTATTATTATTATTAATAATTATTATTATTATTATTAGATGATTGGATACAGATTTGGAGGTTTTGATGAGGTCTTTTCTGAAGCTTTTATAATAATAATAATAATAATAATAAATTTCACAAGAAAAGCTCCTCAAAAACCTCAAATGTGCACCCAATCTTCTAATAATAATAATAATAAATATTTATAATGATCATTATTATTATTGCTCTCATTATAGTTATCGCTGTTTGTGTGTGTGTGTGTGTGTGTGTGTGTGTTTAGACTCTTTTTTTTTTTGAGGTGTTCTTCTGTTACACTGCGATCAAGATTTATTAAAACAAAAAAGAAAGAAAGAAAGAAAGAAAGAAAGAAAGAAAGAAAGAAAGAAAGAAAGAAAGAAAGAAAGAAAGAAAGAAAGAAAGAAAGAAAGAAAAAGAAGAGGAAAAGGGAAATACAATCAATACGGAGAGGGAGCGAGGAGTCCTTCTACCTGGGCAATTAGTACAATGAGGCCAAAGGCACCATCATCTGTCTTACTGCAGGTTACCATAACAACAACCTCTGACCGGACACATGGGACATTTGTCAAATAAATGTGGAGCCAATAGCAACATAACATACTTTACTTTATCTTTTTGTCACAACTTTGTCAAAGGTGAGGAATTTCAAAGAATCAGTGATCTTTGGTAGTATGAAATGTACATAATGCTCAATAAATGTTCATTAAAGATATATATATCAGACCACAAAACCAGTCTTAAGTCGCTGGGGTATATTTGTAGCAATAGCCAAAAATACATAGTGTGGGTCAAAATTAAAAAAAATTCTTTTATGCCAAAAATCATTAGGATATTAAGTAAAGATCATGTTCCATGAAGATATTTTGTACATTTCTTACCGTAAATATATCAAAACTTAATTTTTGATTAGTAATATGCATGCTAAGAACTGCATTTGGACAACTTTAAAAGGCGATTTTCTCAATATTTTGATCTTGGCCACATATTGTCCGATCCTGACAAACCATACATCAATGGAAAGCTTATTTATTCAGCTTTCAGATGATGTATAAATCTCAATTTTGTAAATAAATCTAATATTGACACTTAAGACTGGTTTTGTGGTCCAGGGTCACACATATATATATACATATATATATATATACATATACATATTATATATATATACACACACACACACACACACATATGTATTTATGCATGTATGTATTTCACACGATTCATTCAATTTGCTTAAAGAAAGGTACTGTGATTTTCCAAAATACATTTCTGTCTCTCTCTAAATTGGTTGCTTTCATTCTCAACAGGTTTTTGATGAATGATAGGTGTAGAGTCAATGAGAAATCAGTGGAGAGCCCTAAATGCTTATCCAGGCTGCTGACTGGTGCAAATAGTCTTCTGGAGCACCATCAGGTTTCAGGCCAGCTACCCTGCATGGCTGCACTGCCACTATAAATCCACAAGCTGATTAAACAGTAAATTTAGCATGCCTATCAACTTACCATTAACCAGGTTGCTGCTTTCAAAAACATCATTAATCAAGCACCAGATATGGAGGAAAATATCAGTCATCGATCCTGTGCACTTATGACAGTTAACACTGCAGCATATTAGCATTGAGCGGCTGCTGATCTATCAATTACTGAGCGACCACACAATTCGCCTGCCGCCCGCACTCATTCTAATTCTGCATTTCCCTCTTCGCTAATGCATTTCAACTGTTATCTCATAGGCTAATGAAAGCAAACAAATCAATAAATATAAATTATACATGCGAGGATGTACCGCTGCCAACATAAAGCCCCTAATTAATTGCACTTGATTAATTTATATACTTTAATTATCTCTCTAAGCTGCACGAGGCATAAATATCAGGACAATCTGCTTATTGCTATGTCAGTCATAAAACGGCAGACGCTGGGAAACGATTAGCACAGCCAGAATATCGTCAATGGGAAACACACAGTTGCTGACAGAAAAAAGTCAAAGCACTGAATAATTTAAAGCAAAAGCAGTACAAAATGAGTGAAGACCTGGAACAAGACCACTGCTTTTATTTTATGCATCCCGGCTTTAATATGGTAAGTGATTCGTTACTGCATGTTGCTCAAACAAAACGACAACAAGTCTGGCACAAAAACTCCGTTACTGTTCAGAATCTCATTCATCTAGTCTAATGCTTAATAAAAAAAATTAAATACAAAACAAATACAACTATTATATTATGTTGACATAATAAAAATGCATTCATTTAATATTTTACAGCAGCTGATTTACTTTTAATTGTAATTTAAATTAATTTGTCATGTTAATCATTCGTTGACCTACATTCAGTCGGAAAAAAAAAAATTAAAAATTCAATTCGCCGGTATTGGATATGGCATGCTCTGGAGAAATTAACAAAACTCAATATGTTGCTCTCAACACGTGATGATATTCCATTATGAAGAAATCTAAGGAACAAAATCAATTTATGAGCCTGTCTTGCAGTAGTGGCCTTTAGGGGAGACAGCCTAAGGAAGGCAAACAATATAATCAAAGAAATGTAAGAGAGAATGAGTGTGAACAAAAGTGCAAAAAAGTAAAGGGGGGTTGTAAATGAGTTTTAGGAAAGTGAAAGAGGAGTTACGTCCTAATTCCTGTTAATTACGGTTTTTAGAACAATTAGCCCAACAGGGAGCATGACAGAATAATTATGGTATCCGTGGTTACAGTGGAACATTAATGTGTCCAGGTACAGTAAATATGTCGGAACCTGAGGTGACGCGACCTTGCACCCCTCACAGCCGCATCTAGATATGTGCTAAATTGTCTGCCTTTGTGAAATTGTGTCCTAATGGGCTTTAGAAAATTACAGTGTCTGCCATAGGTCTTATCTCTTTAAACAAAGAACTTGTTTCTTTTTTATTTTTTAAGTTTGTGCTAATTATACATCTTCAGCAATTGGATTTGTGACAGTTACAAAGACTGCTGATGTGTCCATAGTTTCCAGTTAAGCTTTAGACCTCCGATCACAGCAGCTCGCCTGGACTTTATGGCGTAACAGAAGCCGGTGTGCTGTATAGGTGCTTGCAGACAAAACAATCGGAGCGCATAAATGCCAGACTGTATGTAAAAACACCTGAGAGAATTTGGCTGAAACATCAAACACAGCCTACACTGCATACACACATTCGTCTGTTAGAGCTCCTTGTCTCTTTTTGATTTGGGGGATTTATCTATAGAACTACACACTAGAGAAACAACTCAGCAGACAATCTTTGTATGTTTTGAACATAAATAATAATATAAATACACTACTGTTTAAAATTTTGTGGTTGGTAAGACATTTTACTGTTTATGAATGTTCATGATTTTCATTTGATCGTAAAACTGTCCATTTCTGCCATGTGGACATTTCTTTGACACTGCAAAAGTAAAAAACGTGCTCAAATTAAACTTTTTAAAGAATTAAACAGAAAGAAGTCTCCAATGTTTACCAATGCTGAATTTATTTGATCAAAAATAGAGTAAAAACAGTTATCTTGTGATGGAAAGCTGAATTTTTGGGAGCCATCACTCTCTTTAGTCTCAGTGTCACATGATCATTCAGAAATCATTCTAATATTCTGATTCAGTGTTAAAGCAACATTTATTATTATTATCAATATAAAAAGTTAAATAGATAATATTTTTGTGAAAACAAAATCATGCATTTTTTTAATCATCTGTAACAAAATAAAATATTTACTGCAACTTTTGATTAAATTAGTAAACCTTAGAAAAAAGTAAAAGTTTGTAAGCATTTATTAATTAATTTATTTATTTTAAATCATACTGACCCCAAATATTTGAATGGTCATGTAGATAAACAATGTTTTACTAGAAACAAAATGAGTATCCTTAGCAGACTTAGAGGTATTGTTTCTAGGTAAAATTCAATTAGTTTAACACTAAGCTGAAATATAAACATAAATACTGTGAGTGAATTTAAATAAACAGCTGGAATGAGCGCATCTGGGGTGCTTCTAATCATGCTGGGTTTCAGAGATCAGCACACGCACATAAACAAAATAATTCACAAGAGGATTTAACACATATTTTTAAAAATACACAACTACAATGCCTTTGAAAGCAGGCAAAAATGCTTCCGCAAGCCACACTTCTCTTTTGTTTACATAAATATGTTCTTCAGACAGGCCGAGTGTGTTAATCATCCCGATATGATACAGTCACTGTTAAAGCATAATGACGCTCTGCTCTGTGTCATTTAGTACTGGTGATCAATCAGACACTCATTTAGCTTTAATTCATGTAGATGCACACCTAATACTCATTACAAAGACACAATTTCCCCCAGTCACAGCAGATTAATGGTAGCCCATCTCCCAGTGTGTCCTGCATCCCGTGTGTGTGTGTGTGAGTGTGTGTATAGATAGATGACTCTCTCTCAGGGAGAGCAGCTCGCAGACTGACTTTTCCTAAAGACATGTTTTATGACAAATGGTCCGACACAGCATAACTTCATCAGAGAAGACAAGACAATGAGAATCTGAAACAAGACTGAGAAGAAAAGCTTGTTTTATTCTTTTTTTTAATGGCATACATGTACCAACTGATTTGTCTCCAAATTCTAACATGTTCTATAAACGAGTGAAATTATATGAGGTTGAATATTTACACTTTGACAAAGCTAAATACTGGCAAAAAAATCTGTGTCTTATGCTCACCAACGTGGCATTTATTTGATCAAAAATACAGTAAAAACTAATATTGTGAAACAATTTAGAATACTGTGAAGTATTACAATTATATATATATATATATATATATATTTTTTTTTTTTTTATGTATTACAATATGATTTATTCCTGTGATGGCAAAGCTGAATTTTCAGCAGCCATTGTTTCAGTCTTCAGTGTCACATGATCCTCCAGAAATCATTCTAATGTTTTGATTTGCTGCAGAATTTTTTTTTTATTATCACAGTTTGTAACATTATAAATGCCTTTACTGTCTTTTTTGATCAAATTCTATCAATGCGTCCATGCTCAATAAAATTATAATACAAATATTAAATATAAACATTCATAAAATGTATAAAATAAATAAAAACTTTATATAATCTGAATAAATATAAATACGAGACAGAACAATGCTAAGTTGAATTATTGCAAGCCATCACAACAGTCCTCTACAAGGCCATGCATGTACACGGCCCGCGTGCGCATGTGCAGCAAAACTTCATCAGTCTTCGGTCAGTCGTCTTTTACCTAAAGTAATTACGCCCTAAGGAAGCTCACACAGGGACAAACGGAGCGGTTCATACCTCAGAACTGGTCACATCTCCTCCGCTGATCCTTTCACAGGGAGAGTACTGGCATAGAAAACCTCTTCCTGCCTCTTCACTTTGAAGAAAAAAAAACGTACCTCCGCAAAACATGGCACAGGAAGTACCCACACACAGTGTGGCACAGCACTGGCTGCCTCACACATTCAGTGGAACTTATACCCCTCAGCTTCAAAGGCAGACAAGCTAGAAAACAGTTTGGTATTTTTCCACTTAGACAAAGAAGCCTTTAAAAGAAAGAAATCGAATTCACACCATTGTGAAATTCAGAAGTTCCACGAATGAATGGAAATATTTGGTAAAATAAAGACAGGATACAAGCACAGCTTGATGTGATGAATTCAAACACAATAAAGGCTGGACTCTTTCAACACTCATTTCTGAAATAATATACAAGCTTTATTATTACAGGTTATGGACCATGAGGCAATTCAGCATCAGTTAGTAAAATCACAAGTAAACCAGAGAGGAAGATTGATCCAAAAGTCTTGATAAAAGAGTCTAGTGTTAATAGAGACAGTGTTCTGCATTTTTCCTGCGTGTTTGTGTGTTAAACGTCGTCTCGCAGCATGAGCGTGGAGCGTGGCCGAGTGGGGATTAACGCTGAACGCTGCCAGAATACAGCGTGTGTGTCCTCAGAAACACTAACACAAGCAAACCACGTCCCACTGCCCCTGTAGACACAAACACTCACACACAATGCTGTCCAAGAGAGGGAAACCTCGCCTCTGATGATCCTCATCCAACCTCTCTCCCACAATTCTCCTGCATTATTCTTTTACTTTACTTTACTTTTGTCATTTAGCAGACGCTTTTGTCCAAAGCGACTTACAAATAAGAAAAAGTAACTAAAACTAAAAGTTACAACTCTATAAACACGATATACCCACATATTTAAGAAAATAAAGAAATTAAATAAAATTGACATGCATATAACAACATTTCAATAATAAATATATAAATGAATAAACTAAAATAAAAAGCGATACTTCTATCCCTTGGTGGAGTCGCACGGTAGAGTTGAAGGTCTTTACACTCTTCGGGCTTCACACTAGGAGTGCTTCACACGACGACTGCCGCGGTATAATAACCTTTTTTATACCAATCCAACAAATCACCATTTCAATTCAGCTGGACCCACTTTCCTGTTTATCAACTAAAAATGGCTAAGCAAGTGCACACACGGACAAGATACGCGATACAGTACGAGACCAAAACCGATTTCAGCACCTCTCAACACAGTAAACAAAAATAAAGACATATTCTTAAAGACATAAAGACAAAGAGATTCACTCAAAGACATACTGTACAGGAATTCCTATCGCGCAGACTCTCAACCTGCGGCCCACGCTACGAAGAGAGCGAGGGAGACATACGAGAGAGAGAAAGAAAGAGAAGCTGGTACGGTGGGCAACAATTATGATAATTGCCAGGGCACTCAGCTGAAGGATCAATCAGCTGTGATTACAAACCCTCCTGCATGATCAAATATTAATCTGCTGTACCTTCGGTCTGACCTGCCAGCACAGAGCCTCTTACCGACTTATGCATTAAGCGATTTGCACAAGCTGAACTCATAGCACCTAATAATATTGGACATGCAAGTCAGGGCATTAAAGGGATCTTCCAGGAACTGAATTGACTTACAATAAACAGGGTAAAAATAGCCCAGCATAACAGCCAGGACAACCCTTATATGACAGTCCAATTATAAGGTATGACTGTAAAAACCAATTAGGGCAAATTCCATGGGCCACCTGGTGGATTTCGTTCTTGTCATGTCCTGGGCTCTCCATGGCTGCAAAGTCAAAGACAGAAAGGTCAGGATTTAATCAAAGTAAACAGATGCAATACAGCAAAAGATACAATTCATTTCACTTCTCGATTCTGAGAAGATGAAGATCAAATTTTGCAAATCATTTGTTTTTAAATGGTTACACGAAGAAAGTTTGAAATTTTGCAAAATAAAGTACACAAATGACAACACAAATATGATAGTCAAGTCAGCTACAATAACATTGTTTTTAATACAAATATTTTATTATATGAATAGTATTTATATTGGTTTTACTAATATTTTAAGTTATATAAAATAGTATTTATTATGTTAGTTTTACTAATATTGGGAAACCATTTAAAAAACAATAGTATTTATAACAGGAACGGTGTTTATATTATATAATACTATGTATTAATATTAGTTTTACTAAAATAACTAAATTAATCTGAATATTTTATATTTAACATTAAATATAAATATTTCTCTATAATTGAATTCAGACTACTAGAGTACAGTTACATTAAAGTAAAAAAAAAAAAGATTGATTGAGACACTTTCAAGACATCCCATAAAAGTAATCTCAATTTAATCACTATTCAATTTAAATTTAACATATGCGTTGATATATGATAATCCATTCTGACTGAAATATTCACATCAAGCAGGACAATGACTGAATTAATAGCCGCATTAATTACTTTGTATGCAGACATGTATTAAAAGACAAGTGTCTGTTTCTTTTGTGGCAGACAGCAAATGGTGGTTAACGGGATTAATATGACATTAAATCAACTCAGAGACTCGACATTTAATAACACAAAACAGCTTGTGGAAATCATAGGATTATTCCACAGGATTATAACAGTGCCCCCCACCAGCACAGACCTGAGAGCAGATAGGGACTTCAGATTACCTAATCTACTTACATCTACAAAGCATATTTAAGTCAATATATATTTTTTGAATTACACAGATAAGGCTTATTCGACGATCATAATCTTATTTGAAACCATATTGTTTGGTCTGTTGGGCATTAGAGATAACAGATGTTATGGATAGCCTCCAGTAAACACTATAGTGTTTACTGGAGTTTGTGTAGATACATCAGGGTGCTAATTGCAGGAAGAAATGTGGGGGGGGGGGACAAACAAAAGACACAAAAGCAGTCAGAAGAGGAAGGGAATTTAATGTAATATTTTCTTTGTGAACCGCAAAAGTTGAATGATAGTTAGTGTGTGTAGTACATTATAGCATTTGAAAAACAACAGAAGATAAATATGTATTTTTACTTCAGGGTGAATTATGTATTTAAAAAGAAAAATACTTAGTAAAGAGTTAGTATAAAACATTAAATATTTTAGGTAATGTCCAATTTGAACTTTAATAACTTTTCGTTATTTTGCATAAATTAGGTGTAAATGTAATAATGTAATGTTTTAATATGCACACGGGGGACTCTTATACTAGCAGTTCTAATTTCAGGCCTTTATTCAGAAAATGAATCCCACTAATAATAGATTAACCCAAATGCTGGTTGTGGGCTAAAAGAACTCTCAGCAGGGAAAACTTGGCAGTGTCAGGTACTGAAACGCTGTAGCAGCCCAGTGAGAGAATGTGTGTAAATACTCTGTCGTAAACAGGGTGGGAGATGGTCTGCTCTTTGAGACACAGCCACGTACAAACAAGAGCCCAAATATAAACCAGACTATAACAGTGAAACCCAGACCCCACCGGATCCTTTTCCAAATAAATCAGAGAAAGTAAAGGGAGTCAGCGTTTATTTGGCATCTCGACTGAAATTTTTGTAATTCTGGTCCCTCAAATAAATATCACATGATATTTAAAGAGTTCAGTTTCTATGGTACAGTAGTCTTAAACAATTACTGTATTGACCTCACAACACGGCAGCTTTGTATGTTGCCATATGTTGGATTTAAATATACTAAAACAGGCATAGCGTACACTAACCAATAAAAATGACCGTGCAGCAATTAGATTGCTGAAATTATCCCTGAGAAATATCAAATGATTCTGTAGCTTATACAGTACAGATTTAATAGGCATGTTTCAGAAAAATTCCTATTCCCTTTTGGGGAGGCTACTGTATGAGAAAATGCATGCAAACATAAATCGTTTTGTTAAAATTATTCTGCTAATTATTAGGTCGAAAAGACTAAAACACTATTAAAACCTCGTAAGCAAAACATTAAAGAAAGAAAATGATCAAAAACTGATTTAAAAATTATCCAAACTAACTGGGATGCAATTTAGTTTAGGCAACATGATGGCATTTTACTTGTGAACATGAAAAGATCTTACGACAGACACAAAACAAAAAGGCACAAAACATTTATACACAATTACGGCGCACAGAAACTTGTGGAGAGCAAAAGGATTGTACAGGATTATTACAATCCTACAGCTTTGTTTGTCTGTGAAAGGTTACAGAAGGACGAGCCATAAAGAGTTTTGGATTAGTTCTAATAACTGAGGAATAATTACAGTAAGTACAATCTAAATAATGCACATTATATTAAGTGTATGTTAATATACTGAATCCTCAAATGCGTCATTTATTTCCATTTTGACTCTGATGATGTTAGGATAATATTAATCAAATAAAAAGAATTACAAAATGTACCTTTAAAATATGTTGTAAATAAATGTAATAACAAAATCTGAAAATCTGATCTGAAACACAAACGGTAAAAAATGAATTTCTTCCAACAAAAATTAGTCAAACTATATAAATTCAGTTGTTATACACAGGATAAAAATCAAGTGTATTCTAATGTTTAATCATTATAATGCACTGTGTCTGTGTGTGTGTGTGTGTGCGCGTGTGTATATATATATATAATTCTTTATTATTTATATTCTAAACGTAATGGTGGCATCAGCTACAGTCTACATCTGACCAGTTCACAGTTTCATGAAGATATTTTACAAATTACGGTCACAATGTTAGAGCGCCGATGAAGTTGCTCATCTTCTACACGGCATTAGCTCATGTTGGGGTCAAAGGTCAATGGTACAGACCAAGATCCTCTCCCCTTGTCACTCTTCTCCCCCTATTCCTCCTCTAATTGCACAATTGGATTAGCACAGAGCCTTCCCCCAATAAGAGAGCTCCCTCAGATTTAATATGGCGGTGGAATGAGTATATAAGATAATTTAGATAGAAAACTCATGACATCCAATTCTAGACAAAGCTACTGACGTGTGTGTGTGTGTACCCAATCATCCATAAGACTTCCAGCACACCTGAACACACAGTTTAAGACAGGAAAATTAGGCACTGTTGAGCACTGTTTTCGCTGCAAGAAGAGCCAAAAGAACTTTAAGAATCTATTCCAATTAACTTCATGAAAATGACTGCAGCATGTAATGACAACTTCCCCCTAATTGTAACTTTAAAATAGAGTTGCAGTGCTCCAAAGATACACTCCATTAGCTGTCAGCTAAGAGAAAAGCGGTGACAGAACTGCCACACAATCAACAGTTATAAGACAGCCAAACAGTAAAGAGACTCTCTTCTAAACCCAGTGAGTGAGAGATCGGTTTTAAACTGCTAAACTCATTGCCAACATGTAGATGAATGTCAAGAGGGAGGTTGTCTCAAAACATAAACACACACCAGCATATGCACAGGTGTGTGACGCTGACACTGTATTTGGTAAAAGCCGCTGCACGGGATCTGAATTTAGTTAGGATTTTGATCAGTTATATTTAATGTGTACATTTGAATGATGAAGTGAATTAAGTATCGAAATGTTACATTTTTCTCGACACATACCACAACTACGTTCACATGGAATTTAATCCATTTCTTCCTAATTGTTTTGCACAATAAATGTGAATAAAATCTTATTTAAATTATCCCCACCAAATATGTTGTTAGCATTATATATTTCCTTTTCAATTTTTCTTTTCACACCTGTTTGTAAAGTCATGGTGACAGGTATCAACATGTCAATTGATCTTTCAGCGTGTTTTTACAATATATTTCAGAATATGCATTTATAAATTCTCTGTTCTATCTTTCTGAAATTGTAACAACAATTCTTGTCATACCATATATATAAATGACGATAAAACATAATTCATTCGTCCATACCCATTACATATAAATGCAGCCTATTTCCTGGCTATCAACACAGTTATTGATACCAGATGATTTACAGACAAACTGCTATGTTGATAATAATATATTTGACAAAAACAAAAATGCTACAAATAATATTAACAATAACAGGAATAATAAAGGAGGTCATCATCAATTTAATAAAAAAGACAAATGTGTTTTAGATTTGAGTAGGCCTCATACCGTACAGTTCCCTACCATACTACAATCAGTAAAGACACTAAACATAAATACACACCTCTCTCCTCTGAATACTGAGAACTCCATGATACCGGTGCTTCCCGCCGCATCACTGCTCGACTGCCCCTCACTCTCCCCGAGACTAACAACAATTTCTTTTCTTCTCTCTTTTCCTGCTTCTCTCCCTCGCCCTCTTTCCTTTCTCTTTCTATCTCTTTTCTAGAGTCAATGTCACAGAACGAGACTCTAAATGCTGCTGCATCACACACAGCACAGAAGAGAGGGAGAGAAAGAGCTTGTGAGAGAAGAAACAGAAGAGCAAAAGTCTGAAAACCGCTAAATGTTGTAGCCAGTAATGACACTTTCCCCCCCTTAATATTCTTATTTATACTAATTTACAACAAAACAAAAGCAGGAAACGTTATTTCAACAAACACTTCAAGTCAGGAACAAATCAAAAACAACTTTCAATAAATATATACATATAAATATATTTGATCTCTTTCTCTTCCCTTCTCAGGGGACACTGTACACCACTCCATTTGAGTGTGTGTGTGTGTGTGTGTGAAAGAGAGAGATCGTGAGTAGTGTGAAGCAGTGTGAAGCTTGTTCTGGCTGAGCTTTTTCAAGTTTCATAGTGAAGATGCAGCAGCACCACCTTCTGGTAAGAACACGTATGAGGAACAAGTATGAGACACCAGAGAGGGAAAGAGATGAACTGTAAGGAAAGAGAATGCATAAAAAGTGTGAACAATCAGAAAAATATATATATACAACTTTACAGTGATTACATTATACTTTTCATAATTTTCATCATTGCGTAATGAAAACCTAGACCCCAACCAAGCCGTACATTCATATTTCTCTGCCTCCCCCTCTCTATTCCAGCTGTGGTTAAAATAGAGGGATGTAAATAATCATCTGTGTGTCTCACCCCCATTTCCTACAGAGGATCTCCTGCCCTCTAATAACAACTTAATCAGTGTGATTACACATTCATCACCGTGTGTGTGTGTGTGCACATGTGTGTGTTGTGTGTGTGTGTGTGTGTGTGTGTGTGTGTGTGTGTGTGTGTGTATGTGTGTTTGAGAGAGGGGGGGTTGTTTTAGTTGGGAAATGAAATATTTGGGACCAGGTCCTATGGCCTGAGAGAGGACAGCATGTCACACAGCAGCTGTATAAACACCCGGAATGTTCTGCGGACAGGTACAAGAGAGACTCCAAATCTGCAACAGCCCAAAACCATTAAGGTGCTACGGAAAAGAATGAATAGAAGAGTCATATTAAAAACATGAATGATTAATTATTGAAAATACAACAGTAATGATGTTGCCATGGCTAAGTAGGAATCCAAAATAAGAGGAGCAATGGAACTTTTCATTCTTGAATGGGAGTGAATTAATTCAGTTTTGAATATGAGAACTTTGCACACAAGTTGCCCACATCCACACACACAAACTAAAACTGCTGTGAGGATGTTTCTTTCTGTGTGTGTGTGTGTGTGTGTGTGTGTGTAATACAGGCAGAGACATCAGAAGCAGCTAATAATACAAAACAAAAAATTCTATATAACTTTGCATCCATTCACTGTCTTTTTGAACACAAAGCCAGATTTATAAACCATAAATGACAATCCAGAAATGTTTCCGTAGTAAAGAGTTTTAAAAAAATCAAACAACAGCAATTTTTGTTAATCTTATGGAGAATTACGTTGTTTACACCAATCATTAAAGTAATGATACAATCAAAAAATGTATGTTGTTGTTAATTTGTCTTGAATTAATTAACACTTTACTAAATTTTATTCATATCCTCAAAAATAATAACTGAAATGTGACATAATTAGCTTCGAAGTGAAAATTGTTTCAAATTCCCATGATGTGTATTTAATTGCAAGGGGGGAAAAAAGCATCAGCACCTGTGCTATAAATTATGCTACTTGAAAAAAAAGGTTACGTTGACAACAACCTAGGTTAAAAACTTTTTCACCCTTGCTGTATAAAATCACATGCATAATAATTGTGCAAAATAATTATGCAAATATTTTCCAGGGCTGTGTGTTCACAACCTCACGCCTTTGATAAATATATTAGATGTCTTTTTTGCATATGAAAAGGTGAGAGATATGCAAGTGAGATGGAGGTGTGGGTACGACGCAGGCTATAAAGTTTAAAAATGATTTGACCTCTTTATGCAGTCACACCTGTTGAGAAGAGACAAGCTCAGGAAGGTAGTGTGAGCAGGAGACGGGAAGGAAACACAATTAGAGCATAGATGACTGTCAACAGCATATCAACAACTTTCCATGTTCCAATAATTAAGCTGCACACAAAATGATTAATGAGAACCTTTCATACAAAAGTGACTTGAAGTTTTTGGGGAACAAAAATGTAATGTGCAAACCTCCACTGTATCACTGCAGCTTGGAAGCTGTTGTCTTTCTTTGAAAAGGAACAAACACATCTCCCCGATCTTTATCTTAACATTATTTCAAAACAACTTCAGTTCAATCACAATTGCTCGTGCACACGGAAGCTAAAATCAAGAATGATTGACTTTTGCTTGTCTTTCTGCATGCTTTTTGCTTACTATCACTTCCTCTGGCATAGATCTGTGTGCTCTAATCATCCTTTATTGAAGCCTCTCCCTCTGCAGCCTTTTCAAACCCTCGTCAGCAGTAATGGCCACATATTGTTTCTGTGAGTGTGAATTGATTTATATCAGCAGTAAAGCATCCCCAGACATGCAGGGAGGGTCATTGGAACCCAATAGCAATTATATGTGTTAGTCTGAACAGAGAAGGCCGGGGAAAAAGTCGGATCAATACTGCCAGCAAAGGTCATGAAGATCCAGGCAACAAGGAACAACAAGGAAAACATTGTGTGCATGTGTTATGCCTTCTAGATGTGTGGAAGAATATTTGTACAGATCCAAGACTCAACTTTGCGTAAAACGCCATTGGATTCAATGCAGCTATTTATGTACAGAAGGTTTTATGAACGATTCACACATTCGTTCTGCTCCTGTATTGTGAACGAGGCCCATTAGGTCAGATGCCGTTTTTCTCTGATGACTGGAAGTGCAATTTCATCTATATTGCTATTTGAGAAAGGAATCGCTCAAAAGTTTTGTGTTTGAACTTTGTTTAAACATTCTGAGCCTTGCATATGATCTTCATCTATCCCTTTCCCTCAGCCTTTAATTACATCGCCCTCACTCCAGCCATTAATATGCTGATCTCATTATGACCTACATTACCCGGATTAACGGATTCAGTAGGAAACTGGAAACCAGCAGCAAACAGTGTTTCCTTTCAGAATTCCCATTACCCAAGTTTTCAGTTGTTTTTCTCCCTTTATTCTCCACCATACTCTCTCTGCCTCTCTTATTCTATTCATCTGAAGTTCTTTCTTCCTTTATATCGAGTTCAAACCAGTGCCAGATCTCTCTTTTCTCTGCATGTGTGTGTGTATGCATGAGTCTCTAAGGAGGGTTTGAATCCATATTAATTTCCTCTCTGGCAGTTATGTGCTTTTGTATGAACTGTGGGGTTTCACTTCTAATCTGTCAGTAATTCAGTAACGTGTAAACTAATTATGCCACACATATTTATGTAATTGGTTCGGGGGCCAGAAAAAAATCAATCTGTTGGTAGAGAATGCATTAAAGCGAATGGAGTTATTATAATCATATGTCAAATGCTGATTATGTTATGAAAGTAAAAAGTGGATGTCAGCCACAGGTCAATACGGAGGCCCCCCGGCTCCATAAAAATCCACACTAGCGCATTCAATAATGGTAAGAGCGCGCACACACATCTATTAACTCTTATTCACTTTCTCATACACACACACAGATCATTGTGCTCTCTGGGGCATGGATGGTATTGATATTGCTTCACATAAAAAGCAATTCTGAAAAGTTTGATCTAGTGTTTAGGATTAGCAGGGCTCATGACATCAGTAAAATGATTCCAACTAGAGGAAAATACACACACCCGAACACACATACTGTGTCTTGAGTTAGCATGGAACATTATCCGCAACATGATCAATAAGGAGCAATAGCCAATCAGGGACTAAAGATGCTATAGAAAAGAGTGACACAGAGAGAGAGAGAGATAATATTGTTGTGGGGAAGAGAAAGGGAAGAAAAAGCTCATAGTTTAAAAAAATCTGCAGCATAAGAAAAACCGTTTAAGTGATTAAAATAATCAAAATAATCATTTTCAATTGATCTGTTGGCCTTCCAGGGTAAACCAAACTCAAAATTCCCAAGTTTACCTCATATGTTTTGTATTCTTGTTCAGACTTCTTAATTCAAGAATAAACGGTTGCTTTCTTCAGTCATTCTGAGGAATTCTGTATGCTGTCAATTTCGTCAGCTTCATCGGTGCCCTGAATAATTTCTGACCCTGATCAATCTAATCAATAATAATTAGAAAAATAAATAACATCAAGCAATGTAAAAGACAATTTAACCACAACACAAATAAATCCTGACAGATTAGTCAGTTGCAATTACTGCAAAAGATGCTAACTTCTTTTTTTTACATAAATTAAGTGGACTGCAATATAAAATTCACTCACTTGCTTCATGTGAGATAAGAAACAACACTCAATGTTACTGTTCCCTTAGCCTCATTAAAAAATGTTTTAAAATATAAAGTATTAAAACATATAGAGTATTCAATAACATAAGCATTAAACACAGCTTAAGTTCACAGCCAGACTGGATGTAATGTATGTGAACGACTGCATTACGCTCATCAAGCATCCTCTGCTGATCTGGTAACAATTACAGCTGACAAGGTTTATGATTGATAACCTTTGTTTACAGTGTTTAAAGAGGGGGCAGATTTCAAAACATCATTTCCCTGAGCACATAAATAACCGGGACTTAAATTGACCCCTCATCCGCAGAAAGGCATACTACGCCTGTCCCAAAAATGTTCGACAATCAAACAACAATAACAGTTTCCATCTTCAGCATGAAATTATGTCCATTTTAAATCCCCAGTCATACATCTTCAGCTGACAGCTCTCAGCCAGCTGTAACGAGCGCAGACGTAAATACAGGACGTAGCTTTACACTGTATCCTCATCTAGAAGCCTGCGCTGATTACTAATGTCTAGATTTCCTTCTAGATGTTGCCGACAATGATTGCTAGTGTCTGACTCTGTATTACACAGCAGGAAAGGAAAAGAGGTGCTAGTATGCGATATGATTATGAAGACACTGAGGATTATGTATTACACCGTCTATTTTTAATTATAAGCATTTTACTAGTGATTAAATGCTAGACTATTGTGATTAAATTCACATTTATTATACAGATTAAAGGAAAAGTGAAGAATTACAGGAAAATCCAGCAAAAAAAAAAAACCTTGTGTAAACGTACAGAATAAAATGTCTAAGGTGGTCCGACAGGCTGCCTGTAGCTCGTGCAGTCAGCAGCAGAGTGGATGTAAGTCAATATGGGCTCATATGGCATGCTGGAGGCACAGAGACTGGAGTCTACAGACCAGCAATCTTCATCTGAACACAAGTGGCTCCAGATATGGATTTGAAACCGCCGGTGGGAACGCACACTTCATAACAGAAACTTCCTGTCTCTGTGTGTCCTCCTCCTCTGTGGCTCACCGCTCGACCATTTCGTGTCACATCTCTCTCTCTTTCTCTCAAAAAACGTCTTTCTTCTTGTTTTATGGATTACAGCTCATCAGCACTAATGTGTCTTTTCATTAATTATGGATGCAATTTTGTGTCCTTGTCCCACTCTTATTTATTCAAAAGGAGAGCAGCATCTGAAGTCTGAGCTGAGAGAGAGGAAAGAGGAAAAGTGTAATCTCCTGCCGCACCTTTTACACATTCATAGCTTATAGGTCTCATTATTCAACTGGGCTTGACGCTTGGCAAACACACACAGCCCATCTGCTTTAAGAAACCCCTTCTAATGAATTCACCTGTCCTGGGAGCAGAGCAGTGGCCGCGGTCTGATCCGGGAGGCTCAACATAAATGGCGATCCAAATCCAGACAGATCCTGCGAAACGGAATGGATAGCGGAGGTCCATGCTGGGAATATGTGCTTTAGGGTTAGCAGGGCATCTCTAAGTAGCTTTTCCTCTCCCACAGACACACACACACACACACACACACTCACTCACTCACTGGTCCTCTACCCTTTTCCTTTATTTCTCTCTAAAGCCCTCTCCTGTTAAACAAATTGCTGGTACAGGGATGTGTAGTCTGGGTTAGCTGATCAGGCTTTGATGTGAACAAGTCAGTAAGAGGTCATCTGTCTCTGAAAGCACTGCCGAGGGCTCCAGCGAGCTAATACACTTGGTATGGGCACAAGTAGAAGACAGAGAAAGAAAGAAAGAAAGATAGGTACATAGATAGACAGAGGGGGGGAAAGAGAATGAGAAAAGGAACGGGTTATGTAACACAAATGGGACCTGTACGTCATAGTATGTGATTCATAATTAAGGCACAAGAGATTCAATTATTTAAATAAATTATTTAAAATATATATTCATTACAAAAATATTATATTAAATTATTATTATAAAAACATTATCTTTATATTTATTATTTAACCATTTTAAAAGCAATAATATTAATAATATATTATAAAACAGTATTTTTATTATATTTAGTGAAGTGTCCAATACACTCTTGTAAAAGGGACTTTAAATCTCACCTTTTCATTTTCTTAGTTAAATGAAAGGTGAATGAATATACAGTAGAATTGAACAAATAAATAGAATAAGATTTTTGTTTTAACTGTAAAGCACTTTGAACTGCATCCTTTGTATGAAGGATTCTTTACAGATAAAGTTTGTTTACTTATTTATTTATTCCCTTTTATGCAATGCATGTCCTAATTCTCAAGATACCCCCCCCAATTTTTTTAAAATGTAATGAAATATGGAAGAAACAGTCCAGTTTATCTCCACTGCAAAACACAAACACAGCATGAATTTCCAAGTTGGTCAAGAATGGTTTATGTGGTCTGGTGCTATTCTAGCTCAGCAATCCATTTCATTCTCCAGGCCTAATGAAGAGGCCCGATGGGAACGTTAGTATCCCAAGGACTTTTCAGCAGGGAGTGTGTGTGTAGAGTTTTCTCCCCTCATGAATGTTCCCTTGTCAGTCACATGATGATGATTACACCAATTAATTTAGCTTGAACTATACTGCTGAGACAACACACTCTCATAATTACCATTTTACCCTGTAATCTTCAGCTACCTCTCGCCATCTCACCAAAGAAGTTAAAAACTTATAATGGGAAGCGTTTATTAAACACACATTCATTCCGTCTCTCCCATCACACACACATAAAACACCTTCATCTCACACATGCCTGATGTCTTGGTTCATGCTGTGCGTGCTAGGCTGACTCACATTCATACACACATGAAGCCTCACACCATTTCAGAAGGCAGCAACAGGAAAGTAGGTGATGGGGATTTTAGTGACTCATTAATTCCACCTAATTATTCTCCATGACATCCATTTCTGACATTTCCTCTTCCTTTCGGACACTGAGTCCGAAATTTTCGTCTGAAATTTTCACACATTGAAAAATAAATACCACCACATGTTGTGTCAATCATGTTTACACACTGCTTCCGAAATTTTTGTCCGTCATAAAAATAAAAAAAAAACGGGACCGGGATTGATTTTCTGCGTTTTCACATCCGTAGCAAGCATTTTGAAAGGAAAGGAACAATTTTTGAACTCAGTGTGCAAGGACCTTAAAACACAACTCAAAGTGAAAAACAGTTGTAAAACACTTGTAAAAAAATAAATATGTAACAATTATTCTAATTAATACAGTAAGTAATATCCTGCTTTTAAAGATTTTTTGGAGTGCAGTGGTTAAGTTCTTTTTGTACAGTTTGCACACAAGTAATACCTTATGGAGCTCAAATGAGAAGCGACAGTCCTCTGCGATCACACATTATTTCTTGTGCGATTTTCCTAATGCGATTATGTCACGCTTCATAAATAACATTTGCATAAAGTGTGGTCTCATAGTTGGCCATTATAAAACAGGAGCAATGGTTTATAATGTTAAAAGATCAAAAATATTAATATTTTTCTCACACACACACCAATCATTTCACTTCAGAAGACATTGATTCATCCTTTGTGGTTGTGATCACTTTGTGTGGTTTTTGAAGTGTCAACTTTCGTGTTACTATCCACTTCAATTATATAGACTCACAGATATTAAATAGTTTTCAAAAAATATTTGAAAGAAAGGTATAAACATCTGGGATGGTTTTAGGGTAAATAATGAGCTTTCCCCCCCACCCCCACCACCAAATTTGTATAGATATCACAATAAAATTGTTATTTATTTTACTTTTTTATTTTATTTTTTGACGATAAAATCATGTAGCAAAACTTTGATATTGTGACAGCCCTAGTTAGGACCTAAATTAGCAAGCTGACAACATGGTTGAAGAGTTAAACCCTTTTGACTAAACTGTGCTCTTAAATCAGTCCCCTCTAAAATGTCACTACAGCTAAAAATAGTTATCTTAATAATAATAACAGTAGTAGTAAAACAATATTTTCCCAATCCTCATAAATTCATTGCACTTTTGAATTGGGCAGAAACTCTAAAAATTAATACAACTGAATAAAAATTAAACTTGTAATGAGTTAAACTGATGGAAACAAAGATTTCCATTACAATTTCTATAACATAAAAGACAGCATTCACAATGTTTCGATGTATTAAAACCTGAAACCAAGCTAATGATTAGTTGACTAGTCGATTTAGAAAAACTAGATTAGAGGATCATTTTATTCATGACACAGAGAAACAGCCAACATGATTTTAGCGGTGACCAGAGAGGGAGGGAGAGAGACAGACAGGCTGACTGACAGACGGAGACAGCGTGACAGAGAGAGAGTGGCAAGTCCCATCACCGTTCTTTTTGATCACGTTCATCGGCTACCCCCACCCCAGCGCAGCGGAGGGGTTAGATTTACCCAGTTTACCTACTTTCAGTACAACCGAGGAGCCACACGCATTGATCTTGGCTGAGAGGGAATCGAGAGAGAGAGAGAAAGATGAAGAGTGAGTGAGGGAGAAAGAAAGACAGCGAGAGAGAAAGACCATTAACTCTGCTGCTGTACAACTGTACAGCTATTGATTGATGGGGGTGATGCTGTTAATATTATTTATGGAGGAGCAGCTCCTCTGCTCTCTGCCTGAGCCACAGCCCATAATAAGCAATAATTGATGGCTCGGGAGACATGACTTCCCCCCACACGACCCCAGAGCAGTGGGAACTAGACGGATGGCCTCCAACGCAGTTATGATTGATATTATCAGATTACATAAGCGGCTGACATGAGGCCAGGCCAGCCAGCTCAAGTGGGGGCATTGATTTTTGATTAGGACGGCACTCAACACATCATAGAGCAGGGAGGCAGGGGGAATGCACCCCGCAGGCCTGGATATGGGATGATTATCAGGGTATGTCTGCGGCTGCTGCACGGAGACGGTGGCTGCGCTGTGAGAGCATACGTTTGCTAAAGTTGGCAATATTAAAGACTGCATATGCAACAAACCAAAATAAGCTGAACAGAAGCCTTTCATTTGTCTGATGAAATTGTGCATATGGGGCTGTAAATAGGCTGGCCTGTAGGTCGTAAGTATGCATGTGTTTGTCTCTGTATGTCCGTGCACACACACATATTTCAGAATAGAGACACGCAGATGTGTGCATCTAATTATCCCAAAGATAATAACACACTACACATGATAAGCAAAACTGAAGTTACATTTACTCAGCCTCTCAAACCTCAAGCCTGTAGTTAGCTGAATTAAAGGTAAACTGTGTAATTTCTGTCACTAGCAGCACCAAACCAAATTGAAAAAAATATGACTGTTTCCAAACAGGTCTCCCAAACTTTCGCCCCAACTGCCATTGATCAGGCTAATTAATAATCCCACCCTAAATTTTCTGAATATTTAGTTGGAAAAGGAGAATTTTATAAGTTATATGTATATATATATATATATATATATATATATATATATATATGAAGAAAAATGCCTGTTAGATAAACAGATGTAATTTCTTCATATATACACAGTACCTGTCAAAAGTTTGACAGGTCAAATGTTTTTTTATTATTATTTTTTTTTTTATCAAGTCTCTTATGCTCACCAAGGCTGCATATGTGCTCAAAAATACAGCAAAAACTCTAATATTATGAAATAGTATTAACTGTGTTCTACTGTAATATATATTTTTTATTGTATTACAATATATTTTAAAGTGTAATTTATTTATGTGATGCAGAGATGGATTTTCTGCAGCCATTATTCTAGTCTTCATTGTCACATGATCCTTCAGAAATCATTCTAATATGCTGATTTGAAGCTCAAAAAACATTTCTTAGTATTATCAATGTTGAAAAAAATAATAAAAAACAACAATCATTTAAATTAAAATAAACCTGTAACCCATTTTGATTGCCAACTTAACAACTGATCTATAATATAAGTGATGTTAACATTGTCTTTTAGGATGTTTAGATATTAGATATCACTCACTCCCATATGTAAAACATTCCTTTCCAGTCAAAAATAAGAAACTTCACATTCAACACTAAACTTGTTATACAAAACCCAAGTAGAAACAGGGCATCGAAGACATTTTACCCTTTACCCATGATCCTCTGCTTGACCCATGCAACAGCTGGATGACTCTGTGTTGGACCACCATGACAGGCAGTGGCCATTAACGTGTCATTTCCTCCTCCTTTTATCTGAATGAAGAGTGACCTCTCCATTTGACCCCAGCTATCATAACATCCTCTGTTTAAAAATGGAGGCTATTCACTATGGAATAACAGTTATCAAACTGCCCAGAGGCTGCTCTCATCAGGCCAGTGATTAGAAATGATCACAAAAATGAAAAATGAATGGAAAATTAACCCCAAAATGAACTCTCTCGATCTTAAACACACACACACACACACACACACACACTCAGCCATCTCTCTTTTTCTTATTTTCTCAAGCCCCACATTTACTCATACACAGTCAGATGACTCAGTAGTGGTCATCTTCAGGGTCCTCATGTTCTGTTTTGGGTCTAAGGAAATTTTAATAGGTCAAAATATAGTTAGCACTGAAGCCAGGTGGATACTTCCTGACATTTCATAATCTTATGAAAACTGATACTTTTGAAAATTGGATTAAACATCCTCCAATAAAATATTACATTACAATATGTTTGCAGACTCAGAGATACTAGATATAAAACACTAACAAATGTAATTATTTTTTACATGGTAAGACTTTCTGAATGACGTTCACAGAGAAACACTCCTGCCACTTTTAGAGTTTCATCGCTCTATCTGATGTGAACATTCTAAACAATACTTGTGCAGGGCACTGTATTTAAAAAATATAGATGTTATGTTTATATATTAAATATATTTATATATAATATAAATTATATGAATTTAAATTTATACATGTAAACATTTTTAAAATATACAATGTGTTTGTGTATTTATATATACATAATAAATATACACATTACACACGCATATATTATGTAAACAAAAAAATACTAATTTTGGATGTGATTAATAGCAATTAATCATTTGACAGCACTAATTATATTACATTATTATAACACTAATACTGCTGGATAAGAGTCCTTTCCAAAAAGTACTTAAAGTGCTTAAATAATATCTTATTTTAATTTGGTCAGAAGAACATAATTATTTGTTTTATATTACATAAATATTACCTGTCTATATTATTATTAAAGTACATCATTGTGGTCTTTGGGGCAACAGACATAAAGAACAAAATCAAAAACATAAATCTCAAAACGTGAGAGTTAACATGTTTGAGTTACAGTATAAAACACTATTTATATTATATACATATATACAAATATGACTACATGTTCAGCACAGTGCTTCCACAGTGAACCAACTGTTGTGCATCAGACTATGTATGACCCCTCTAACCTTTCACCAAACACACACATCCCTGAGGTACCAGTTCAATTACTAGTCACATGGTTTGCGCTCAGAGCCACACATTTCTCAATGTGCAGTTTGTGTAGAATGGTATAGAATCATGTAGCCAAAACATGCAGATTTTAAATGAAAATGTGTGAAAACCATAATAAAGTTCTCAAAAGAGTTCAGTGTCCTATGAGTGTGTGAGTCTGTACATGGTGTTACAGCGTGTGTGAGAGAGAGGTCATGATTAATGTTTCTTCATCACTTCTCTGACACCTTTCCTTGTAATGGTTCTGTACTTTAGAATCTACTTATCTTAATTTTAGATGTCCTCATGAGCAATATTTTCTCTTTTCCGCACTGGTTTACCATCCATGGCTTGACAGAGATGTACTGAAATTGAAACTAACTGCATTTGGGTTTATTCAATAAATGGCATTAGATTTTTATTTACACCGTTCATAACGGTAATTGAATACAAATAATAGGCAGGTCTCTGCTTAGCCATCAAGAGAACTGACCCTTGGCTGACCACCTGAAGAGAGACAAGGCCAGAGCTATGCACCACCTCACACATTAGAAACTCTCTCAGCTAACAAGAGCAGGTATTCATAACCATAATATTTCCAACATTCCAACTAGGCAACGTCAAATCAAAGCAGTGAAGAAAAAGAAGTCATTGAGGGAATGTTATTTCAAATTTTTTAATTTCCAAAATCTTTTCGCCAGACAGAGGTGACACTCAGTCAGGTGAGAAGGTGAGAAGAGTGAACTTAAATATGATGGATTACTTTTTTTTCATAATTACATTCCAAACATTACACAGTCGAATTCAGCAGTGGTGTTACCTCACCATTAACTACCTGAGTAAGTGCAGCTGGGCCTTCTACCATGAATAAACTAATTCATATTTTTAATTTCCTGATTTAATTTATAATATAACTGATTTTAAAGATGAGTCTTTCTGTCTTTCCCAAAACTAGGCCTACTCTTAAAAATACTGGGGAAAAAAAAACAATAACTTACATTAAAGGAACAGTTCAGCCAAAAATGAAAATTGTGTCATCATTTATTCA